>NC_143145.1:72938568-73241598 GCF_059928025.1 Delphinapterus leucas | reverse complement strand
GGAGCAGAAGCGTGGCCACTCCATAGGCCCCTCAACGACCTATACTACGGCTTAGCAAGAGAAGGTGAGTTAGACCTCCTCACGGGTAATCAAATATAAGAATGGCATCTGAAGAGACCGAAAGAGGAGCAGACATGTAGAGAGTAAGAATCATAAGTAAACTGTTTCCCCTACTCCCCTCTTTCTTCATAAATGTATATTATTTATTATTTAGACAAGAGAGTGGACAAACCAGGGCAACTCTCTGGGAATCATATGGGTGGGCCTGGCCAGGGCAGAGCCAGGTCTTGTGGGACCTGAAGCTATACAATTTTGAGGTATTCTCTTAAAAAATACAAAATCAACAGTCACAAAAGCAATTCAAGTGCATTTAAAAATTGCTGTTATTTTATATTGAGCTAGATCACTGTGCAGTCAAATCACTCTTATGTGCCGACTACTGATGTACTGATGAATACCTATAGTTCTGCCGTGAAACACTGGTTTCTTCAGGCCACTTAACTGAGTCAGTGGTAGTTTTGCAAAGCGTTCTGCCTGGAACTGAGCCTTAATCAGGCCAAGATGTGCTAGGTTCACATCAAGATTTGATATGATACAGGGGGAGGTGTAAGACACGTGACCTCATAGAGATATACTGGCTGCTGGTAGAAGTGCTACAGATTTACGCTCTGAAAACACAAATTCTGAAAACAGAAATCTTACTTCACATGATTTCCATAAAAATATATATAGTGCATTTATAATTGTATGTGCTTTACCGTCAAGCACGTTTCTGACAGCAGCATATGTCTGTCTTGACTAGATGGTGATAAGGAATAAATCTTATGCTTACAATGATACATGTCTGATGACATGAAGACTGTTCCACAGAGCAGATTCTGGCTTCATACACCTCAAACCTCTTGAACACTACTTCCGGTCCTGAGCGCTATAGGATGCGTCTGTATCCCTTTGCTTCCCCTGACACAAAGTCATTGTGTTGGCATAGTGGGTGGAAGAAGACAACTAATAGTAACTGCAGATCAAGTGACTTCAAGTCATATAAATATAATCCCACTTACACCCAACTAAATATATCCCAAATTCTATCTCCCTTCCCATGGATCCCTCAAATACCATGGCCTTTCCAAAGATAAGGGGGTATGAGTGACAGAAGTAAAGTTTAAGTGGAATGAAGCACTGGTCTGAAAAGATTACAGTTAAATATCTTACTTTTCCAATACAGATGAGCACGGAACACATCTGGAACAGGCTGTCCTTCACTGTGGAAAACAGCATGGAGGTGTCTCAAAAAACTAAAAGTAGAACTACCATATGACCCAGAAATTCCACTGCTGGGTATATATCCAAAAAAACCCCAAAAACACTACTTCAAAAATATGCATGCACCCCAATGTTCATAGCAGCAGCATTATTTACAATTGCCAAGATATGGAAGCAACCTAAGTGTCCATTAACAGATAAATGGATAAAGAATATGTGGTGTATATATATATATAAGGGAATACTACCCAGTCATAAAGAAGAATGAAATTTTGCCATTTGCAGCAACATGGATGGACTTGGAGGGCATTATGCTAAGTGAAATAAGTCAGGCAAAGAAAGACAAAAACTGGGCTTCCCTGGTGGCACAGTGGTTGAAAGACTGCCTGCCGATGCAGGGGACATGGGTTCGTGCCCTGGTCCGGGAAGACCCCACATGCTGCGGAGCGGCTGGGCCTGTGAGCCATGGCCCCTGAGGCTGCGCGTCCGGAGCCTGTGCTCCGCAACGGGAGAGACCACAGCAATGAGAGGCCCATGTACCGAAAAAAAAAAGACAAAAACTGTATGATATCATTTATATGTGGAACTAAAAAATATAAGAAACTAGTGAATATAACAAAAAAGATGCAGACTCACAGATACAGAGAAAAGTGAGTGGTTACCAGTTACGGGGGCAATATAGGGGAAGTGGGAGGTACAAACTATTGGGTGTAAGACAGGCTCAAGGACATATTGTACACCACAGGGAATATAGCCAGTATTTTGTAGTAAATGTACATAGAAAGTAACCGTTAAAAATTGTATACAAAACTTAAAAAGTTAAAGAAATAGGCTGTTCTTGTGAGGGTCTTAAAGTTCACACTTTAGTAGCTTTACAATAAATTCATATTTGCATCTGGACTCTCAAGGCTCGACTGGCATATAATCTGGAGGTTCCTAGTAGGGAAGATGGGCCACTCTAATACTAGGACTCATTGGAGAACAAGCATCTTCGTTATCCTCTTTGAAGATGACTTGAATAAGAGGTATTCAAAATCCAAAGAGTAAGGATTCAAGTGTTTTTTGAGTTAAATGAGATACTAAAATTTCTTGAGGGCAATAGGAAAGAGATTAGCTGTAGTCTGCTGCTAACTCTCACAAGAGAGTAACTTAATCGCAGGAGAAACCAATTCTGCTTGAATAACATGCATGAGGAGGACCTGGTGTCAGGCAGAACCACCTGCACGTTTGCAGCCCCAGGGGCTAGATCCCCACCTCAAACCACTGGCCAGTAAGTCACCTCAGGCCACCTGGGATAAGAACTATGTGGTAGCCATGAACTGTCCACGCAGCACATCAACTCACTGGAGATGATAAAGTTGTTCCACTTAGAGCAGGGTTTGGCAAATTTTGTGAAGGATCAAGTAGTAAATGTTTTAGGTTTTGCAGGCCATACGGTCTCTGTTGCAGCTACTCAACTCTGCAATTGTGGAAGCAACGTGCAAGGAAACAGCCAAAACGCCAATGAATGAGCATGGCAGTGTTCCAGCTAAACCTCATGATGGATGCTGAAATCTGAATTGCATATGATTTTCACGTATCACAAAATATTATTTTTGTTTTGATTTTAACTTTTAAAAAATATAAAAACCATTTTTTAGTTTGAAGGCTATACAAAAACAGGTGGCAGGCCAGAATTTGCCCCAGACTATAGTCTACTGATCTCTGTTCTTCAAATATGCTCAGGAAACATTTGGGATTAGGCTGATGGCAGGTTTAGATGGACACTGCTTTTCTGTTCTACATTTCTATGCAGAGGGTATTTCTCAAGTTACAGGGAATACTGTGTCTCAGCTGCTCGGTGGCATCATGCTGAAGATCTAAAACACATTTGTGGGTCTCCTTCCTCAAAGTGTTCAAGAGCAACATTGACGCCTTCCTGACCCACGACTTTTGACTGGCTACTGGTGGTTTGGCTTGGCTATTTGGATCAAGAGCATATCTTGCAGACACATAGTCCCCATGTAGCATCATGGGCACAACCCCAGTTGGTACATCATTGGCAGCCAAGCAGGCGGAGCCTTGATTGTCAACACAGACTGGTCAGCCTTGTGGTCTGTACCTGGTGTCCTCTTCCTGTCATTGTGCTCCTCATGGGTCCCTCTTATTATCATGAATTTTGAAGTCCCAGAGGCTTTTGCGCAGAAAGGATTAGTCTGTTACTTGCATTTTAAGAAACATCAACTTAGTAATGTTACATCATTAAAAATGTCCTTTACTTTAAGTTTAACATAGAAATCTTGTTGTTCCATTTGTAAATCTATACCTAAAATAACAATTTTACCTCCCCTTGTTTTCTTTATTTTTTTTAAAATATTCTGTTTTATTTTTGCTTTATTTTTTTCATTTTAACTGTGTGTCCTGGAGATCACTTCATATCAGTTCAAAGAGTTCTTCCTTATTTATTTATTTTTTTGACCTCAAGGCTTGTGGGATCTTAGTTCCCCCACCAGGGACTGAACCTGCACCCTTGGCAGTGAGAGCACCAAGTCCTAACCACTGGACTGCCAAGGAATTCCTCTTTGTTCTTTCATTAATGTTTAATTAAGGTGCACAGGATAAACATCCTTGAATAGTCTCTAGTTTATCCAATTTGTTTAAACATTTTACATTGCATTTATAAATGTGTTCAATGAATTTTACTTCAAATGGCTGACCAGGCAAGTTTACTACCTAAACAGGTAACTCCTTTATACATACTAAAACAACATACTCTAAACTTATAAAATTGTTTTAAACTTATAAACTTTAATATAAACTATTAAAACTTGTAAATATAGAGACTAGAGTTCTTCCAAGCATTCTGTTATTGTTTATGAATGTAGTTAAACCCTCTTCCAACTTTTAACTTAAAATCACAAGCCTATAATCAATTATACATTTTAACTGCAATCTCCCTAACCCATTAGATTCTCTATCACATCAAATTCTCTTAAATATTACAAGGAAATAAATATCAAACACATACAGACTGTCCCAATGATTATAACACCTACACCTAAACTTAATCCCCAAAGTACAGGTAATATGGGTCAGTTTACCTTCATTAATTCTTAATTTTATGTGACTAGAAAATGTTATCTCATTGTGCTTTTAACGTGCATTTTCTTGACCATTAATAAGGTTATGCTTTCTAAAAAAGAAAATTCTTAATTTTAAAGCAAAAAGATCTTACCTTTTAAGTCAAGGGTTACAAAACTATGTACAGCCCACTGCCACATCTGGCCCACTGCCTGTTTTGGTATGACCCCAAGCTAGGAATGGTTTTTACATAAGTGGAAGAAGAAGTAAAAGAAGACGATTTCACATCCATAAATAAAGTTTTATGGGAACACAGTTGCGCTCATTTGTTTTAAGTATTATCTACGACTGCTTTTGGGTCAGTGTTGAGTGGTTAAGACAAAGACCATATGGCCTAAAATATTTGCTCTCTGGCCCTTTACAGAAAGTATGCTCCTCCCTCCCTCCCCTCCCTGTTTTTTATTTTTAGAAGATGCAAGTCATGCTGTGCTTGAATTTCAGAGACCCAAATAAAGGATCATTGTAGCAGAAACTTTTGCCTGAAGGGTGTTGGGGACTAAGGGCAAAGAGCTTTCTTTCAAAGATTGTTTATCCTCTTTCTTCCTTCATTTACCCAGATAACAACAAACAATAAAGACTGAGGATGGGAGAGCAGGGAACGAAGGGCAGAGACCCCCTCCCCCTCACAGACCCACTCACCTACCCAGCAACAGAGATGCAGGATCCAACTGGAGCCTCCCTGCCCAGTGGTGGGGGCCCTTCTCACAGAGCCCAGGAGGAAGTGCTCTAGAAGCTGTGGAATCCACAGCTTCACTTCTCAGTCCCAGCTCCAAAGCTCACACGTAGGAGATTCTGCTTTCCTGCCTAGCCGCCTGTGGGACCGTTCATCCATCTTCTCTGTATTTTGCTCCTTTTGCCTTGACAAATGGTTTTCATTCAGTATCTCAGCTAAGTCTTTCTCTGGGTAGCATCCCAACCTCCAGTTTATGCTTAACTTATGACTGTCCTGTCATCATATCAAGAAGTCTTAGATGTGATATTTGCATATGTTTTAATATGCCATATAGGTATATATTTGATTCAGACAGTTTATCATTTGGATTGCTAGCCTTTCCTCATAAGCAATATTTCTACAGCATTTCTGGACCAGAATTCAAGTCACAACAAACCACTGTGTCATCTAGACCAGAACGGAAAAGGTTCTGACCCTTCAGTTGCTGTTAATTCTGCCTTGCAGTAACCTCATAAAAAGAATTGTTGAAATGCCTCCAGACTATTATTTAGAGTTCAGTTTGCATTTTCCGGAAAATCTAATGTCTTAAAACTAAAGTAAGGAAAGAAACTTAGAGAAGGAGGAAAACAGTAAGATAGGAAATGGAAATTTGTACAGAGAGGAAAAATAAGCCTGAGGGCTAAAATAAATATAACTCCTAATTACTACACTGAAACCATGGCAGGAATTCTATACCCCCTTCATTGCTTAAACAATACTTTAAAAATAGCTTTATTTAAAAGAGAGAAATGCTCAATGAATGGGCAGCTCAAAATGCCCCCTGAAATAGAAAATTATTCTCAAAGAAAAATCAGGGTAGTTTGCTGAGTCTGAATGTCAAGTGTTTCTCACTTTTTGAGTTTTCACTTTGGTTCAGCCTGAGAGTATGATTTGTTTATCAAGATCATGAGTGACGGAGACCAGAAGCCAAAGTTGGATTAAAGATCGATGTTGGGATGCCATAATTATTGGGACTTGTACAGAGAAGCTTCAGGTACGGTAGCTGGGAATGTGGTAGTTTTATAATGTTTCAAGTATCTTTTTAGCCCATTTCAAAATTTCTGTAAGCCTGTTATTTATTTATTTTGCTTTTTGTAATTTTAATTATTTTTTTTGTAGTGAGAACATTTAAGATCCTGTTAGCAAATTACTGAGATAATTTTGATCAAACCTTTTAAAAAAAATTAAACCAAAAAGTCTATTGTTTTAAAAAGTATCTGATCAAAACTATCTCCACAAGTAGTTCTAGGCAGCACGGCGCCCTCCCTTTAGAAGAACTTTGTGTGAAAGAAATTACAGGCTTGCTAATGAACGATACACCTCATTAGGAGAGAGCTACACAGGCTTCTAGGCTGTGGCATGGAGAAGGGAGTACAGGTGGAAATTTAATACCAAAGCAAGGGCTGTAGTTTATAGAAAATCAGATCTTTCATGGGGGATGGGTGAGAGCTTTTCTAAACCTTTTCTGACCCTCAAACCTACCTTGTGAGATTTTTCAGGAGTTTGAGGGGCCATTTCATCTTTTTTATGCAGTATGTGAAGAGGAGAGGCCGAGACAGTTCTCAGGTTTTCAAAACATTTTTGCTACAAAATAAAACACCGAAAACAAGCGTAGAGCTTCAAGAATTATTACAAAGGGAAAACCCGTGTAACCACACCTAGGCTAAGAAACTAAAACCTTGGACTTCCCTTGTGGCGCAGTGGTTAAGAATCCGCCTGCCAGTGCAGGGGACACGGGTTCGAGCCCTGGTCCGGGAAGATCCCACATGCCGCAGAGCAACTAAGCCCATGCGCCACAACTACTGAGCCTGCGCTCTAGAGCCCGCGAGCCACAACTACTGAGCCCGAGTTCCACAACTACTGAAGCCTGCATGCCTAGAGCCCGTGCTCTGCAACGAGAAGCCACCCAATGAGAAGCCCACGAACCACAACTAGAGAAAGCCCACACGCAGCAACAAAGACCCAAGGCAGCCAAATATAAAAATAATTAAAAAAAAAAAGAAACCTCAGTAGCACCCCACCACCCCTAACAGAGAACATTCCCCTGATTTTTATAGCAGTTACTTTTTTGTTGTTGTTCATGTGTAGTTTTAATCATCTAATTATCTCACCTACTGTATGGTCAGGCCATTCAAGATGGCTGTTCTCTTGCTCTCTGTACATCCCCTGCTCAACCAGCACCTGCTTCACTCACAGGACTATCCAACCCCCTTATTATAGGGCTTAATTAGTAACTGCCTACATGCTTGTCCCCAACCCCGGAGGCTGGCTGCCCTAGTAATTGATGAGCCAACCTGAGGTCAATTCCCCTTATAAATGGTAGTCTCCTTCTTCCCCAAAGATTGCTGTCATGTCCTGCCTGCTGTTCATGGTGGGATGTCGCTCCAAACGACCCTTTGTTTTGGATGTGAAGATCCCCTGGCCAATAAAACGTTGATGTCTCTGTCGCTTACTCTGGGCTTTCTTCCGTCCGGAGGCTGGACAGCTACAAGGCTTGCAGGGTGTGGGGTGCGGCCCCAAACCTATTCTTTGATACCTTTTCTCAAAATTCTTTTCGTTTCTGGGGTTGATTTGTTTGTTCTATTTTTTTCTCTGTTAGTTTGGAAGTTACACCTTCACCGGAAGAACACCCTTCATCACTTCCTTCAGTGAGTGGTGCTGACGAAGTCTCCCAGCTTTGTCTGACATATTCCACCCTCATTCTTGAAACATACTTTTGCTGGGTATACACTTAAAAGTTGGCACCAATAAAGTTAATTCATTTATCAGGACCCAGAAAACTGAGGCCACCCTAGTGGCCTGACTCTCAAATCTAAACCGAAGTCAGCCCGTACTCACAGGAAACACCTATCCAGGAAAGCTGACATAATGCCAAAAATCACAGTCCTCTAACTCAGCTGTAGCTACTTTACCTTACCCTGGAAAATAGGACCCGCTAACCTCATAAAGAAATCCCTGACCTCCTAGTCAATCATGCCCATTTCTGCATTGCCTTTTCTAACACTATAAAATTTGCTTTTATCCAAAATAACTGGGCAGAGCACTCTACTGATTGTGAGGCAATGTACTCCTCCAATCCATGCCTTGTTTTCCCTTGAATAAAAGACATCAAACTTGTTATTAAGTTGTTTTAGTTTTGTCATAGGATAGCATTTATTGTTGTAGTTATTATTTTTCAATTAAAGTTGTCATCCCACTGACTTCCGGCTTCCATTGAGAAATTAGCTACAGGCACACCTTGTTTTATTGAGTTTCAGTGATTGCATTTTTTACAAATTAAAGGTTGTGGTAACTCTGCATTGAGCAAGTCTATCGGTGCCGTTTTCCCCAAAGCATTTGCTCACTTTGTGTCTCTGTGTGACATTTTGATAATTCTTGCAGTATTTCAAACTTTTTCATTATTATTTGTTATGGTGGTCTGTGATCAGTGATCTTTGATGTTACTATTGTAATTGTGGTTTTTGTTGTATTTTAAAAAATTAAGATATGTACTTTTAATTTCCCAATTGGGAGACTGGGGCTGACATATACACACTACTATATATAAAATAGATTACTAACAATAACCTGCTGTATAGCACAGGGAACTCTACTCAATACTCTGTAATGGCCTACATGGGAAAAGAATCTAAAAAAAAAAAAAGAGTGGCTATATGTATAACTGATTCACTTTGCTGTATGCCTGAAACTAACACAACATTGTAAATCAACTATACTCCAATAAAGATTTTTTAAAAAGATACGTAGTTTTAAAAACCAGTCATACTGCACACTTAATAGACTATAGTATAGTGTAAGCATAACTTGTATATGCACTGGGAAACCAAAAAATTAGTGTGATTAGCTTTATTGTGATATTCGTTTTATTGTGGTAGTCTGGAATTGAACCGGCAACATCTCCAAGGCATGCCTATATTAATCTGTTTGCTCCACTGAATGAAAATAGATTACACTCCCCACTCCATTCCTGTTGCCTCCTTCCCGCTTTAAAAGTTTTTTGTCTTTGGTTTTTCCAAATGTTCACTATATTTGGGGTTGAATATATTTTTTTAAACCCTGCTTTGGAATTCTAAGTTGCAGACATGATACCCACTAACCTTGTAATACTTTAGATTGTATTTCCCAAAATCAAGGATATTCTCTTACATAATTATAGTACAATTATAAAAATCAGAGTAAAAGTCTATAAAATAGTATCCTCTAATCAATAGATGTTATTCAGCTTTTGCAAATCATCCCACTAATATTCTTTTTCTGATCCAGGATCCAATCCAGGACCACAGTTTCATTTAGACATCTCTCCTTAGTCTCCTTTAATTTGGAAGAGCTCCTTAGTCTTTCCTTGTCTCATGACCTTGATATTCTTTAATTTTTAAAAAATAATTTTTGTTTCTGAATAAATACATTTTTCTCTAGATGATGAGCTAAGAGAGGTTTCAGGCTACTCTTTATGAGCCCTTTCCTATGTTTAACACATCACATGTATTGATAATCTGTATTACCAATAAAGGAAAAGCAAAAGTAGAAACTATTATCACAATAATTCCTCTTTTAAATGTTATTTTTTAAAGTCTTAGGGCCATTGTAAAATATTGTTTACCATTATTAATATCATACTTGTGTGATTTATGGATCTGATGAAAATCATCTTCAAGAGAACTTTTATCTGAATTAATATTTCTCTGAATTACTATCATTAAAATACTCCATTTTTACCTTGTGTTTTTTGACATATAATTGATTTACAATATTATATTAGTTTCAGGTGATTCAATATTTTCATATATTATACTGCATTGAAAATTATCACAAAATAATGGCTATATTTCCCTGTACTGTAAATATATCCTTGTTGCTTATTTATTTTATACATAGTAGTTTGTACCTCTTTATTCTCTACCCACTATGTTGCCCCTTCCCTTTTCCCTCTCCCCACTGGTAACCACTAGTTTGTTCTCTGTATCTGTGGGTCTACTGCTGTTTTGTTATATACATGCATTTAAAAAAAAATGTTCAGATTCCACATTTAAGTGATACCCATAATACCCTCTAGGTCCATCCACATTGCGGCAAATAACAGAATTTCATTCTTTTTTTTATGGCTGAGTAATATTCCATTGTATGTATATCTATCTATCTATATCTATATATCTATATCTATCTCACATCTTTATCCATTCATCTCTTGATGGACACTTAGGTTGCTTCCATATCTTGGCAATTGTAAATAATGTTGCCATGAATATTGGGGTGCATGTATCTTTTCAAATTAGTGGGTTTTTTTCTTTTCAGATATATACCCAGGAGTGGAATTGCTGGGTCATATGGTAATTTTTTAGTTTTGGGGAAACTTCCATACTGTTTTTTACAGTGGCTGCACCAATTTACATTCCCACCAACAATGCACGAGGGCTCTCTTTTCTCCACATCCTCCCCAACACTTGTTATTTGGATTATTTTTGAGGATAGCCATTGTGACAGGTGTGAGGTGATATCTCATTGTGGTTTTAATTTGCATTTCTCTGATGATCAGAGATGCTGAGCATCTTTTCATGTGCCTGTTGGCCATCTGCACATCTCCTTTGGAAAATGTCTATTCAGGTCTTCTGCCCATTTTTAAATCAGGTTTTTTGGGTTTTTTTGATATTGAGTTGTATGAGCTGTTTATATATGTTAGACGTTAACCCCTTATTGGGGTTGCTATTTCCAAATATATTTGAAAATATATTTTCCCACTCAGTAGATTGTCTTTTTGTTTTGTTGATAGTCTCCTTTTCTGTGCATAAAGGTTTAAGTTTAATTAGGTCCTATTTGTTTATTTTTGCTTTTGTTTCTTTTGCCTTAGGAGGCAGATGCAAAAAAATATTGCTGTGATTTATGTCAAAGAGTGTTCTGCCTATGTTCTATTCTAGGAGTTTTATGGTTTCAGGTCTTACATTTAGGTCTTTAATCCATTTTCAGTTTATTTATTTTATTTGTATATGGTGTGAGGGGATGTTTTAATTTCATTGTTTTACATGAAGCTGTCCAGTTTTCCCAGCACCGGTTATTGAAGAGACTGTATTTTCTCCACTGGATATCCTTGCCTCCTTTGTTTTAGATTAATTGACCATAAGTGCATGGGTTTGTTTCTGGGCTCTCTATTCTGTTACTGTTTTTGTGCCAGTACCATACTGTTTTGATTATGGTAGCTTTGTAGTATAGTCTGAAGTCAGGGGGCATCATATCTCCAGGTTTTTTTTTTTGTCTCAAGATTGCTTTAGTAATTAGGGGTCTTTCATGGTTCCATATAAATTTTAGGATTATTCGAGTTCTGTGAAAAATGTCATGGGTATTTTAATAGGAATTGCATTAAATATGTAGATTACTTTGGGTAGTATGGACATTTTAACAGTATTAATTCTTCCAATTCACGAATATGGGATATCTATTAATTTGTATCATCAATTTCCTTCATCAATGTGTTATAGTTTTCAGAGTACAGGTCTTTCACCTCCTTGGTTAGGCTCATTCCTAGGTATCTTATTCTTTTTGATGTGATTTTAAATGGGACTGTCTTCTTGCTTTCTCTTTCTGATAGTTCACTGTTAGTGTACAGAAAAGCAACAGATTTCTATATATTAATCTTGTATCCTGCAACTTTACTGAATTCATTTATTCTAAAAGTTTTTTGGGGGAGACTTTAGGGTTTTCTCTATATAGTATCATGTTATCTGCAAATACTGTCAGTTTTACTTCTTCTCTTCCAATTTGGGTACACTTTATTTTTCTTCCTTGATTGTTGTGGCTAGAACTTCAAATACTGTGTTGAATGTTAGTGACGGGAGTGGGCATCCTTGTCTTCTTCCTGAATTTAGAGGAAAGGCTTCCAGCTTTTCACTGTTGAGTATGATGTTAGCTGTGAGTTTGTCATATGGCCTTTATTATGTTGAGATATGTTCCCTCTATATCCACTTTGATGAGAGCTTTTATCATGAATGGATGTTGAATTTTGTCAAAAGCTTTTGCATCTATTGAGAGGATCATGTGATTTTTATCCTTTTTGTTAATGTGGTATATCACATTGATTGATTTGCAAATGCTGAACCATCCTTGTGACCCCGGAATAAATCCAAGTTGATCATGGTGTACGATCCTTTTTACATATTGTTGAATTTAATATTTTGTTGAGTATTTTTACACCTGTATTCATCAGAGATATTGGCCTTTAATTTTCTTTTTTTGTAGTGTCTTTGTCTGGTTTTGGTATCAGGGTAATGGTGGCCTCATAGGATGAATTTGGGAGTGTTCCATCCTCTTAATTTTTGGGGAATAGTTTGAGAATGATAGGTGTTAGCTCTTCTTTATATGTTTGGTAGAATTCCCCTAGGAAGCCCCCTGGTCCTGGACTTTTGTTTGCTGGGAGGTTTTTTGTTTTTGTTTAATTACAAATTCAATTTCACTACTAGTGATTGGTCTGTTCAGATTGTCTAGTTCTTCCTGATTCAGTCTTGGAAGGTTGTATGTTTCTAGAAATTTGTCCATTTCTTCTAGGTTGTCCAATTTGTTGGTGTATAACTACTCATAATATTCTTACCTTGTAGTATTTTAATATCAGTGTACTTTATGCTAGCTATTTGGCTTTGACTAAGGATTCATTATATGTAAAAGTATAATTTCTTGTACTACATATACACATATAATTACATATACATATATAATTGTATGTAAGGATACTACAAGTAATTAGTAAGTGCCACAATGGTCAAACAGCCATAGTGAAAAACTAGTAGTGTTTGGCAAAAGATGTCTGCATTACTGCATTAACCATGTTCTATAAATTGGTGCCTTTATGAAGTTTCTCTAAACTTGATGCTTTAACATCTGCCCTGCACGCATATGCTGGGTATACCTTGTTCTTGACAACCTAATAATACACCTGAGTCACCTTGCTTTGGCCTCCTTGGGGGGAGTCCTACCCCTGGGGTTATGCTTTTCAAATACAAACCAACCAATCCACAGTCTACACTCCTAACTACCTCTCTTACTGGACTTTTACACTCTAGATCATTTTACATCTGCTCTAGTTACCCCCGATCTAGGTACCAGACAACCAGGGACAGCCCCTATGCCTCAGAATCTACTGAAATTATTCAAACTAGCCAATCCTAAATCAGTTTACCCTGCCTCACCTGTTCCTGCAGAAACACGAAAAGGTGATTGTCCATGGTCCCTCTCTCTCCCTGGTGACTGACCACTGGTGACTCCTGATGTATCCTTCCTCCGCCCCACATTCACAATGGTGTAATGTGTACTCCCTCTCTTGGGATTTGTAAGTATAATAAGCTGTCTTTTCAATGGTAGTTTTCTGCTAATCTGTGGTCCTCACCATTTCTAAATAATAAAACCTATTAAAACAATTATGAGTCAATGCTGATTTGCTCATAAATTAGACTGTTTTGAAATAGTCAGCTGTTTCTGATTGAAGTGGAGAATGTTTAAATGTTTGTTTACTTAAAGACCTAGTAATAGGTACCATCACCGTGGTGAACAAACTGCAATCCTGTGAACAGCATGATGATGTTTTGGAGGGACTCATAGTTGAGTGATGCTAGACCAGAGGGAAGTGCTTCTGAAAAATCCTGCTGGAGAAATTACAATTTACAATCATATTATTATATAAAATATTATGTCAAGAATAAATTTTATTTTTAATGCTGGCACATTTTTAAATTTTTAATTTAATTTATTTATTTATTTTTGGCTGTGTTGGGTCTTCGTTGCTGCGCGCAGGCTTTCTCTAGTTGCACGCAGGCTTTCTCTAGTTGCGGTGAGCTTTCTCTAGTTGCGTTGAGTGGGGGCTACTCTTCGTTGCGATGCGCGGGCTTCTCATTGCGGCGGCTTCTCTTGTTGCAGAGTACGGGCTCTAGGCGCGTGGGCTTCAGTTGTGGCGTGTGGGCTCAGTAGTTGTGGCTCACAGGCTCTAGAGCGCAGGCTCAGTAGCTGTGGCGCACGGGCTTAGTTGCTCCGTGGCATGTGGGATCTTCCCGGATCAGGGATTGAACCCTTGTGCCCTGCATTAGCAGGTGGATTCCTAACCACTGTGCCACCAGGGAAGTCCCAAGAATAAAATATTTCTTAATCCTAGGTTTAACAGATTGAATTACTTCAGAAAGATGGTAGAAACTGTGTATCCCTTCTTAACCACATTTTGGTAACAGCAGTTACAAACCCTGGCTAACTGAAATGAATTAGTAAGGGCACAAGGCAATATTTCTAAAAACAATTTTCTTAAGGACATCAAAGAATCATATGTCTTAGTAGCCAATCCAAATGGTGTCAAATAGTGTTTGGTATTATAAAAGTTTAAGTGAGAGGCAGTTTTCATGCCATATGAACTTCCAGTAATACCAACTTAGACATGTTTTAATCTTTCCTGTTTTTTTTTTTTTTACATCTTTATTGGAGTATAATTGCTTTACAATGGTGTGTTGGTTTCTGCTTTATAACAAAGTGAATCAGTTATACATATACGTATGTTCCCATATCTCTTCCCTCTTGCGTCTCCCTCCCTCCCACCCTCCCTATCCCACCCCTCCAGGTGGTCACAAAGCACCGAGCTGATCTCCCTGTGCTGTGCGGCTGCCCACTAGCTATCTACCTTACGTTTGGTAGTGTATATATGTCCATGCCTCTCTCTCGCTTTGTCACAGCTTACCCTTCCCCCTCCTCATATCCTCAAGTCCATTCTCTAGTAGGTCTGTGTCTTTATTCCTGTCTTACCCCTAGGTTCTTCATGACATTTTATTTTCTTAAATTCCACATATATGTGTTAGCATACAGTATTTGTCTTTCTCTTTCTGACTTACTTCACTCTGTATGACAGACTCTAGGTCTATCCACCTCATTACAAATAGCTTAATTTCATTTCTTTTTATGGCTGAGTAATATTCCATTGTATATATGTGCCACATCTTCTTTATCCATTCATCCGATGATGGGCACTTAGGTTGTTTCCATCTCTGGGCTATTGTAACTAGAGCCGCAATGAACATTTTGGTACATGACTCTTTTTGAATTATGGTTTTCTCAGGGTATATGCCCAGTAGTGGGATTGCTGGGTCGTATGGTAGTTCTATTTGTAGTTTTTTAAGGGACCTCCATACTGTTCTCCACAGTGGCTGTACCAATTCACATTCCCACCAGCAGTGCAAGAGTGTTCCCTTTTCTCCACACCCTCTCCAGCATTTATTGTTTCCAGATTTTTTGGTGATGGCCATTCTGACCGGTGTGAGATGATATCTCATTGTAGTTTTGATTTGCATTTCTCTAATGATTAATGATGCTGAGTAATATTTCCTGTTTAATATAACCACAAGAAGTTTTCCTCAAAGAGCCTCATTTTGCAAGAACAAAGATTTTCAAGAGAAGGCCATGAATAAATAGTAAACTTTTGTTGATATTACAGTATTAATCAAGTATTTTTATATAACTGAATAAGGTCTAATACTTTAGAACTTTGCCAAACACTACTCTCTATGGAGAGCAGCAAGGCTCTGGGGCGTACCTGTCCATACATGTATATAATAAAATCCTGAGAATTTCCTGTAACTGCTGTAAATGGAGAGAACTATTACAAGATATCTGTGCCATAATTTATAGTTGAGTACGAGTCCTCACTGGGAATATCTGACATCTTGATTATACCTTTGCAAATGCTGTATTCATAATGTGTAGTAGGCTAGCTGTGCTGGCACAGGCAACATACATTTAAGCATCTCTTAAAAACTAATTTCTCACTTGGCAGAACTTCTCTGTAGTTCGCCTTGTAATATCACAAATCCCAACTCACACATATTTTTGAAATGCCTACCCCCACTATGGATATATACTTTAAATACCATAAAGAAAATACTATTTTCTACTTTTTGCTAGATGCATATTTCCACATTTTCCTGAAAGTGACCAAATCACAGTATAAGAGGCTCCAGTATATTGTTCAGACTTACTGATAGGCTGGAAATGTTTTATATCAAGCATTTATTGAAACAACTTGTTAGCTGGCTGAGGTGTAGGAATCTGACACACAGAATTGTTTGGGCAAAGCTATGGTCATGGTGACTGGGGTACGGCCTGTACTTTTAAGCAATTTTATGTCAAGTTCAAATTTAAAAAAATTTCTTTTGAAGCTATGTGCAAGTTATTTTAAATTTGTGGGCCTGTGAAAACATAAGATATCCATTGATGTATCAAGTATCTCCTTTAAGAATTGGGAAACTCATTATTTAATCTATAATGTCTCTTTGAGTAAATAGTTTGATTGTAGACTATGTTGGCATGGATGTAGAGAAATAGAAATTCTTAGACATTTCTGGTGGGAGTATGAATTGATAAAATCCCAGTGGAGAACAACTTGAAAAATATCTATAAATGAAAGTACATATCCTCTTTGACCCAGGAATTCCATTTCTGAGAAGTTATCCTTCTTGTACATATGGGAAATGAATTTCTTATCAGGTTCTTCATTGCAACAATGTTCATAATAGCACAAGATTGGAAGCAGTCTTGACATCATCAGTGGAAGACTGGTTAAAGATGTTTTGGTATGTCCACGCAATGAAAGACTATAGAGCTATAAAAAAGAATAAGGGAGTTTTAAATATTTTGTTATGGAATGATTGCTAAGATATCTTAAGTGAAGAACATGAGTAGGACAGTGTGTATAGTTTTGTTATAATTTATGGAATATCTTTATTCCCTCCCCCCACTACCTCCCTTCCTGGATTTGTGTCAAATGTCTCTGTAAGAAACTGGTA
Organism: Delphinapterus leucas; assembly: GCF_059928025.1. NCBI lineage: Eukaryota > Metazoa > Chordata > Mammalia > Artiodactyla > Monodontidae > Delphinapterus > Delphinapterus leucas. The sequence continues at coordinate 73,224,708 of NC_143145.1, read as the reverse complement.
ACACTGGTTGCCTTTGTGGGAAGAATTGCATGACAAGAGGAGGGAAGTGGGAGGGGATTTTTTTTACTGTGTATCCTCTAAACATTTTGATTTTTGAACACTATATGTATTATTTTATAGTCAAAAATAAATACATTCAATTTCTAATGAGTCCATTTGAACCCTACATGCATCACGACAAAAAGGAATCACTCTTTAGCAGAATAACTCTCATGTACTGAGACCCAGTACTGAGTGTCTAACACCCTTAAAACAGAAACAAAGCTGCTGCTTCTAAAAACCTTCCCCTCTCCTGCATCTCATCAAGTTCTACATGAAGGCATGAACTATAATACCCCATTGCCAGACCTTAGAGAAACAGAAATAAGAGCAAAATTGGAACATTACTGCTCAACTCAAAGGGAGGTAAGGTAGAATGAGTCAGATCAGCGCCTCAACCGAATGTTAGGAAATTATAGCTCCATTACTGCTTCAGGGGTAACTGTGACTCACGTTCCCTGGCAGAAAATGAGATCAAGCCCATCACACACACCGCTTGTCATTTCTTTACCTGCTTAGGAAGTGTGAGAATTAAATCAACTAACGTTTTATAAAGAGTTTGGAATCCCTTGATAGCAAGGTGTTCTATAAGAATTTTATAATCTTATGAAGTTGATATAAGAATTTTATAAGCTTTCTATATCTTACTTTAAAAAAGCTAATGTTCTCATTACAACAAGAAATGGTGACACAAAACTAATCTTTGGATTTCCATTTTTGTTCCTATTTTTGAGGTTTGATCTGGGTTTTGTCTATTATACCCTCAAACAAAACGCTTTTAGTTCCAAGGATCATTCTGTTTCTATGAAATATCCTTCTATGTCACAAAAGAATTGCATTCTTGAAATGTTTCAATTTAAGTACAGAGGGTCACTTTGAGCGTACAACCACATGCATGTACTCTTTACCTCCCAAGTAGAGATGGGTGCAAGATTTGTCCCAAACTGTTTTACTTTTAGCAATTCTTCTTATAAAATTCTTTGAGAGGAAACATTTAGAAATTTATTTAACTTTTCATTAAATTACAAACATTTATTCTTGAAAGAGTTCGTTCTGTACTTTATCATACTTCTTTCAGGATTATGGTTTTCCAAGAGGAATGAGGTTGTTATTAAAAGGAAGAAAGGCTCTATCAGTTCCAAATGGATACTAGGGACTTCTCTGGTTGCACAGTGGTTAAGAACCCGCCTGCCAATGCAGGGGACATGGGTTCAAGCCCTGGTCCAGGAAGATCCCACATGCCGTGGAGCAACTAAGCCCGTGTGCCACAGCTACCGAGCCTGCGCTCTAGAGCCCATGAGCCACAACTACTGAGCCCATGTGCCACAACTACTGAAGCCCACATGCCTAGAACCTGTGCTCTGCAACAAAACAAGCCACCACAATGAGAAGCCCGCGCACTGCAACTAGAGGAAGCTGGCACGCAGCAAGATCCAATGCAGCCAAAAAAAAAAAACCCAAAAAAAACCCCCCCAAACAACAAAAACAAACAACAAAACGAAACGTGAGAAAGGCCTTCATAAGGCAAAATCAGTGGTTTAAAAAAATAAAATGGATACAATGAAACTGACAGTTGCTAGAGCATGTCCATGAATTTTTTTTAAACAACATTAAAGATAACAATTATCGATTTTTTGAAGAGTATTGGGAACATTCAGATCTGTAGTCAGTATTTACTAAGTTTCTTTTAAGGTAACCTGGAGTTATGGTGGTGAAACCGTTCAGTGAGATAGTCTGCAAATGATTCCCAGGCAAATCAGATTTTTCCTTCCACCTTCTTTTTTCTTTGAGAATAACCAAGGACTTGAATCACTAAACATTACGTTCTCTCTAAAGCCTTCCTGTTAATCCCAGGAATTGAACCTAAATTGAACCTAAATTGAACCTAAATTCTGTAATTGTTTGGTTTTACTTTTCTTTTGCCTTCAAACTGTCTCAGAAGTCTGTCTCTTTCTGTCTCAAAACCATTCTGTCCCCTTCACTCAAGTTAAGCCTATGGGTGATCATCAACATTTTACATCCTTTGTATTAACACCCATACTACACATCTTGTAAAAAGTGTATCCTTTGTATATTAGGCATGAAAGGTAGTATTTCTATGTGGAAGGGGTGTATAAGCAGCAGTTTGGTTGGAAGGGATGAAAGGATGCTGAGAAATGTCAATTGTCAATATCAAAACACTGTCGGGTGGTGATGGAGGTTGGGTAGAGTTAAGGCAAAGAGAGCGACAATCTATTAACCTCAGGTTATCCTTGTCAGATTGGTTTTTCATTTCCCACAACTCATGAGTGAATGAGAACATGTGTCTGAGTGAGAAAACCAGAATGTGAGAACAGACTGTCCAAGAGAATAACAAAGTTCTTCATGGGCTCCAGGAGAACGTATACCTCCAGTCGTGGAAGCTGGCAAAAGCGTCTCATGAGTTAGCATCCGGGACTGGCCCTTTTGACAGGTAAATATGGAAGGGGTGGGTATTCCCAAAGGTGGAGGAATAAAACTCACCCTTACCTCCTTCAAACCTTTGCTCAAATGCCATCTTTTCAATGATGTCTTTCCAACCATTCTATTTAAAATTACACTGTATGCCTTTCAACCTTCTTTCCTGCTTTACTTTCCCTCTACAGCTATGACCATTTGATATTGATATATTTTATTACTTTTTGATCAGGTCTATGATATTTTGGGCCATCTCTCAAAAACTAGATAGACTTTGTAATCACATCCTAAGTTCTTTCCTAAATGTAATTCTCAAATCTGTCTTATTATAATTTTTGGCTTCCTGGTCCTGGGCACTGCCCCCTCCCCCTAACTTAATGGAAGCCACTTTTGAGGGTACTGGAAACAGTAGGCTGGAGTGGAAAGGTAGAAAAGGAACTCACTTAATCTAAGTCACTTTGCAAACCTGAGAAATCTTAATGGACCTTTTATGCAGAAAAACTTTTTCAGTCTTTTTTTCTTCCGATTAGGACCTAGAAGCAGTTTGATTTTCCCTGCCTTTTCATACCCCAATTCCTTTTCATTTCTGCTTGCAAACTGGTCAATTCCTGCCTGAACTCAGCTCCTTCTTGTGATACCTTTCTATAAACAGCGAGAAGAGCCAACACGTGCTAATATTCTGGGTATTTGCAACTACGTTACTTACAGCTACAGGATCATTAAGCACTTTCTTTGCCTTCCAAGTTCAGCTGATAGTTTTACCAAATGTTATCACATAACATTGGTCTTTTTCTTTCCAGAGTGATGTCTACGCTCCTTCTACCTACTGCCCAGCTGCTAAGCTAATGCCATATATATATATATATATATATTTTTTTTTTTTTTTTTTTTTTTGCGGTACGCGGGCCTCTCACTGTTGCGGCGCACAGGCTCCGGACGTGCAGGCTCAGTGGCCATGGCTCACAGGCCTAGCCGCTCCGCGGCATGTGGGATCCTCCCAGACCGGGGCACGAACCCGTGTCCCCTGCATCGGCAGGCGGACTCTCAACCACTGCGCCACCAGGGAAGCCCATGCCATATATTTTTGTTTTTGTTAAGGCAGCACTCGGATGTACCATCTTCAGTATTAGCTGTGATGATGCTGAAGGGCAGAATATGCCACCCCAAAATATGACTGTAGTAGTTCAGGACATGCCACCCCCAAACATGCTGCTTTGGTACATTGATTATTTTAAGCTGTAGGCACTTGAAAAACAGCAAATGCAGGGAGAGGTTTTTCTCTTTACTCTCCTTATCTGCCTAAAACCACATCCTCTAAAAAATACTCCTGTCAATTGACATAACTCCCCTCCCTAGGAGTCTCATCAACCAGGGAAGATTGACTCTTATCACAGGAGAGGAGACTAGAAATTGATACTACAGCCAGCCAAACTTTGTCACAAACTATTATACCTCCCCTCTATCCTTCTAAGGGCCCATTCATCTTTCCTAAAAATCACTTACTCTCCCCTAAGAGGTCTATATCCCCTCTTTTTTCTCTATTAGGATGGTATTTAAGTCTGAACTCTAAGTCACCTTGGGGAGTTACTCAATTTCCCATGGGTATCTCCCAGGTATACATGAAGTATACCTGTTAATAGATTTCTATTTGTTTTTCTTTTGTTACTGCTTTTTATTACAGGGGTCTCAGCTAAGAACACAGAGGGTAGAGGGAAAATTCGTTTTCCTTCCCTATAGTGCTCAAACACAAAAACATGACCCAAATACAAGAGAAGTTTATTCCTTGTTCACATAACAAAAGTGGGTATTTCTTGAGTGCAGGCAGCTTTCCTCTATGTAGTAATTCAGGGATCCAGAAATTTTCCATGTCACAGCTCTTCCATCCTTTTGGGGCCTGTTATTACTGTCATTCAGGCAACAGAAGAAAGGAGGCATGGAGGGAAGGCTTCCTTTCTCTAAACTCTTGGTCCAGAAATGGCCTACATCACTTTTGTGTACATTCCAGTCACCTGGCCACACCTAACTGCAAGGAAGGTTGTAAATACAGTGCCCAGGAAGAATAGAAGACAATTTTGTTGCACAACTAATGGGCCATCATACTAAGTCCCCTCAAGGAACCTGTGAAAGCTCAGAGTCCTTGCATACTGAAGGCACACCAACTTATAGATGCGTAACTCTACACTGCTTGTTCATGATGAACTCACATTTCACTATAGTCTTTGATTTTTCCCTTCTGTGTGACTTACAGTTTAAAATTTTGCAAGCATTACTCTGCATTTGTCCTTAAGATAACTTTAATTTCTGTGTTTCTGAACCTTCTACTACTTAATTAAAGTGATCTGGAATTCTGATTATAACCCTCAAGTAACTGCTTTCTCCTTATCCATAGATGCCATCTTCTGGCTTCCTGGACATTTTCTAGAGACCACGATTCACAGGTCTGATGAAGAAAAAGAATGAACTTTTATGACTCATGTTTCTTACATTCCTTATTGGAGAGTGAATCCACTTATGGCTGCATGGTGTAGATCTTATTTGTATAAGGAGTAAATTTTTCTAGGCAGTATCTTAGGTCCTATGAAAGTCAGCCTTTAGTATATATCATTTATCTTGATGAACTTTGATCAACTGATCTCTTGACCAGTAAGCACTCCGATGCTCCTGCAAGGGATCGGGTGACCCCAAGAGCTTATTATGACAAAATCAAAGCTGTGTTTCCTTTATCGTCTCTAAATTGCTTGGCCCAATATTTTTTTGAAATACAGCTGATAAACAAGAAGCTCTGTGATATGTAGATTTAGATTTGCTAAAATAGAAATACCATAAAATACCATACTCCCAGTCACTATTTTCCCTCTAGTCTCTTAGCTGCTCCTGCATTATTCACACAGAGTAGAAAAATAATTTTTTAATGTTTGATGTCAATTACTTAGATATACTGAAAGAAAATGTGCTGAGATGGTTTGAACACATTATTAACGAAGAAATAAAGAAGCAGGTGTGTTGCTGGAGACGGCAGGAGAGATGGCTGATTGCCCAGGCCCACAGTGCTTCTGGACAACATTGTAAAGGGAGCTAGGTCTGCCCGCGGCAAGCCCCCAGCTCCTTCCATCTGGACTCCCACCTTAGCGCATCCCAGGGTCCTTCCTTACTCTCACCTGGCCACGGAAGACTCTCAGCAAAAGGTTTCATTCAAACCTGATAAAGATTTCAGGTGAAACTTCCCCTTAAATCATGTTCACAAGGAACTCCCTTAAATGAAAAGAAATCTTCTAGGGGATGGAAGTAGAATAGCTCCATTTTTTTCATCTCAAAACTGGGTTAATAATCCCAACCTTTCATTAAATTGCAGAGATCACATGATAAATATTTGATACTCAGCAGTGTGCTGGGCACAAAGTCAAGTGCAGAACAACTGTTAAATCCCTTCTCTCTCCTTTTCTGGTGGGTAGAGGGATTTGACGCCATTCCTTAACAGCTACCCCTTGCCGTGACTGTCACTTTATTTCTCTTCAGATGGTAGGGTGAGTATAAGGGCCTTAATTTATCTTGTTAACTACCCTATCTCTGGCACTAGCAAAGGTGATGTGTTATTAATATACCACCTTTCAACTGCAAATCCACCCTCTTTGTTCTGCTTTGTGATGCTCGAGCTGTACCCTGTAAACATTTCTCCTTTGATAGCTGGTCAGCGTTAGGCTTTGTCAAGAGAGGGCTGTAGAGAGTAAGATACAGCAGAGGAAGGGGCTTCTTCCGGTTCCCACGTGCTTTCTTCCCTCCTATGACGCGGCTTTTTGGTGGCATATGTGAGTCCCAGTTGCACTTACTCTCTGGAAAGTTTTTCTGACACCACAGCAAACAGCTACCTCTAGACTAGCTCTGGCCCGCAGGCACCCTGGTTAATTTCTCCACCACTCAGCAGGCTACTGACTCCAAGGAGACCTGAATCTCAGCCTTGGGATGGGGAGTGGTGGAAAAGGCTCTACCAAGTTCTTAGTCCCTTCCTGTGTATTCTTTCTCATCCCGGGGGTAGTAGCTGCTCTCTGCACTTGTGTTTTCTCTCATATGCCTTTTAGTAGTCAGTCACCATTTCCTAGTTAATACTACTTTATATAAATATTTTCCTGTTCAAATTACTGGTGTGGGGCTTCCCTGGTGGCGCAGTGGTCGGGAGTCCGCCTGCCGATGCAGGGGACACGGGTTCGTGCCCCGGTCCGGGAAGATCCCACATGCCGCGGAGCGGCTGGGCCCGTGAGCCATGGCTGCTGAGCCTGCAGCGTCCGGAGCCTGTGCTCCGCAACGGGAGAGGCCACAGCAGTGAGAGGCCCGCGTACCACAAAAAAATAAATAAATAAAATAAATAAAGAGTATGAGGCTGATTCTTAGCCCATATCACAGACCACTTTCAAAATGTGACTAAAATGTGAGAGAATAGAAAAACACTCATGATCAGATAGCCTCGAAGCAAATGCAATTATCAGGAAAAGATCTAAGAGATGTATTTGTGGGACAGTGGGAATTTTAATCACTCTACAGTTATACAGCTATTAAAACAAAACGGTAGAAAACAGGAAATGTCTTTAATCAAGTCAAGTCTTCGTGGTGGTGGCTAATGAATATGCAAAAGCTGCTCTGAATTTTGTTTTTAGGGCATAGAGAAGGGCCACGTAGGCATCCCTAGTAACTGTTTTTAGGTTATAAGAAAGGAACGGATTTGTCAATCAAGGATGTCAAACGCTTAAAGAGATAGAGACATTTTTGATTTTAGAAAACAACAAATCGATTCCTAAACACCTGAGCTCTGATTTTCAAATTGAAGTATTCCTGGCAATTAGCATTACTGTATTCATTGAGTCAGTCAATGCCCAAAGGCAAAATCCTAAAGTTACTGTGAGGCTCTAGAAGAAAATGGCAGAACTCAGAGATGATTCTCTCAAGAAACTTACATCAAGCTTTTCCAGAAATCGCACTTCCTCCGTCAAACTTCCTTTGTAATTGAAGAGACAGATAATTTCCTATACCTTAAACCTTTGCCTATTCCTTGATACTCCCTTAACCCATCATTCTACAGTAATTCTCATTTCTACCTCTATTTTCATTTTTTGGATCCTGTTTAAAATGTATTCAGACATACATATGTTCTTGATTAGAATCCAAGTTCGAGTGGCTTGTATTTATAATTATAGGCAAGTAGATGAATGAATGAATCACATCTGCTCATTCCTTCAAGGTTTGCTGAGTACCTACTACGGCCAGGCACCAGGGAGAGTCCGACACTGATCCCACTTGAAGAAGAATGGTAAGTAGTCTTTGCCCTTGGAAGGTTCTCAGTCTGCTGAGGGAGACACAGCATGTCAACAAATAGCTGCTGTGTGGAGAAACACATGTTCCAGCTACAGGTTAACCCAAATGTGGGGTAATCAACTCTTCCGAATTTCCCTGCATTACAGATTAGGGAGTGGAGGCACAGAGAAGTTAGATAATTTGCTGACACTCATAGGACACGAAAGAGTCTGGATATGATCCTAGGAAGTATACCTCCAGGGGTTATACTCTCAGTGATCACCATGCTAACTGCTTTTCACATTTGACCTGTCCAAGACTCTCATGGCTAAATATTTAACATATGTGTTTGGATGGTGATAGTCAATCCTTTTAAGTCACTGGTACTTATTTACATGCTGGTGCCCATTTCTCTAAAACAGGTGTAATCCTTCTCACCAAGGACCTCTAAAACAAAGGAAGGCAGGGAAAATCACTCCACATTTATGTAGCTAAAGAAAAAAAAAAAACATGGTAGGAAACAAGAAACTTTTAAAACTCAAGCAAACTCTGTGACTGTGGCTGATGAAGAGGCTGCTCTAAGTCCATGGGTCCAAGAAGTGGCACCAAAGTATAGTCTGTACACTGGATAGGAAACCTCTCAGTCACCAAGAAGCCTCATCCCTGCCCTTGAAAAAGAACTTCATCTATTCCCATATCCTCGATCACATGTTCACGCCCTTTAAAAGTGGAAAGAGTGAGATTCACATATGACAAAGTGAAAATCATGCCCTCCAGTTTTGTTAGTTTTCCAGGTGAAATCACAAGAATAAATAAAAAGGGTGATTTACAAAGAACAGGAAAAGAAGTGAAAGCCGATGGGTGGGTCAGGAAGGAATAATGGTCTTTTCTACGTCTTGTCTGGGCTGTGTTCCTAGGAGTGAGCGCCTGACTGTGCGCTCTTTTAGCTCTTTTAGCACCAGTTGAAGACTCACTCTTTTCTCTCCCATCAATGACTCCCTAGTCACTGTATGAAATTCAGGGATCCACTAAATTGCAGATCTGTAAGAAACTCATTCCACTGGGGATGGGTTGGGGGAGGAAAGATGCTGTAAGTACAAAGTGCCAAGGATGCCAGGATATCCTGTCTGTAGACTTCAGTGAGGGTCAAAGAATTCAAGGACAATCCATGCTTTAGCTGAGTCTTCAAAGGTGAGTGGTGTTTACAAGCAGGGCAAAGAGGAGAAGAGCATTCCAGACAAGAGGAACAGCTGGAGAAAAGGCCCTTCAGAGAGAAACTATAGTCAGGTCAGTACAGCGAGGGTGAAGAACACAGCCAAGGATAGTGATGGATGCTGAGAAATGTCTGAGGGACAGGCAGGGTGTGGTTTTCAAGGGCTCCACGAGTCATGCCAAAGAGTTTGAAGTCTATACCCTTGGCCAGTGGTTGACTCCCCTTTCTACCTATGGATTCACCTAGAGAGCTTTTAAAAAGATAACTAATAATCAAGGCTTACCCAAGCAACTGAGTCAGAATCTCTGGCAGGGGGACCAGATATCAGCTTCCGAGATGATTCAATGTGCAGTCTGGGCTGGAGATACTGCTGTTGACGATGGGTGGGGGGCGGGGATACTTAAAAGGTTTTAGGTAGAGATGTGACGTGGTCAGTTTTTCATTTCAGAAAGATCACCTTGACTACAGTATGGAAAACAGGTAGGAGTCATACGTGAGGTGATGGAAAGGCAGTTTGGGAGATGAGCGTAAATCAGAATAAAGGCAAAATCAGAGTCAGAACTAAGGCAATGGTAGTGAGAATACAGACAAGGTAGGCAGCTGCCATCCTTCACCTCGGATTTATTGACAGACTGGAAAGGATATGTGGGTGGGGTGGGTTATAAAAATGACCACAAATTTTTCTCATGTCTGCATTCACACCTTGCAATCATTTCATCAAGAACTGGAGTCTGTTTTCCCAGTCCTTGAATCTGGGCTGGCCCTCTGACTTCCTTTGTCTGGTGGAATGTGGTAGAAGTATATCTGAGTTTCTTCAATAAGTGCTGCTGGGAAAACTGGACAGCTCCATGTAAAAGAATGAAATTAGGACACTCCCTAACACCACACACAAAAATAAACTCAAAATGGATTAAAGACCTAAATGTAAGGCCGGACACTATCAAACTCTTAGAGGAAAACACAGGAAGAACACTCTATGGCATAAATCACAGCAAGATCCTTTCTGACCCACCTCCTAGAGTAATGGAAATAAAAACAAAGATAAGCAAATGGGACCTAATGAAACTTAAAAACTTTTGCACAGCAAAGGAAACCATAAACAAGATGAGAAGGCAACCCTCAGAATGGGAGAAAATATTTGCAAATGAATCAATGGACAAAGGATTAATCTCCAAAATATACAAACAGCTCATGCAGTTCAACATCAAAAAAACAAACAACCCAATCAAAAAATGGGCGGAAGACCTAAATAGACATTTCTCCCAAGAAGACATACAGATGGCCAAGAGGCACATGAAAAGCTGCTCAACATCACTAATTATTAGAGAAATGCAAATCAAAACTACAATGAGGTATCACCTCACACCAGTTAGAATGGGCATCATCAGAAAATCTACAAACAACAAATGCTGGAGAGGGTGTGGAGAAAAGGGGACCCTCTTGCACTGCTGGTGGGAATGTAAATTGATACGGCCACTATGGAGAACAGTATGGAAGTTCCTTAAAAAACTAAAAACAGAATTACCATATGACCCAGCAATCCCACTACTGGGCATATACTCAGAGAAAACCATAATTCAAAAAGACACATGCACCCCAATGTTCATTGCAGCACTATTTACAATAGCCAGGTCATGGAAGCAACCTAAGTGTCCATCGACAGACAAATGAATAAAGATGTGGTACACATATACAGTGGAATATTAGCCATAAAAAGGAACGAAATTGGGTCATTTGTAGAGATGTGGATGGACCTAGAGACCGTCACACAGAGTGAAATCAGAAAGAGAAAAACAAATATTGTATATTAACACATATTTGTGGAATCTAGAAAAATGTCACAGAAGGACTGGTCTGCAAGGCAGAAATAGAGACACAGACGCAGAGAACAAATGTATGGACACCCAGGGGGGAAAGGGGGGGTGGGATGAAGTGGAAGACTGAGATTAACAAACATACACTAATATGTATAAAATAGGTAACTAACGAGAACCTGCTGTATAGCACAGGGAACTCTATTTCACTTCTCTGTACAGTAGAAACTAACACAACATTGTAAAACAACTATACCCCAATTTAAAAAAATTATATGAAACAAACAAACAAGAAGTATATCTGAGTTTCAAGCTTGGGTTCAAAGAGCTTTGTAAGTTTCCTCTTGGATCCCTGTGACCCCCAGGCTAGCCAGCTAGACCATAAGAGACACATGGTCCAGCTGTCCTGTCATCCCAGCACACAGCCAACCACTAGTCGTGAGAGTGATGGCAGATGCATGAATGAACCCAGTTGAGATCACCTTCTATGGGAGACTGGTTGGACCTGACCTCTCAAACTGCCCAGTTTCATGCACTTTAGGAATAGCAATTACTATCATCCAATAAGAGCAACTATTAGGTTGACCAAAAAGTTCGTCTGGGTTTCTCCGTAACACCTTACGGAGAACGCTGAACGAAATTTTTGGCCAACCCTATACTTTTAAAGTTTAAAAACTCATCTCAAACCAGGTTGTTTAAACATCAAAACTGAGACACCTTACAAACAGAAAGGAAACATGGTCAACTTAAAATACAGTGGACCTAGAGTCTGTCATACAGAGTGAAGTAAGTCAGAAAGAGAAAAACAAATATAGTATATTAACGCATATATGTGGAATCTTAAAAAAGAAAAAAAGGTACTGATGAACCTAGTTACAGGGCAGGAATAAAGAGGCAGACATAGAAAATGGACTTGAGGACTTGGGGTGGGAGGGGGAAGCTGGGGGGAAGAGAGAGTAGCATCGACATATATACACTACCGAATGTAAAATAGATAGCTAGTGGGAAGCAGCCGCATAGCACAGGGAGGTCAGCTCGGTGATTTGCAATGACCTAGAGGGGTGGGATAGGGAGGGTGGGAGGGAGGCTCAAGAGGGAGGGGATATGGGGACATGTGTATGCGTATGGCTGATTCGCTTTGTTGAGCAACAGAAACTAAAACAGTATTGTGAAGCAATTATACTCCAATAAATATCTATTAAAAAAATATGGTGGTATTAGTCCAAGGTCATGTTGTCAACCTATTTGAGTAAATTAAATAAAGGATCTGGGGTAATCATAATAAGAGTACTGTAGGGTTTTTTGGGTTTTTTTTACTTTTGAAAAAGTGTTTCCAGTGTATTCCTGTCTTTCCCACAGATTGTATTGTTTCTCTTAATATGTTTTTTGTTATTGAGTTTACTAATTACCAATAACCACACAGAGGGAGAAAACTGCATACCACGTCTGAAATTTGTATTTCTGAAATTTAATCCATAACTGCATTTGGACATCTGTCTGGATTATAAGGGGCTTTCTTACTTTCAAAAATCATGCCAGAGAAAGCAAAAGTAATGTTGCTTCATTACTTTACAAAGCCTTTAACAAAAAAAATGTAAATGCTCTTTCCTGCCCCAAACATTTTGACAGATCCAAGTTTTGGTCTCTTCTTCACTTTTATCTTTCAATATCATTCATAATGGTTCTGTGTATCATCAGCTAGCTCACTGAGTCACTGGCTGCTTGAGGCCACTTTCTTAGATTTTTATTGCTAAGTTACCACAAATTTAGCAGCTCAGTTCTTACTTTACCATTTCTGTAGGTCAAAAGTGGCTTGATTTTCTGCTTAGGGTGTCACAGGGCCGAAATTAAGGTGTCAGCTTAGGCTTCAGTCTCATCTGTGGCTCAGGATCCTCTTACATTCTCAATGGTTGCTGGTAAAATTTCACTGTAGTTGTAGGACTGAGGTCTCTGTTTTCTTCTAGTCACCTGGGGGCAACTGTCAATAATTAGAGTCCTCCTGCAGTTTCTTGTTACATAGCAGCTCTCAGCTTGGATGGTTGATTTCCTCCAGGCCAGCAGGAGTCCATCTTTCTATTTCTTCTTTTGCAGTCATGTGGGGAAAACACTCTATTTTTAAAGTGCTCACCTGATTAGGTCAGGCCCACCTGGATAATCTCCCTATTTTAAGATCAACTGATTTGGTACCTTACTTACATTTGCAAAATCCTTTTAAAGCAGTACCTAGATTAGCGTTTGATGGAACAGCTGGGAGAAGGTGTGTATATACCAGGGCTAAGAATCTTGAAGGCCATCTTAGAATTCTGCCTTTCACAGCCATGCTTAAGAGATCCTCTAATGGCACAACTGGTTTCTAATGAAACTTGGAACAAATAACTCGCATAGCAAGAATTCTATCGTCCGTCTTCCTTCTCACAAGTTTCCCAGTCCATTCCACCATCCAGTTGGACATTTGAGCTTGTAAGCTCCAAGGGACCACAGGTGTTCTGGAGCTCCTACAGCTCCAGCTGCATGACTTGGGCAGGTACCAAGGAGGATTAGCGATAAGAACATTCAACTATAGCACGATACTGAGGAGAGAGGTCACACCTGGGAAAGGCAGCAGCCAAGTTCACAGCCAAGCAAAGGAGAAAGGATGAAGGCTTCCTCATAAGAAGTGCAGTCTTTTCCCATGGAAATTTATGAGTCTAGATATGTCATTCAAAGATATCAAGAAAACTAATATTTTTGAGGCTATGTTTTAGTTTGAAAAAATGATAAACTTTTGGATACAGGACAGTTTTTTATCCTATGGATCTCTGATGAGAAAACTGGAAACAAACATCATTAATTTTTCTTTCAACAAGGCTGTGTCAATTCTCTTAAGAGAAACTTGGTCTGGATTTTACATAAAGCCATTTCTATCCCTTCAGAGCACAAAGAATCTGTGAAGAAATCTAGGCAGAACATGGTGTTCGGACTTTAATTTTACTCACCTGCAAACTATCCCCTTTCCATCATAACTTTATTTAAATCATGGTTATGTTCTTAATTAACAGTTTAATTGGTTGGTGCTTTCTCAATCCAGTTCTCTGGAGGCATGGTTTTCTGTTTAACTTTGTTTTAATTCTTCAGCAAAACCATAAAATTTAATTAGGAGAGTAACCAGCTTTGTAACAGCAGTTGTCTGTCTAATTAGCTATGCCCTGACCATACTGTCTCAGATTCCATTCAACAATGCACAGACACTTTGCATTTGTTCAGGTTTTAGATAAGGCACTGTGAATTTAGCCTACGCATATATTCCAGTTGCTTTTCACTTTTCCATAAATGCTTGGTTACAGTCAGTGAAATCAGAAAAAGTAACTTAAAGCATTCATATATACTATTAAACCAACAGCCATCAAAGGCCAACATGCAGGAATGCTATCTTACCGTGCATATTCGTTTCTATTGCTGCAGAACAAATGACCACAAACTCAGCTTAAAATAATACCCATTTATCATCTTACAGTTCTGTAGGTCAGAAGTCCAGACACAGCTGGCTGGATTTTTTCTTCAAGATCTCACTGAGCAAAAATCAAGATAAAAGCTGGGCTGGGATTTCATCTGGACCTCAGGGTTGTCTTCCAAGCTCATATGGTTGTGGCAGAATTCAGTTCCTTACGGTTGTAGGACTGACATCTCCATTTCCTTGCTGCCTGTCAGCTGCAGAGGCTCTCACATCCTAGCAGCCACTATCCTTATCACATGGCTCCCATGGGCAGTTCACAACATAGCAGCTTGACTATGTGCCAGGGGGAGCACTTCTCTGAATTCTTCCTCTGCCAACAGCTAGAGAAAACACTCTGCTTTTAAGGGGCTCACCTGATTAGGTTAGGTCCACCCCAGGTAATCTCCCTCCTGCTGCATAATACTTTACATATCAAGAGAATAATTATTCTATCATATTAACAGGCCCCAGCCCACACTCAGAGGAGGGATTATGCAGGGTGTACACCATGGGGCAGAAATGCTGGGGCCACCTTAGAATTCTGTCTACCACACTGTGCTGTAGGGAAAGAAGGCAACTCAAGGCCTCCCAGCAAACCCTCCTCCCTTCCCCTTGGAGGCGGTGTACAGGGTGTGAAAAGGAGCTGTTAACAATGGCCCCAATTCTGGCCCATCAGCTCCACAGGGCATCAGATGACAGACATTCATATTCTTTCTTCTCTGCAGGTTTTTTTCTCTGCCTGGCCAGAACTGCTGCTTTCTGTAGTGCAAGAGGATCACGCGATGAAATCATATGAATTTAAAACGACCTCAAGTTAACATGATGCTTATTGATAGAAATTTAGTTAAGCTCAGTGCCTCAAACTGCAGCCTAATAAAACAATTTCTTTAGTGAAAGAAATGAAATATGCAGAAAAGAGTTATTATAGCAGGCCCGAATCTGCTAGACTTAGAACGGCCTGCCTGCAAGATGGGCATGGGGACTTAGATTGTGGGAGAGTCCCTACCATCCTAACCGAGAAGAGCAATTCACGGTGCCTAAAGTGTTTGTGCAAACAGTATAGCTCGTGCTGAACACCTGCTCTCCTGCAGGAGCCTGGAATTCTGGTGTGTGTGAGGCAAGGGGGCTACGTAATTAGGCTCAATAAAATCCCCAGGCGCTACGTCTATGGTGAGCTTCACATGTGTCATCACAACTTGTTACGGAGGGAATTAAGAACATCCTGTGAGACTCTCCCGGAAGACTATTCTTGGAAACTTGTGCCTGGGTTCTCCTGGACTTCATGCCATGTGCCTTTTCTTTTTGCTCATTTTGCTTTGTATCCTTTTGCATAATAAATCATAGGTCTGATTAGGACTATAGGCTGAGCTGTGAGCCTCCTCCTGCAATCACTGAACCTGGGGGGTGGTCTTGGTGACCCCTGACTCAAGGAATAAAGTAAGAGCATGATAATGATCACATTCTGAGACCAGGCTCCAATGCCCTGCAAACTTGGCCTTAATCCTCTCCATTGTGAAGACGATCAGAGTACAGACTAGAGGCAAGAGGTAGCCTCACCTGGGTTCTAGAGGGTTTGGCACTGCTTAGATGTGTGTTCCAATTCTGCACTGTGACCTGGGGCAAGTTCCTTAGCCTCTGTCTGTCTCTCCCAGTTTCTCTATCTGTAAGATAGCAGTAATGATAGTACCCAATTCATAGGGCTGTTAAAATGAGGCCATTCATAGAAAGCACTTAGCACTCTGACTGGCATGTAGTGACTGCAAGCGGCTGGATGTAATTGTGACGTGGACTCACCAGAACACCGTCAACACTGGAATATCAACTCCCCATCCCCCCTTACTCTGCTCCCCTCTTTCCTCACCAGTCCCTCCCCTCTTCTCTCAGTTATCTTCTAAGCTCCTAAGGAAACAAACTGTTTCCTCCCCTAGATTATTCCCTTTCCTTAAGGACCAAATGGAAACAATAGGCAGAAGCATTTTTAAGTACAAAAAGGGCACAATGTAAATGTGCTGTCATTAGGGTCCACCATCCTGTCTATGCTCAACATCTTTCGGTTCCATCTACAATGACTGATGAGTTTATAAGTTACCCCCACGGTTCTCACTGATGTAATCTTATTGCTTTTTTCTTTCTTTTTTTTTTTTTTTTTTTTTGCGGTACGCGGGCCCCTCACTGTTGCGGCCTCTCCCGTTGCGGAGCACAGGCTCCGGACGTGCAGGCTCAGCGGCCATGGCTCACGGGCCCAGCCGCTCCGCGGCATGTGGGATCTTCCCGGACCGGGGCACGAACCCGTGTCCCCTGCATCGGCAGGCGGACTCTCAACCACTGCGCCACCAGGGAAGCCCAATCTTATTGCTTTTGATAATGGTAAGTGATCACTGCATACAGAACTATGCAATTTCATTTTTATAACTTTGTAAGGCTCACCATGTAAATATATTCACACATTGGGAGAAAAGTCCTTTGACAAATCACGTTTTCCAATATTTGGTTCAGAATATTTGTTCCTTGGAATACTGCACTCTAAGATGTAAAGGGGCTATTGTTTTTTTCCAGTGATATTTCTACAACACAATGGAGCCAGAAACTTCTGCTTGAAATTTGCTTTGTTTTTGTGTAACTTTTGAGTCCCTAGTGGGTTATTCAGAGAGTGTTCAGGTATCGCTGCTGAAAAGGCTATAATGGGGTTGATGATCATATGTGACCAGAGGAAGGTCAATGTCAGTACCCAGAGCAGGGATTCCTTTGAGGGGGAGAGGAGGTTTAGGCAATGCCTGGTGAGCACAGTCTCTCTGCTATTGGATAAAATCACCACAGTTTGGAATAAGCTCCTGCATCCTCACTCTGACCCCTTCTCATGGGACCCCCAAGCTTAAACAGGACACTGCATGTGTAGGGGCTGCCGATGAGGAAGAAGAAAGGAAATCAATAATGGTTCAAAACCTCATTTGCAAATAAATTCAATATCTGAAGGGAAGATGTCAAAGAGAAACATCAAAGCAAAAATAAAAGACCAAAAGTCTGATAATTATAAATATCTCCAGGAGCCACTGATTCTGTCATCCCTCCTCTGTCATGCCCCTAACACCGTCTCCAGGTAGAACTGTATGGCAGTTCTAGGACACTTGCTTGTCTATCCCACACTGAAGGTTAATGAGGCCTCCCTGGCAAGTCTCCTTTGCTGTCCATTAAAATGAAGGTAAACCACCACAAACTTTATGGGATGCTTCTGTTCTTGGTAGGCATGGAAAAGAGCCCATCACAGCACTTCTCATCATACGCTTTTAGCTTTTAGCTGAACTTAACACTCAATTATATTGTAGTAATGGGGAGATGAGAAACCCTCTAACTCTAAAAACCATAGAATTCATCAAAGATTGAATAATCAAAGCCCTTCAACCTTTGCCAACAAAATTCTCTTATCGGACTCACTGAAACATAGCAAAATTAATTAATTTGAATTTCTAGCTTTCTTTTCCTCAACTCAAGTCTGCTTGAAGTTTTAATTAGAAGGAAAGTGTCTAGATGATCAGCAGGGAGATTTCAAGGAGGAGAAGTGAAGCTTTGGAAAATTACAAACTAAATCCATTTGTTAAAAAAAGTTTACTGAGCTCCTAGGATATTCAAGACACTCACTGAGAACAGAGCAATGATCAAAAATAGACAAGCTCTCTCATGAAGCTTACATTCTACTAAGGGAGATGGAAAATAAATGAACTAGTAAATAGATAATTGGTCAGGTATATAATATTTTGAGTAACCTTAACTATCCTTTAAAGGCACTTTCAAGCTATCTCTTATCATTTTCTTCCCTTGACTAATGAAGTCCAATTATTCAACTCTAGTCAGCAAAACCCTGTAAACACATTATGAGCATAATGATAAGTGAGTGGACACTCGCTTACCTTCAGTTGCTGGTATATTTTCTTCAGTGCATATGCTTCCTCTTCTGTATTGGGAATAAGTCTTATCACCTTATCACTATAAGAAAAGGAAAACAATGGTGATATTTACCTTTCAAAAATAAAGATATAACCATCTCTATCTTCTTACCTTTTAAAAAACTGCCTCTGCATTTAAGAAAAACAGCAAAACTTTGGACTGGCCAGCAGGAATTTTACCCTGTCCTTGTTATTCTCTGATTGCATTGGTCTTTTATTCTCTGTCTGAACACTATTCATTTTTTCATCAGCTTTTGAAGATTACAAACTGACACTCAAGCAGAGAAAGGCCAAAAACACAGGAACAGCGGCAACAGGACAAGAATGCTCATGGTGTCTCAAAGCAGATACCAAGAACGAAAACTCCTGATGACAGGGGAAAAAAAACAAACTACTTTTTATTTTTTTCAATTAATTAATTAATTTATTTTTGGCTGTGTTGGGTCTTCATGGCCGCACACGGGCTTTCTCTAGTTGCGGCGAGCAGGGTCTGCTCTTCATGGTGGTGTGCGGGCTTCTCTTGTTGTGAAGCATGGGCTGTAGAAGCATGGGCTTCAGTAGTTGTGGCACGCGGGCTCAGTAGTTGTGGCTCACGGGCTCTAGAGCACAGGCTCAGTAGTTGTGGTGCACGGGCTTAGTTGCTCCACGGCATGTGGGATCTTCCCAGACCAGGGCTCGAACCCGTGTCTCCTGCATTGGCAGGTGGATTCTTAACCACTGTGCCACCACGGAAGCCCCAAAACTACTTTTTAAATTTAGCTTAATGCTGAAAAATAATGTGATTTTTGATGAGAGAACCTGTGAAATCCATACACAGCAGAACATTTCTGGTTTGGATTCTTCCCACGTTGAGGACAGTAAAGATAAGCCCATCTCTATGGGGCATTTTATTTCTCAAGTACAGAGCTTCCCAACTGGTATATGGAGGGCCCCCAATTATTTGTGGGTGTGCCATGAGATGCTGATGGCTGTACAATTTTTTATTTTTTTATTCTTATTTTTTTTAATTTATTTTTTATTGAAGTATAGTTGATTTACAATGTGTTGGTTTCTGGTGTACAGCAAAGTGATTCGTTTATACATATAAATGTGTTCTTTTTCATGTTCTATTATGGTTTATGCAATATTTTTAAAGTGATAAAACTTTAAAATCAATTTTTACAGCCATTAAAATTTTACCACAGTTGAATATTTGAACACTCTGTATAGATTCTGAATTGCCTAAGAAGACTGGAGGCGTCATGCTTTCCATCAGAGAGTTCTCTGTGGTGGTGACTGCTC
Source organism: Delphinapterus leucas (assembly GCF_059928025.1). NCBI lineage: Eukaryota > Metazoa > Chordata > Mammalia > Artiodactyla > Monodontidae > Delphinapterus > Delphinapterus leucas. The sequence goes on along the minus strand of NC_143145.1, from coordinate 73,205,229 downwards.
CCCCAGGTGTGCCAGACAGGCATTATCATTTTCTAATTATGTCATGAGGCTCTGGTGTATAATCACAACTATATATGTATAACTGAAGCACTGTGCTGTACACCTGAAGCTAACACATTGTAAATCACCTATACTTCCATAAAAGAGAAATTCATTTATCATAGTAAAAAAATAATCACAACTGTTCCACGTGCTTTGCATGGAGTATATACTTAATAAATATTTATTAGCAGATTGTATAAAGGAGATCATTGAGAATAATTGGCTTCCAGAGGAAATGTAAGGAAAAACTAAGTGCAAGGGGAACACACATTTGTCATCATCCTCTATGGCATTTTACAATGACTGCAGATAAAGAAGAATGTTATCAATACCACATATAAATATAAAGCACAACAAAACCCCTCTAGCAGTTCAGTCACAACTTCTCTCTCCAGCCTCAAAGTTGTATCAGAATAAGAATAGAATTTGCATGCTTTTCCAATGGTTTTACTACTTAGATGAATAACAGTCTCGAAGGCTAGGTAAGATTAATATGGAGGACTTCAGAGCCCAAGGGAGACTTCCAGATTTGTTGGACAGTCATTCTTTAGGGCTGTGTGTCCATTTCCAATCACTTTAAGCTGTATTCTTTCAAAGGATCCCGTTACACCTTCCTTAGGCCTATGAATTAAAAGACCCCTGGCTTGCTATGATAATTTAGTATGTTTTAGGTACTCCTACTCAATATGGCTTTGTAGCTTTGATTTCCTCAAAAATCACACAAAGCAACCTCTCACTATCCATGTCATAAAGCCCACTTTTCTGGAAAGAATTAAAAAGTCGAAGGAAAGGAAAAAAATCAAGTCACTGTAAAACAACTCCAAAAAATGACCTTCAGAATTTAAATGTAATTACACCTTTTCTCTTTTTCATTTCTGTTTACACATTTCTCTGGCCTTTGTTTTTCCTGGATTCATCATATCCTGGCCTCTCCCACCTGAACCAATATAATTCTTGGCAAAGAGAAACAACTCCTATGGATGGTATGGTTGTTTCTGAGGGATGGATCACTTGACAGCTTGCTGAAAAACACCTCCATCTGGGGCCCTGTCAGCTCCTCAAGAGTGCAAAGAAAGCAATCTGTGGTTGTTTTACAGCCACGGGCAGATTCTTTTTTTTTTTTTTTTAAGATGATAATTCAACCTGGTAATTGGGTCCTCCTCTGTGAGTGTAAGATAAAAGGGGACCACCCCTGGGATTATTTAACCCTGAAAGTGATTGTTCAAACCCAGCTTTGTCATTTTTATCACAAAAAGTTCACTTCATCTCAGCTTGTAGAAATTTTCAGGTGTGACTTGAGAAATGTTACCATTTGGTTACTTATCAAAGAGCAGAGAATAAGGAAAGCTATTTAGGAAAGCCCATGAAATGCCATACTTTTTTGTAAGCCTATAAATTATATTGGTAGACTAGCCAGTAACCAAAACCCAAGAGCTCTTTATTCAGCATGTAAAACCAAATGCCTTCCAAATGCCCCATTTGTTTTACCAAACAGAAAGCTTACTCTCCCTAGATCTGATAGCTAGTCTTTTTCGAAGTGCCGAATAATTCAGGACCACAAACAGGAAGTTTTCAGGTAGTGAAATAGCTACTGGAACTTAGAAAAACTAGCTGTGCACAACTATCATAGAAGGTGAACTGAGGCTTCCTTTATAATTTATCAGTTTTTTCAACCACTACGTGACAACATCATTTTAAGACCCGTTGGTTACCCTTTGGGATTAAGACGAGAGTAAATCAGGTATTTCTGACTCAGCCTATATAAAGTTGTCAGAGAAAGACTGCAGATGTTTTTAAGTACAGTTTAAGGATGTAGTACAGAGGCGGCAGGGTATCCTAGATAACTAATGTCCCAGTAATTATTAATATGTATCCACTCATGATATACTGGTATTTTGTCCCCTTGTCTTACAGGACAAATGATGTTATGTTGCTATCATGCTAGCATCAAGTCTGGTTGAAAATCTGACGACTAAACTTTCTGTACCGTAGCAACCACATTAAAAAAAGTTGATCAATTGAAAAACTATTATTAAATGTCTAATGAGAATGTGTACTCCTAGAGAAGAGAATTCAGCAAGAGAATACCATCTCAAACTTGTTACCATCTGTCTGGGTCTCAGAGTCCTTGTTACAGGAGTGAGGAGTGAACTCCCAGCTGCCTTTTCATTTTATTTTTAAATTTAATTATATATATATTTTTAACTTTTCTAAGTATAATGGACTTATTAGTTTCAGGTGTACAACACAGCGATTCAAAATTTTTATAGATTACACACCAAAGTTCTTATAAAATATTGACTATTTTCCCTGTGCTGTACATTACATCCCTGTGACTTATTTTCTAACTAGCAGTTTGTTCCTCTTAACCCCCTTCACCTATTTCTTCCCTCCCCCTACTTCTCTCCCCTCTGGTAACCACTAGTTTGTTCTCTGAATCTATGAGTCTTTTTCTGTTTTGTTATATATATATTTTTTAGATTCCACATATAAGTGAAAACATACAGTATTTGTCTTCCTCTGACTTAGTCACTAAGCATAACACCTAAGACTGTGTGGTTGGAGTTTGATGCCAGCTGTAGTCATCGCTATGCCTTGACCACACCTACGGAAGAACATCTGTGCTTGGACAACCTGAGAGTCCTCCTCCTCAGCCTCCTTTTGAAAGACATAAATGTGAAGCTCCAGATTTTTCCTCTAGCTCCTGGCATGACCTTTCACAATTCTATTATCAAACTCTACATTTCTTTGTAAGTTACAGAGCTAGTTTATGAATCCATGTTTATAAAAATTAAAATATTACACAGGATGTGAAATAATAAAGTTCCTCTCCCAGGTTTCTCCCAAACCTCCCATCTGCCCCTAGTAGCCATTATTAAGTTTCCTGGGATTCGCGCCAGACTCTTTGCATTTACACATGCACGCGTGTGCGCGCACGCACACACAGTGATTTGTTTTATAACACTATAATACTAACTTGCTTTTATTTTTCACTTAATTCATTTTAAATGCTATTTTTCACTTAATTTGGTTTTAAAATGCTCCTTTTAAATAAACAACTGGATTCCATATGATCATATTTTATTTCAGAGTTTTATACCTATATTCGTAAGGGAGGCTTTTAAAAATCCAACTTTAAAGCATCATGTTCTTTTTGAATCACTTTTGTCTGATTTTGGTATCAACATTATGCTTACTTCATGGGACTAATTAGGGATTTTTTTACCATTGTAATATGCTCTGACAATTTGAATGACACAGAAGTTATGTTTCTGGTTGTTTTGTAGAATATACTCATAAAATCTTTGAAGGTGAGACCTCCTCTTCCTTTTTTTTGTTTTTGTTTTTTTCTGGTGGTTGGGGGTTAGATATCTTTTAAATTCTTTTGTGGATAATGGTGTGTTCGGTTCTCTTCTGGGCTTTTGGTAATTTACATTTCCCAGAAAACCATCCACTTATTTTTATAAAATATATTAAACTATTAAAAAGTCTTACAATTTAAGACATATAACTTTCTTTATCTGTAGCTTTGTCCCCTTTTTATGTCCTAATGGTATTTGTGGGTTTTTAAAAAATTCCTCAATCAGATTTTGCAAAATTTATTTTATTGGTCTTTTAAAGAATCATTTTGTTTTTATTGATCAATTATGTTTATTATATATAAATATATACGTATTTTGATGTATATATAGTTATATATGTTATATATTAACGTATAACATGTATTTTGATGATACATAGTTATGTATAAGCTCATAACTACTACATCTTCTGAATGGAATGAAACTTTTATTCGAACAAAATTTCCTTAGAAAAATCATTCTTTGGCTCATTTAAATAGCCTTTACCTTGAATTCCATTTTCCCTAATATGATTGCCACACATGCTTTCTTTCTGTTTAGCTGGCACAATTTTGCCCATCTCTTTCTTATGCTTTTCCCCCAGATGTGTCTCTTGCAAACGTCATAATGCTAGATTAAATTTTTAAAATCCATAAAGAACTTTGACTTTTAGCTGGAGAATTGTACTTGTTTACATTAATTATCATACCTAACGTGTGGTTTTAATCTTACAATTTTTTGTTTTGTTATAAGTTCTTGTTGCCATTTTCTTCCTTTTCTGCCTTTCTTAGAGTTAACCAATTTTCTTTGCCAATTTTTTCATATCTATTGGTTTGTGAGCTACGCATCTTATTTCTATTTCTTCAGTGTTTTCATAAATTAAAAAAACCTTAACAGAAATAGAGGCACAGATGTAGAGAACAAATGTATGGACACCAAGGGGAGAAAGCAGCAGGGGGGTGGGGGGGGTGGGATGAACTGGGAGATTGGGATTGACATATATACACTAATATGTATAAAATAGATAACTAATAAGAACCTGCTGTATAAAATAAAATAAAATTCAAAAAAACCCCCACCTTAACAAATACCTCTTCTTTCATGTCTAGAATTAATGTCTTAGTACTTTCCTCCCTTGAAAAAGATTTAAAAATATTTTTTGTCCATCCCTCTCTCTCCCACATTTTTCCTCCTCCTTCATTCCATGTTTGTGAAAATCATCTGGCATTGTTGTTGCACGTCTAAGTGTGGATCTCTCCTCAAAACTCATATCTTGAAGTCCTAACCCCCAGTATGTCAGAATGTGAGTGTATTTTGAGATAGGGTCTTTGAAGAGGTAATTAAGTTAAAATGAGGTCATTAGGGTGGGGCCTCATCCAATACAATTGGTGTCCTTTTCAGAGAGGAAATTTGGGCACAGACACTCACAGGGGGAGGAGCATGTAAAGACACAGGAGAAGAAGGCCTCAGAAGAGACCACACGCACAGACCCCCTGATCTCAGACTTCCTGCTCTAGGACTGTGAGGAAATGAGTTGCTGTGGCTGAAGTGACCCAGTCTGTGAACTTTGTCACCAAAGTCCCAGCAGACTAATATTAATACATACTCTGAAGATGGCAGCTTAACCATTATGTCCTCATGGAGCTATTCTTTGATATCCAGAAAATTTCAGTCACCTTGTTCTTTCCTGTATTCTCCCAATACCTTATACATTTCCTATTACACTCACCATAATTATTTAACGTCTACGTCTCTCCACTAAGCTTTAAACTCCATATAAGCAGGAATTCAATACATTGTAATCTATTTGTGGGAATCCTGCGTTGTGTGAGTATCTCTACAGAGTGGTTTGGAGCTGGTCTTGAGGGGTCCAGGGCCAGTTTTTTTGTCTTACTCAAAATTCCTCTATCATGCAGAGGGTGAAGGAGCTCACATCCACGCATGGTAAAGGCCCGGGGTATCTGCTTTTCAGAGGTGCCTCCTATCCCCCACATCCCTAGGAAAGTAAAATCTCCCTCAGTTTCTTCCAGCTGAGTGGGAAGTTTTTCTCCACAGTTCGAGAAAAGTGCTTTGAGAAAAGCAAGCTTTACGCAGACTTGCTTCTAGCTCCCCACTCCTGCCCACCGTGGGCACTGGAACCCCAGCATCAGCTTGAGGGCCCCTTTGCAAAGTCCTGACTCCCAGACCTCAAGGCATCAGCTTTTTCTTTTCACTGTAGCTTCCCCCCTCCCCAAATGTTTGGCACCTGGAAGTTTCCTCTTCTTTCTTCCTCCAAAGCTCAGTTATCCACTAAAACCAATGACAGGGTGGCAGCATCACACACTCTGGAGGCAAGTTGCCAGCACAATCTGCGTGGTCTTAGGCAAGGTTTTTCACCTCTCTGTGCCTCAGTCCCTCTCTCTCCAGATTGGGGAGACTCGTACCTAATTCATGGACTATTAAATGAGTGAGGGTTTAATGAGTATTCAAGTCAAGTGCTTAGAGTAACACCTGACACAGAGTCAGAGATATTATAGATGTTTGATGTTATCATTACATTTTGGCATTTTCAGCATTTCTTCGCTTTATCCAATATTTACACTTTGAGGGTTCCTGATGGCATCCACGCAAATCCTTCATGTTCTCTCCTGTTCTAATCTGTTGAGTGGAAGAATGAATAAGATTCTCAAGAGGAAACTACTTGTAGCAGACCTCCTGAGCAGCCTCAGAATGTGTGACGTGTCTGTAGTCTGTCCTCTGCTTGGTGTCATGTAACTGCTTCCCTTGGGACCACACCTAATTTGAGACCCAACTTAAAGACAGTCCGTGGACAGTAAGGCGGAACGACAAGTAAGTCCTGCCCAGTTGGGTTCACTCTATGGCCGGTGACTGACAGTCGATGCAGTCAGATTCCATCTTGGGGAGTGTGCGCTTGAGACATAAAGAAAAGGACCAGTTAGTCTGCAGGATCTGAAGCAGGGCACCAGATCCAGGGAACAGCCAAGTGGCCACAATGGCAAAGTCTTCAAGCAGGGAGCACAGGCACTTGACACACAGCCCTTTGTGAACGATCGTTTGGCTCCAGGGACATGGGTTGGAAACAGTCCCCCCTTTCCCTTGTGCTTCCTTATGATAAACTTCTATCAACTGATGTGTCTGGAATGTGTCTTTTTTGAACCCAGCAAATGCACCAGTATTAAGAACACATAAACTTCAGATACTTCAGTTTTTCATTCCTGTCTCCAAGTCACTGTCCTGTCTCCAAGTCACTGGATTTATCTTCTCTGAACCAGTTCCTTGTTCATTTAGGGAAGAAAAAGAATAAGGTTGGATTCCAATCAGGGCTCCACCACTTGACCAAATTGTGTAAACATTTAGAGCCAGTGATGCCTAATCCTTAATTGGGGAAACACCAGAATTTTGTTGCATACGGTTTTTGTGAGAATTATTTCATTTGGCCACACTTATTAAGTTTTCATTATGTGCCAGACACGGTGGTGGATGCTAGGGATAGAGCAGTTCCTGCCGTGATGGGCTTACACTCACAGTCTCTGTGAGATACTGTCTGGGAAACGCCTAACTTAACATAGCCTCTCAGTGCATTAGCTACTGTTATTACCTCTACAGGAAAATATTTTTCTCATCCTTTAGAGCTTAACAAGCTGAAAGCAGACGCTTTGCTAAGTGTGTTTCACTGTCAATATCAGAAACAAACCACGATTTAGTTGCGGATCTATTTAACTTTCTTTGGTCGTTGTTGGTGCTTTTATTTCTTGACATTTTCACAGGTATTTGATTCTAATTGTTGATCAGCTTCTTAATTTGGGACTATTTCCTTTCTTCTCAGGCAGCTCTTTGGCATCTCAGAAATGCACCTATTAGGTGATATTTTCTACAACAGCGATTTATATAAAATAAAAAGGGAAAATAATTTCAGAGATAGTCTTGTAGAGATGTCCTCTCTATTGGTACAGGCTACACATGTTCAATTTTTCAATAAAGACACAATTTACCTGGATGTAGAAAAGGATTTCTAAGGTTGCCCTTTACAAGGTACCAGAGTAGATGACTATAGTGGATGCTTTTGACTGCCCCTCTTAAATCCATTTTCCTTTCCTTAAACCCTAACAGGACTGGTTTGCTCAGATACACACCCTAAACCCGTTTCAGGAATGAGTCTTGATCAGCCAGTCAGAGGATGGGTATCCCCTGGACACTCTTGGTAGTCTGGAGATGGACAGGTGCTATAAATGGACCCAATCAGGTTTAAGGGAAGGACTGATATTCCAAGGTTGAGGGAAAAAGAAGATTCACTCTCTTATTGAACATAAGCAATGTGTAACCCTGCTTGGCACTGGCAGCCTGTAATTAAGAAGGGAGTGAACTTTGGGGTGAAGCAGATTCTGTGGACTGTTGGGAGAAGAGACAGAAAGAACCTGGGTCTTCAGTGATCTTGTAGAATCAACCAACCTTCAAGCTTGTCCTATCTCTGGACTTCCTGTTATACAGTGTACAATTTTTCTTTATTGTGTGGGCCAGTTTGAGTCAGTTGTCTCCTACTTGTAACCAAAAGCATGTTGCACAATAACAATAATTTTACTTATTTTGGCTATTTTTAGGAATGAGATAAGGAAAACCAATAGAATAATTAAATTTAGTGTTATTTAATAGTAAGCAAAATCTTCGCAGCTGGGAAAACACATATTGACATTCCTTCTTTCTTTCCTAAATACCATTCTCTAAAACATCCCTTTAATTTTGGTGGCAGCTTAAAAAACCGTGGGTGCTTTCAGAGGAGAAGATTTATGGAACTCAATAGCTAAGAGTCATCTCGTATTTGCAAGAAAAATAGGACGGTTTAAAATATTTGCCGATTTTTCTGAAAACTTGTATCTTGTGGAAGAATAATAGGATATTCACTTATTAAACAAAAAAAATCTCATGCCCAAGCACAAAGAAAATCATTAAGTAATCCCATCTAGAAAAATTACTGTTCGCATGTAGATTCTATATTATAAAGGTCTCAGAGCTGTACTTCCTTTGTTGAAAGATTGTGTTTTGATGTACATGAAAAATTTCATTAAAAAGCAATAAATAAGAGACAACTTGGCAGGGAATACTCTAGAGAGCTAAATGGAGTCTCCCTTCTTTGGTCATGGTTTATAGTTGCAATATAAAATGCTCAGAACATGAAGAAGCTTCCTATGGCAGTTTGCCTAGGACATGAAGCTTTAGACTTCACTCTCGGATTAACATTAAGCAGGAGCAGAAGTGATGACTTTCTTCTTCTTCTTTTTTTTTTTTTTTTGTTGTTGCTACAGTTATTTTAACAGGAGAGAAAAGAAAAATATAGTCTGCAAAAGCCTTACTGTTGTACTTCACTTTGTAACAGAAATTTTCTCAAGAAGTTCAATGCCTACCATGGTGTCTCATCGGTAATGAATGATCAAGAAATATCTGCTGAACTGAAATGAGATTGGCTTTTTGTAAACTGCTATGTTTTAAATTTCTGAAATTGGCTTCCATTGTAAGGCTTGAAAATTTCCTACTCTCTCATTAGCACAGGTCAGAGAGGAAAAAGAAATAAAATGTAACCCTGCCAGTAAGTTAATTTCTTACAGTAAGATATTATCTTCACTATGTCTCAAGGACTTTCTATATATCATTGTCAAATCATTTGACAAGTCCTTCTTGTGATATTTAAGGATAGGACTCAATCTGAGGAAACTGTTACCGCAATGGAGAACAAATCGTTCATTCAACACATATCTGTGTAGCAATTATTCCATGCAAGTCCCTGGTGGGGAAGAAAAAGGAAGTGAGTATAGAGCATATATAATCTAGTATAAAGATGTATAATCTAGATGGGTATATAAGACATAAGTAATGCCTTATATTATTATCGTGATATAAGGTAGCATGTGATCAATATTTTATAAATTACACAGAAAATGAGATCAAGCAGGATGCTGTGGGGCCTTCCCAGGGACAGAACCCCACGTCCTCCACCTCTTGTTTGTAGAAAAACTTTAGTCTCCTAGGCCTTCCCCTAGTTCTGAAGAGCAAATTTAATCAGTGAAGTAAAAAATACAGAAACGAAAGGGAACAGTCAAGCAAGATGAAATAACAGTAGTTTAGCTATAAAACAAAGTCAAGGACATTTAGTTCCTCATCAAGAGCTGTAGATAATATCCTGAGCCATATCGTTGAGTTGTTTTGCTGACACCAAAACCCCTACCAGGTAGAAGAAGTTAACTGCATGCTGGCCACAAGCATGTGGACCCCAGACTGGTTGGAACCAGAAGGTTAATGATGTCGACTCCCGAAATACCACCCCATTACCTCACCACCAACCAATCAGATGAATGTCCATGAGCTGATCAGGCACCCTACAACCCTCACCCCTAATGTTGCCTTGAATGACCCTTCCCTGAAAGCCGGTCAGGGAGTTGTGTTTAGCTGGAACTATCAGAGAAGACGATATGGAAGGACTTGAATACTTGAAATGAAGATTTGTGTCCCAGTTGACTGAGAGTCATTGGTATACAATAGCTTAGTGGTTTTGAAATTTGAGCGTGCATGAGATTCACGTGGGAATCTGCCAGAATAACTTGTTGGGCTAAATATCTTGAAATCTCCTTTCAGTAAAATACTTTAGCAATACTGAAATTTGTATGTGTGTGCAGTGTATCTTTTAATATGCATTGGTAGGCTGGCAATAAAGTAGGGGAAATCCTAACAGGTCGAAAATGCTGAGATAACACTGAAGCAGTGGCCACCCTGATTGAGGACATCTGGGTGATCGCTGATGTCCTAGAATCTGAACAAGGGGAACATTCAAATCAGAGACACCAACAGAAGGTCTTAAAGATAACCACCTCAGTGAAAGGATGGCCAGAAAGAATATGCCTTGTGAAAAGAAAGAGTAGGAATACTTATCTTTCTTGGACTTGGCTCTGGATAGAGGAGAAAAATATAGTCATCACTGAATTTAAAACCACAAGCTATCCAACTAGTAGGGTTAGGAATAAAATTCAAACTGCCTATGTTGTCCAAAATCTCCAAGCCTCATTCTCTCAGCTGCAGAGCCTTGCCTAGTGATGGCTCACAACTGAGTCCATTTAAGGCATTACCTTCAGTTTAGAGGAAGTGCTTCACCCAAGGTTAAGGCTCCTCCTACTTCTCAGGATAAAGGCAAACCTTAGCCCATCCTTTATCTTACTATAGTGCATTGCTCTGAGGATGAAAAATTCTCAGGGGTATCAAATAAATCAACAATTAAACAAGGCACCGTAAGCCCATGGTGGGACTTCATGCCTCTCCCCGTCATATCATATATCATGAGGGTAAGTAGGGTATTAGAAATAGGATGGGAAAGTTTATAGTCAGATACATCACAAAGTAAGGAGAAGGAGTGATGACAATTTACATCTAAAAATCTCGCTTCTTCCATCACCTGTTAACAGCCAAATGCATTGCTCCCGAAGGGGAGTCCCTGAACAGTGAACACTGGTAAAACGTACTGAAGACGAAAGCACGTGTTGCATCCAGGCAACAGATTATGGCCAAGCTTTGTATCTTAGCTACTCATATATCTTAGAATTCAATTTAAGAAGGAAGAGGGTTGTGAGGGGCTGTGTATTAACACAAAAGTATTAATTGAAAGGGGAAGGCAGCCTTTCCTGATAGAAACCAAGTCTGATTTGGCTGATTGGCTTGACAACGAAGTTTTCCTTTGCCAGTTAGAGGATATAGCACATAGTTTCCTAAATGAGCTATATCTGCAGAATCAAGGTTTAGAGAGAATTCTATTTTAAAGCAGGTGATAACACCATTTTGTCAAATATTATTGTGTCGGCATAGATGTAATGAAGTTCACAATTTTCCCAAATCTTTGTGATGATATCACGTTGAACAAAAAAGGGTGAGGGATGCATTATTTTCTGGAATTCTTTTGGGGGGCATGAGTAGAGAAGTGGGGAGCTGACTTTCTTAGCTCTCTGGGCTGATTACGGTTCTGTCTTTAAGATGGTAACCCCTCAAACTGAACACACTTCCCTGGAGGTGTTGTGAAGTTGTCAGGAGAAAATCAGGGAAGGGAGGAAACACATTCTTGTTGCAGGTGAGAGAGGAACTCAGAGTTCTTATTTTAAATATTAATACTTGATGTATCTGATGAAGCAAAATATTTGATCACTGAACAGATACCTATCACTGCCATTTCTCCAGGTGCTGGAGAAACAGTAATGAACAAGGCAGGAAATTTTCCATTATCATCTAGCTTATGTTGCAGTGAGGGAGGCAGATAATGAGTAAATAAATTAACAAACAGCGTTTCAGGTAGTGACAGAGTTATGGATAAAGTAAGAGGTAATTTGATAGCAACTGGGGAGGGGGCGGTGCTATTTCAGATCGGGTGTCAAGGAAGCGTCCTCCGAATCAAGTTTTAAATTAATATCTGGATTAAAATGAGCCAGCAGGGGAGGATTCCATGGAAGAGTGCTAAGAGCCCTGAGTTGAGGCATGCTTGGTCCTCCTTGAGGACAGCAAGTCTGCAGCCGAGAACAAAGGGGTGCGTGGAAGGCGGCCACGTTGCGGGGGGATGACCAGGGAGGATCTCGTGATGGAGCCCTGGACGTGCATACGGAGTTCTGTTTTTATACCCGGTGCAATGGAAGCTCTTAGAGGGTTTTAATCAGGACAATAATATCTGATTTATGTTTTTAAATGCTCACCCTGGCTGCTGTGTGGAGAATGGACTCTGGGGGAAAGGGAAGAGAGAGGGGAGAGCAAGGAGACCAGTAGGATGATTGCTGCAGTATAGGACAGAGGTGGCTTCTCTAATGAAGTCGGAGAAAGAGGCTAGATCCAGGATATACTAGAAGTAGAGTCCACAGAATTCACTGCTGAATTTATACAACCAAAGGAGAGTTAGAGAAGAATCACAGATGACTACCACGTTTGGGCCATTCACTGGGATTGAGAAGACTGAAGGCAGGTTTGGCAGAAAATATCAAGCTCCTATTTCTTTCTGAACATGTTATATTTGTGATCCTATTAGACACGGATACGGTGATGAGGAATCAGTTTGATGATACGAATTTGGGGCTTAGCAGGAAGCTGGGGCCAGAGGCAGAAATTTAGGAGACATTAACATACGGTTAGTATTTAAAACCATGATACTCATTTCTCCTAAGTAGTGCATAAAACGTTTAGAGAATAGTAAAATATCATAAATAGGATTTGGATTTCCCAGAAGTTGTTTGCCAGACTTTCTCTTTTCCTAGTTATTCCTTCATTCTGTTTGTAAAATTAGGATTTGAGTGTTCAGTAGAGGCACCACGAGAGTCGGGGAGAGAACAGCGCTGCTTAGGTCATGAGGCATTCCTCATACGAACAAAGCTGGTCTGGTATCACGGTGTCTCTCTCTACTTAGCTCCAAATTTGAGTCAGGGTCAAATGGAACCTAAATCACATCTAGAACCAAGGGGGCTTGGGTTTCTGTAGCCTCTGTTGGCCAGAAAGACACACGAGCAGGGGTTGGAGTAGATGCTGAGGGAGCCAATCCAGCGTCTGCCCCGCTGGTCAGAAAAATGTGGACACTGGCTTTTAATGAGGCTTTAATTCTACAAGAGACTTGAGGAATTTTTATTGGAAATTCGTCATGCAGAAATATTTTGCCTTCTCATACGTTACAGGGATGAAGCAGTTATAGAAAGCTGTGGAAAATCTCCCTTGGAAGCTATGAGCCAGTTTTCTAAACTAGACTTTTATTTGTTAATCAAAAATAAGAATTGACTGAAATGACTAAGAACAGAAGTGGGGGATATGGTCAGTGAAATGTGGACAACAAACCAGGATCTGTTTACATTCTTGCCAAATGTGTTCCTCAGTTTGGAGATTTGGAGGGTTTTTTTTAAGGAATTTAATTTGGTTTGGGGAGGGGATTTTTTTTTTTATTAAATTAGGAAACATACTCATTGTGGTATGGTCTTTATATCTCTGGAGGTGACTGTGTTTACTGCTTTGTGGATGCACAATTAACACAGAATGCAGAATTGGGAGGGCAAGCTCCCAGGTTCACTGCAGCATTATTCACAATAGCCAAGACATGGAAACAACCCAAGTGTCCATTGATGGATGAATGGATAAAGAAAATGTGGTATGCATATATATGGAATCTAAAATAAAATATGGTCCTGAAGAAGCTAGGGGCAGGACAGGAATAAAGATGCAGACAATGGACTTAAGGACACAGGGAGGGGAAAGGGTAAGCTGGGACAAAGTGAGAGAGTGGCATTGACATATATACACCACCAAATGTAAAATAGCTAGCTGGTGGGAAGCAGCCGCATAGCACAGGGAGATCAGCTTGGTGCTTTGTGACCACCTAGAGGGGTGGGATAAGGAGGGTGGGAGGGAGAAGCAAGAGGGAGGGGATATGGGGATATATGTGTACGTATAGCTGATTCACTTTGTTATACAGCAGAAACGAACACACCATTGTAAAGCAATTATACTCCAATAAAGATGTTAAAGTTTAAAAAAAAAGAAGAAAAGAAAATGTGGTACGAAGATTCAATGGAGTATTACTCAGCCATAAGGAAGAAGGAAATCCTGCCATTTGCCAAAACATGGATGGACCTGGAGAACACCGTGCTAAGTGAAATAAGCCAGGCAGAGAAAGACAAACACTGTATGATCTCACTTGTAAATGGCAACTAAAAAAGCCAAATTCATAGAAATAGCAAATAGAATGGTGGTTGCCAGGGGCTGATGCATGGGGGAAATGGGAGATGTTGGACAAAGGGCGCAAACTTTCAGTTTGAGATGAATGAATTCTGGGGATCTAATGTACAGAATGGTGACTATAGTTAATATTGTATACTTGGAAGTTACTATGAGTAGAGCTTTAATGTCCTCCCCATAACAACAACAACAACATGGTAATTTGAGAGGTAAGGGATGCGTTAAGTAGCTTTATTGTAGTAAATATTTCATAATAATCATATTGTATACCTTAAACTTACACACAATATTATATGTCAGTTATATCTCAATAAAGCTGGAAAAACATCCAAAGTGCAAGCATTGAATTTTTTCATGCAGAGACTAAGGTAGCTGCATAAAACTAATAGCTATACATTCCTATATATTCTCTGCTTAAATTTTTTTTGGGGGTGTTGACAAAGATGTCTAGAACTTATTTAAAATCACATTGGAGCTAACTGAATGCAATGTGAATATGGAATTGTCTGTTTTGTGAAGAATAATTAGGCTTATAATTGCCCAAATTGAATGGTCTGTAGAGTTTTTTTTTAATTTTATTTTTTTATACAGCAGGTTCTTATTAGTTATCTATTTTATACATATTAGTGTATATGTCAATCAAAATCTCCCAATTCATGCCACTGTAGAGAACTTTTTCAATTGTAATGTTTAATGTATTTACTTTCATCCAAACAATAAATTGCAATGATACCCAATGGTTTTTGAGTTCTTATTATCAATTTTTTTCTAAGTGCTTTATGTTTTCTCATTTCATCCTCTTATGATTTTTAGTATTTGCCTAATTTTAAGGTAGTATATTTGATTATCTCTTTTAAGGATTTGAAGAAATGATAAACAAAGGCAATGATTATCTGTATACACAAGAGCATTGAGAGTTAGGGTTGAATTTTGTCAAGGGTTATTCAGTGTCTTAGAAGGATTACTTTGTCAATAGTTTGCCCAAACTTGTTTCTTATGTCTATAAGCAATGTATGACATGAGAACTGTAGAGCTATCATCACCTGTGACTCGTTCTTTTGAATCTGAAAATTTCTAGGAAACAAGAACAACTTTGAAGTAAGCTCAGTCTGACAATGAGCTCCTTGCTTGACATTGGTGGTAGATTCTGTGCAGACTTATGGGAAAGTGGCAGAACTACCAATACAACCAGCCTGTGGAGAAGGGACAGCAGCAGTGGGAGGGAAATGAGGACACTTGTACAGAGCGAGGCAGCCAGGCTTTGTCATTTCCCCCATGGGACCCAAGAGCCTGCAAAGGCTCCCAACACCCTAGATGTGCCTTTCTCCTTTTCCTTCCTTATTTCCACTATTAAATGTTATGTGGTGACTCTATGTATGATGTTGGGTGATTTATGTCTTTGAAGTCCTTTCCTGGAGGAAAGATTGAACTTACAGATCCCCCTTGAACAACCTGGGGGCTAATCCACATATAATTTATAGTCGGCCCTCCAGTATCTGAGGTTCCTCTGGATCCATGATTCAACCAATCAAGGAGCGTGTAGTACCTGCAGTGTTTACTATTGAAAAACATCTATGTATAAGTGGACCGTGGCAGCTCAAACCCACCTTGTTCAAGGGTCAACCAACTGTACTTTTCTTTTTCGGCGGTGGGACTCTCTGGCTCTATAAGTGTAACCAATTCTGGAACACTTCAGTCAGGGGTTAAGAAATATGATTGCATAATTAACACATCAGTTAAGATGCTTTTGGTTCCAAATAACAGAACACCCACCTCAAAATGAACTAAACCATATGGGAAATTATTTGCTTATAAATGAAGAGTCTAGCAATAGGTAGCAGAGTTTGGTCAGGGCTCCAGCTCGATTTCTCTGCAATTTTCTTAACTCTGTGTTCGTCTATTCACTCAAGCCCACTTTCTTTAATGTCACAGAATGGCTGCAGCAGTCCCAGGCCTCACATCCATACACCACACTGTCAAAAAGAATGGGTTATTTTTCTTTTCTAAATATCGAAAGGAAAGAATCCTAAACTCAAAGATTTAGATCAAGTTAAGATGCCAAGCTCACCCTTGAACCAATCGTGGCACCAGAAGAATGCATTCTTCATGTTATCTAGGCTCACTCCTGCAGATGGTGATGGGGAGATTTTGGTGATGGTGCGGGAGGCACCATAAAAATACATGACTGCTTCACAGTGAGGAAACACACAATGTTCGCGTGTATAAACCAAGACACAATCCCACGTGCACTTGCTTTCCAAGCTCTTGCAATTGTCATTCCTAGATTGCACCAAGGATTAGTGGGATGCCTGGGGGAGGGGGCTAATTTGGTAGCTTTTAATGTACATGTACATGAGGGGCAACCTGCAGGGGTGAGAGTGGAGAATAATCTTGCAGGCTCTTATAAGCCAAAGCCTTCCGGAAGAATATTCTGAGAAGGCAGACTTTTGGCATTTAACAGTAGCTCAGGAGTAAGTTTAATGAAGAATAATCATGAGGGGATGTTAATATCAGCGCCCTAAAATTAACCACACAGAAACTGAAGAGCCAAAGAATTGTTGTCAGCTATGTTCAAAGGCAAAAACGAAAATGTATTCCTTTTGTCTCCCCCAAAGGAATTGACATGAAGCTTAAAGGCTGTGTGATTCTATAAAGGCCTTTACACCGCAGTACCACCTTGTTCAGGCTGCATTTTTTAGTGTCTTCTTACTGGGTACTTAACTTTCCCCACTTGGTGGATAAAATCTATACGATGTAGACTTTTTGCTATATTAATGGCCAGATCCTGGAAAGAAACACAGATCGAAAATCTTATGAGATTCTGGAAGTCTGGAATAGTGGGGGATTTCTGGAATGCGAACGGCTTTATTTGCATCGTGCAGCACAGAATATGAAAGAAGGCTAGGGCTCCTGATGACAAACAGCAGAGACCTCAACCCCCATACCGGCTTCCCTCCTGTCCCACACCTCACCCCTCTTCCTTCTATAATGTGATACAGGCTGGAGGAGGATTGAGGGCAGACGATGAAGAGGGTTTTGTACAGGATGGGTGCCAATCTATGCAGTCTCTGTGACGACGTCCTTCTCTGAGGGAAGCTGGAAACAGAGCTCTGTGGGCATCACCATATTATTCTGACACATCTACACTGGCTGCTTCCTTTTCTACATTACCCCAGGCCTAGAGGGCTTGCAGTGATAGGTGGCCAGATCCATCTTTTTGTTTCTGCACTTTAAATTCTAGTCCTGGCTTTCCTGTCACTAACTGTGAAACTCGAGGCAAATGATTTCACCTTTGTGATCTTGGTATAAGACATGGATAACACTGCCCTTCGTTATAGCACTGCTAATAGGATCAAATTAGGTAACATGGACGCATTCTCTGAAAATTATAAAGTAATACAATGGTAGAGAATTATTGTTTAATCTCTCAAACACCAAAATGGTCTGGAGTGTTTCAATCGTGCAGTCTTTCAATGTGCCTGAGGTTTCTTTGTTGTAATGGTAATTCTTATTGCAGTGATACAATTTGATCATTCTAAAAAGCAAAGCACTAAGATGCTTCTACTTTATAAAATTAGATACAGGAAAAAAGGCATATGCAAGTGTTTTGGCTGTTACCATCCAAGTAGAATATCGGTCAAATCTGATAACAGGGATCCGACTCTACCATTAGCACGGTTTCTGCGATTTCACTGGCTCTAATGAGCTGGATAGAGAGAACGCCTACTGAGAAATACATAACAGGAATCAGGAGAAACGGATTTTGATGGGAAGACATGAGGATATATGTCCCTCTTGAGATTAATTCTAAAACCTCATTATGGTTGGCCATGAAAAACATTTCAAGTCCTTACTCTAAACTGCTTAAGCATTTTATTCTGCTGCAATTCTTTTGTGTTGCATTAATCAGGATCCGCAAGGAAAACAAAGTGACCTCTCCAACTCCCGCTTGAGGGCGATCACATAGGCTGGTTCTGATACCCATTCACAAGTTCCTGGAAAAGAAGGGCATGAGCTCAGCTGGAAATGACAGGGGTCCTATGTGACTCTTCAATGGCATCATTAAAAAGCTGTGTTTAATCTCTTCAACCCCTGACTTTAAAATGACTGCCATTGTGTGAGTTGGAAGACACAGCACTGACGAGGGCATGGTGGCAAAGACAGAAGGAAGCACCTGAATTTTTTTTTAAATAAAATGTTTTTTGTACAGAATTTGTCCCTTAGTTCATCCTTAGCTCTGTTTTCCCTGAGGTTATTCCCTGTCCATCTCCCTTCCTGGACATAAAACACTTGGTCTTGGTTATTACCACAGGCATATGGGTTTTGGTGTGTGTTGGGATCCAGCTTCTTTGAGTCTCTGTGGGAACAGAGAAGCATACAAGGCAGGCAGTAGGAGGAATTATTATTACTACTATTTATTTTTGCCTCCTTTGCCTGACTACGCATGGGGTTGGGTGAGAAAAGTCTGCAGGAGAAGGGCTGGTTGGGATGCTCTTTCTTAACCCAGATCAACCAGAGGCAGAGTTGATTTCCACCCCCAGCCCTGACTCCAGAAACCATTTAACTTTCCCATGAAACCTATAACTCTAAATAAACACTGTTGGTTTGAAGTAGTTTCTGTCTGAGACATTTCTATTTCCAGTATCCCATTCTCCTCCCTCCAAATATCCCCACAAATGCCAGGGAACAGGAAACGTGGATCCATATAGCAATTGCTGATTAGCCCCAAATCTAAGTTATTTACAGTTTAATGCTTACGGAGCACATATGACAAAGAATTCAGAGGACTATGTGATCACCATGTGATGCCCAGTTGCAAATGACCTTACACCACTTAAGAGCACTTGAGTTCAGGTCATCAAAATGGGTTTCAATCTTTGGCTCAGCTGCTTCACCTCCCTGATGCCTGGTCATCTATAAAGTGGTGAAACCTCACCTAAGTAACAGAGCCTCGGGAGGGTTGAGTGAGAACAAAAATGAAGGCTCTTTGTAAAAGTCAAATGTCGTGTAAAAATGAGCTTCTGTCTGGGCCTGCAGCCCTTGGGATTTTAAGGATGGGCTTTATGAGTTTGGGAGTGTTCCTTAATGTTCCAGAACAGAGGGCCAGAGACAAATGGACAGGTCCCTGTACCTAGATCTCTGGACCTATGCAAAGTATTTCCAAGCAATTTGGCCTTGAAGACTGAGTTGGGGGAACTGAGGCAATGCAGTGCCATTTCCTTTCTTGTCAACTATTAATATAAAACCAGATAATAAAGAACACTACCCCATCTTCTACACCTACCCCGCATCTCCCCACCTCTTATCACTAGATTTATTTTGCTTAAATATATGGCATCTCCAGATTCAGACCAGGAGGAGCTGGAGTGAGGACTCAAAGGACTGTGAATGCAAATCTGGATGCGGGTAGGAAGATACAAAGAGGGGAAGGGTCTGGGGATACAGAGAAGCCAGAAATGCAGGTCTGTTCTTCCACTTCCCTCCAGAAAGAATAAGTAAATAAAAGAAAAATTTAAAAGATAACTGTGAAAGGTATTTTAATGATGAAACTCTCATTAAAAAAGAATCCTTTGTGCTACTGGTTGTATTGGCATCAACCATTGCAAATCTCTGGAAAATAATTCCATGTTGCTGGAGAATAAATGAAACCAGAGAATTCTTAAATAGGACAAAAAAGTAAAAACACCAACCAACCAACCGAGCTCTTCATAAAATAGCTAGCAATTTAACAAAATCCTTCTGTGCTTTCTCTAAAAGGTAAGAAATCTCAGAAGCACTGGTTTTACAAGTCAACAGCAAAGATAATTGGTTCCACCCCTGTCCTCCCTCCTAAGGGGAGGCTCCATCCACACCCGATGCACTGTGTTCGCTGGTATCCCACAACTAGTCCTGTCCCTGGTTTCTGGTAGGTCTTCAGCAAACATTTGGTGAATCAAAGTTTTTTTAAATCTTGGAGGTTCTAAAGTTTTTATCTTTTGTCTTTAGGTGGAATAAGGGTAAACACTCAGGCTAGCTATAGCTCTTCCATATGCCCTGCCCCCTCTCCCCCCCTCTCTCTTTCCGTCCGCCCTCCTGTCTCTCTGTCCTCTCTCTGGGCAAGCTCTAATGGCTCAGCTGTTTCTGCAGGGGCCTCCAAGGGGTCTTCCTGCCCACGTGCTCTCTCTGCTGCCACCAGTGGGGTTCTGTGATGTAAACCTGCTCATGTACTCATTAAATCAGTATTTACTGAGTTCCTGTGTCATGCTGGCAACTATTCTAGGTTCTGAAGATCCACTTTAACAACTTACCATCACGTGTGGGATTGCACGGTACCAGCCTCCTCTCCTGGCCTCCTTACAAATCTCACCAGCTGGCTTTCCAACCACACCGGAGTCCTCATTTCCTGAGAGCAGTGCTGACTCACCCCTTCTCGTCTTTACTGTTCCCTCTGCAATGAAAACCCTTCCCTCCCTCGTTGATCTGAAGAATTCCTATTCATCCTGTAACACCCACGTAAGGGGCTTTTCTGTAAAGGCTTCTCTGACCTCTTTTTCTATCCAACCCACAGTGAGGTCACCATTGTACCTTGCATACCCTGAGTGCTACAGCACTGCCAGCGTGTACTTGTGTGTTACATTTGTGTACTGCACACATGTAATTACATATACAGCATTGGATTGTAATGCTTTCTTTCCATGGCCGTTTCCTGGCTGCACTGCCAGCTTCCTGAGGTCAGGCATTAGTTCTAGTACATCCTGGCGTGCCAGCACCTAGTGAGGTATGCAATACACATCTGTTAAAAGAAGAGCAGCAGATCAGCTTTCCCTGTGGATCCTCCTATACCTGCCTCTAAATGTTGTTTCTCCAGGCCTCATTCCCTTTTCACTTCAAGACTCTTTCCCTAGGCAGTCTCACCTAATCCCATTACTTTGATGCATCTGTACTCGATAACTCCCCCAAATTTATCTCTACATCAAAACTCTCTTCTGAGTTCCTGCTCACATATCTGACTGTATATCTGACTTATTATCTCTTCCTGGGCATTTCCTAGACACCTCAAACATACTATCCAACAACAAGGTTAATCTTCCCCTCAAATCCACTTCTCCATTTTGTTAAATGGCACTAGAAATCCACTCCCCCCCTCCAAGCCAGGAACCATGATCTTGTCTTTGAAAGTTCCTTCTCCTTCAACTCAACATTCAATCCATTACCAAATCCACTACATTCTACTTCTCATACAGATCTTGATTCTTGCTTGCTTTCTTCACCTCCACTGGCCCTCCCTCCTCGTCTCTCTCATTTGGTTCACTTTTCCAGCCTCCTGACTGCTGTCTCTACCACCAACTTGCTCCCCTTCAATCTGCTCTCCATAAGGCAGGCAACAAATTAAAAAAAAAATGCAATAGCATTTTCTCCCTCCTTGCTTAAAACTCTTCAGTACCTTTCCACTCACAAAGAGATAAAATTCTTCTCGAAATCTTAGCATGACCTGCAAAACCCTATCCCAGCTGGCCTCTACCTTCCTCTCCAGGTATTTCTGGCACTCCTTATACCCTCACTTTTTATGCTTCAGACATACAGGTTTTACTTTTTGCCCTTAACAGGCCAGGATTCCCCTACCAAATGGAAGCAGACACATAGTAGAATTCAAATTCAGATTATACCAGTTATCAGGGGATGCCGAGATTCTCTGGATTAAATTAGGTTCGCCAGTCATCACTCAAACTAAGGATATTGCTAATTAAGATACAAAGCAGTGTGGTATATGTATCACGGAGCACTACCTAAGGTGGGAAAGGAATATGCCAACCTATTTATTTCAGTTAGAATTAGCTGGGCTCATTTAGGGTATAGTTAATCTTGGGAAAAAATGGAAGAGATTAAGTTATAATGGCTGTTCTAAGATAATTCTTTCTCCTCTGATGTACACTAAAAAAATATTATCTCTCTTTTCCCAGTCTTGTTCAGAGAGTCTCCTGGCACCTGGATTATTATTGAAAATGTATTATATATTGGAGAACTTCAAATCTACAGTCAAATAAGCTGCAAACCTGATTACATTTGCAAAACTACCCGGAGGTCCTAACTCTACATTTTAACAAGGTATTCAACCAGCTGAATGCTAGAAGCGAGACTTCACATTACCAAAACTGTCTTATTCATGAATTCCACAAAAACAATTTATTTTCACATTTATCATCATTAATAAATAAATCACATTGTTATCAAGAGGCAAAGCACATTTTATGATATATTGCCTTTCCTTTTCATTGCATTTCTTTTATTACTTAGAGATTTTCCCCAGTGATAAGCCAAGATGATCTTCAAACAATGAATTGGAAAAGATAGGAGCCGTTAAAATATCATTTCCTTCTACTGTGGAAAAGTTTCATTGCTGTAGTCAGTGTTTTAATAATCCAGGTAGAAAGTGGTTACAGAGGCTTGGTAATTTCAAATCTAGTTCAGGGTCAGCAAAAACAAACCCCAAGTGGTCTGATTTTATTATCTGCGGAGAGAGTGTAGCATGATGGGAAGGCTTTGGATGGTGGATTCAGAAAAGCTCAGTTTGAATCACATGGCAGAATAAATGTGGGGAGATGACTTCTCTGAGCCTCGGGTTTCTCTGAAGAATATTGCATCTGCTACTAGGGTGGGAAGGTGTAAATGACCTGAACTGCCGGTGCAGCGCTGGGCACGTAGCAAGGGTTACGAATTGCAGTTTGAGTGACTTGTAATGATGCAAAGCGTCCTTCCACCCTCTCCTCATCCTCCTTATTTGCGAAGGAAAATGCCAGGCTGCCTCTGGAGTTCGTATCATTGTGCAGCTGCAGGTCCTATGGATACCTGATTCCATAAATTTCCCAGAGCATGTGGGTTTTCTGGAAAAGTTGGGTTTATTTTGCTATGGTTCACTCGAGAGTCTAGTGATTTTGGCATTACTACAATTGCCAGTAATCTGGATTAACATCCCCGGTTGTCACCGAATTCTGGAATTACTGTGGACCTATACAGATTCCATTTAAAATTCCATTCTAAAGGGAGAGAGCTTTTTGTGTAGTGATATGATTTCTAACCATTCTAGGGAGCAAACACTAGTTCATTCTTTTTTTTTTTTTTTAATTTATTTATTTTTGGCTGTGTTGGGTCTTCCTTGCTACGCGCGGGCTTTCTCTAGTTGCGGCGAGCGGGGGCTACTCTTCGTTGTGGTGAGCGGGCTTCTCATTGCGGTGGCTTCTCTTGTTGCGGAGCATGGGCTCTAGGCACGTGGGCTTCAGTAGTTGTGACACGTGGGCTCAGTAGCTGTGGCTCATGGGCTCTAGAGCACAGGCTCAGTAGTTGTGGAGCACGGGCTTAACTGCTCCGCGGCATATGGGATCTTCCTGGACCAAGGCTTAAACCCGTGTCCCCTCACTGGCAGGTAGATTCTCAACCACTGCGCCACCAGGGAAGCCCACTAGTTCATTCTTTTATTTAGTAATTTATTCAAGTATTCACTGAGTGTGTACCACATGCCACACACTGTTCTAAGGGGAAACAGCAATGGTCAGAAATACAAAAACCTTGGTCAGGGAGGAAATACACATACTTAATAAGTAAGTAAACCATACAGTCTGTAGATGGTGAGGGTCACTATGGAGATCAGAAGGCGGGGAAGCTTTCTAGGGAGGTGCCAGAGGAGGGTCTTCGTTCGAATTTTAAATACGGTGGTCAAGGAAGGTGTAATTGAGGAGGTGACACTTGAGTGAAGATGTGACAGAGATTAGTGAGAAGGCCACGTGGACTCCTGCAGGAGGAATGTTCCAGGCAAAGGCAAGGCCAAATGCAAAGGCTGAGACATGGAGGGGTGCTTGGTGATTAAGGAATAATGAGGGGCCCAGTGGGACTGGCAGCAGTGAGCAAGGGGAGAACAGAGGGAGGCATCAGAGATGGAGGGCCTTGGGGGACACCGTAAGGACTCCGGCTTCTAATCTGAGGCAGAGGGGAAGTCACCAGAGAGTTTTAAGCAGAGGAATGGTGTGATCTGAGTGGAGTCAAGGAATCTCTTCAAAAGTTATCCTTTTCATGCAGCAGGAATCTGGGGCAAAAGCTACAAGAGTCAATTACATAGCTCAGGGAATATATTCTAAAAATTTCTGAGAAATAGGAACTCTGAAACAGAGTGAGCAGGGGTAGAGAGAATAAACATCAACTCCCCATACCTCCCTCCTTCCCAGCCCCTGGTAGCCACCATTCTACTTTCTGTCGCTGTGAATCTGACTACTCTAGGAATCTCATTTGAGAGGAATCATACAATATCTGTCTTTTTGTGTCTGGCTTATTTTACTCGGCAAGAGGTATTCCAGTTTCATCCGTTTTGTAGCGTGTGTCAGAACTTCATTCCTTTTTCATGGCCGAATAATATTCCTTTGTATGGATACACTTAAGCCCTACTCCTTCGGTACCACATCACCACCTTGGATGTTCCTTTATTGCCTTGGGTCACTACAACTTCCTTGGGCCATGATTTTGGGGAGGGACTTGGAAGAGGCAGGTAGCTGGAGCCCAGGCAGAGGAGTTCCACTCCTCCCTCTGAGAGGAGAAAGGGGTTCAGGATGGCTGGCACTGGGGGCAAGTTTAGAGTTAAAGAGAGTAGCACGTGAGAATGTGATTTCTTGGTGGCTTCTATTTCCTCTTGTAGGATGAGGGGATGAAGTTAATCTACAAAGAATGCATGAGGTGCCCACCAGCCAACAACTTCCTGAGGCAGTCCATCCCAGTTCTTTCTCCATCTCACGTACCAGCACTCATCTTTGGGTTTTGTGGAACAAAGTTATAACTCGTGATATAGTCCTAAAAAATGAGATTGTGGACCACATAGTTATTCTAAGGGAATGAACATTAGTCCTGTACCTAATGATTTATTGCTTATTTGGTCCTTTTGATGAAGTACTTTTGTGTTATTTTAATGTGTCTCAAGGGGACACAATGCTCTGCAGTCAGAACCTTGGAGAGTTATTTGATGTCAGTAACAGAGAGGCACATCTCTCCTCTCCTCCACTTATCCTCAGAAAAAATCAGCTTCTTGACATTCTCAGTTAGAGCCGAGTTACACTGAAGAGAAGAATGATTGGAGAAAAAAGAACGGGTGCAGTTGGAAGGCTCTCCTCTGAGAAGGGGGCTTGTGAGGCTGGTGGCTGCTGGTGGTGACAGAGTCTCCCCCTTAAACTCTCCAGAAGAGGGAGCTGCAGGTCTCTACTACCTGCCCTTCCTATGAAGAGTTCTCTACTCAGAACCTGAAAAATAAAACCCAGTGTATATACTGCACTGCCTCAGAGTAAAAAAGCTCTAAATCTCAAGGCTAATATAAAACAGAGATGAAGTAATCATTGAAAACCAATGAAGATCATCTTTCAGTTACAACATGTAAGTATAGTAGACTTGGCTAAGCCTGGATAATGGAACTCTTTTAGCCTATTATTAGCCAGTTATAAGAGCTATGCAACCAGCCTCTTTGAAGTGCTTGATGTAGCAGGTATAATTTTTTATGAACAACATTGAAAGTCTCCCACATAATGTTTTAGGCTATTAAGCAATGAATCTGTTGACTCACTATCCAGGTAGAAACATAGGTTATGAGATGCAAGTAACGGACACCCTTTTCAAAATAAGGAGGAGGAAAGGGCCTTTATAAGAAGGATGCTAGGTTGTCCTATAGAATTTAAGGAGAGGTTGAACAACCAAGATTTGGAGAGAACAGGAACTAAGGCAATTCTAAAGTTCTCATTCCAAAAGTTCATAGACTATACTTGGGGGTCCTACCATTGATGGGACTCAGTTCCTAAGTTTGCATGTTCTCAGTTCAAGTGGTCAGCAGAAACTAAGACCGTCACACCCTACTCCACATCCCAAGGTGAGAGAAGCTGATTCAATGGTTTTAAGTCAGGTGTCAACCCAGACCTACCCCTAACACTTGGTGGGCCTGAGTCAAGAGTGTAAAGGAGACTCCCATGCCAAACGTGTAAATATTAAAGGTTACAAATCAAGATAATAAGATGACAAAATGTTCTATCCTCTTACCTTGACAGGCATACCTTTCTAACAACCTGGAAATCCAGGTTGAAATTTATAACTCTTAGATTCCATGGGGTACTGTGCCCAGATGTAGGAGCAGAGAGAGAGGTGGCTCCTAGCCTGCCGCCTTCTGCTACTCCTGACTTATGGATACCCCAGTCTGCATATCCAAGCTCCAAATGCAGCCTGCACAAGTAACTGCCCTTCTTACCATTTGGGCCTGGGGCTGGCAAGACTTATGTGGGCCCTAGAGGTAGGATGGAGGCTGTTTGGGCATGGATTCCAGGGCCCTGGATTCCCAAAACAGTCAATGGAAAGGGTGCACTTTGAGAAGGATGGGGGTGCAGTTGGCAGAGGGCCAGAGCATGACACCCAAGGCAGAAGTCCCTCTCACCTAGGTGTTAAGATGTAGTACTAGCTGTAATATCAGGAAATAGTATTACTCTGGTTGTAGTTGGGTAATTATGGCTCATCCTATTACAAGGCTAGTTGAACATGTCAAAGGATAGAAAAGGAACCTTATACTCAAACACCTGGTTTACTGCACCCTAAATCAAAAGAGATCAAAATTACCTAGGTGCTGTCTAGGAAAGAGGAAAACAAAGGAAACGGTCACAGTAACACGATAAATCCTAAGCAACTTATCTTTTTACTTCTGAAGTAAAAACAGCTTATTCTTTCCCCAAAAAGATCAGCAAAGGTTTTACTTTTAAAAGTCATGTAGACCGTCAATGTCAATTTTGTGGCTTTGTTCTACAAGGTTTTTATTTCTTCTCAGGAAAACAAAACAAAGCAAAATACCACAATACCTGAAAACAATACAGGTTCAAAGTGTGCTAAGGTTTTATTCCATTACTTTTCTCTTCTGGGTCCCTTAATAGGCATATCTGTGTGCAACTAAGATCTTCAGGAGCTTACATGACTTATTCTCTACATGCAGTTGTAATTTCCTATTTTCTGACCTCAATTTCCACTGCTGAAATTGAACAGTATGATACCAACAGAATGAAAAAAATGACATAGGGACAGATCTCTCAAGAAACAGGATAAATATCTCCAACTGTAGGGACTGCAAAGATGGAAAATAGTTTGTACAAAACTGTTTTGAAAATATTTTAAAAATTATAAATAAATCTTTTACCATTAACCATATATACCTGTGGTTTCTCATTGTCTAAATAATAGAGTCCAAATTGATTAAAATTTTCATCTTTCTGGTCTTCTTGCTTCTTTATAGCCTCCAATATACACATTTTTCTATGGCTCTGTTTTTATTTTACCATTCTTCTTGTTTGAGAGCTTCCAGTGAGGCCCTATTTGCTACAGCAATGAGTCTTAAGTGTACAGGCAATAAAGTTTGAGTACCAGCTTTAGACTCCAAAAAAAACCCCTGGGTCTGAGTTCCAGTTCTGCCATTGACAAGCTGTGTGATTCTAGACAAATTACTTAACTTTTCTAGTCTCTAGTTTCCTCATCTGTAAAATGGGAATAACAGTGCCTATCTTATTGGGTTATAGTAGATGTTAGATGAATTAATACAGATAAACTCTTAAGGCAGTGCCTGGCAAATATTAAACCTTCCGCAGGTAATTAACAAAACATACGTGTCCTCTTAGGGTTTGTGGTCCTCCCGCATCCCTACAGGCTCATCTCTTGCTGTTCCCAGTCTTATAACTCAGGAGTCCCCAAACTTTTTGGCACCAGAGGCCGGTTTCGTGGAAGACAATTTTTCCACGGATGGGGGTGGGGGATGGTTCAGGCAGTGATGTGAGCCATGGGGAGCGGCAGATGAAGCTCCCCTCACTGGTCCGCCACTCACCTCCTG
Source organism: Delphinapterus leucas (assembly GCF_059928025.1). NCBI lineage: Eukaryota > Metazoa > Chordata > Mammalia > Artiodactyla > Monodontidae > Delphinapterus > Delphinapterus leucas. Next base: position 73,177,260 of record NC_143145.1, on the reverse strand, counting down.
CCGTGTGACCCGGTTCCTAATGGGCTGCAGTCCGCTACCAGTTTGTGGCCCAGGGATTGGGGACCCCTGTTATAACTTATATTTCAGAACTACTCAAAGTTTCATGACCATGCTATACAGTTCCTTCTGTGTAGGATGGCAGACTCATACTTTCCTTTAAAGAATCAAGCTAGGACATGACCCCTTCAGGAGTTCTCCCTTTGCCCAGACACGGGTAAGAGCTCCCTCAGTGCTAGTTCTATATATACTTCTCTGCTACGCTTTCTCAGTGTAGAGGATGCAAGTCCTTGCTTGGTGAGGAGAGTCACAGAAGCGGGCAGATTTCCAGCAAGTTCTCCGAAATAAGGTTTACCCATTGCCCCGGAAAAACAGGTCGAAGGAGACCTCGGGTATTGGTGAGCAAGGGTAAAGAGTCAGAGGGCCAGGGGGCAGGGCCCTGGTAGTGGCCAGTGAAGCTGGGCAGAGGGAGGCATGGCCTGGGCCCCTGTGGCCTTAGAACCTGGACAGAAAGTCCCCCTTGGATCCTCCTTGTTATGGGGATGGGAAGAAAGAAGATGTGGGGTCAGCGGTCCAATGAGAGGCCGGTCTTGGAGGGATTCTTAAGAAAAGCTTTTGACTCCAGAACCCAGAGCCGCACATGGTGAGGCTGGTGCTGGGGGGCCTCCGTGCTACACTGACCAGGGACACGAGCTGACTGGTGGTATGACCATGACCCAGCCTTGTGACACAGTGGCCCTAGGTGAAGACTGTAGCCCTGCTATCTGGGGCATTGGCAGAAAGGGAAGGGCCAAGTTCAGGTGACATGTTGTGGGATCTATGGCTCGATAAGAGTGGTTGAAACTCTTGATTGTTCTTGAGTCCCCAGAACATTTCACTGGTTGGAGCTTAGGCCCAAGAAATATTAGTTATTGCTACTCCAGAATGGCAGAGTCTGAGGAAGTACCTGCTGTACACAGTATTATAAATTATAGGGTTTATGTGTCTCTATTTCCTCTTCTTTTAGACTGCGGGCTCCTTGAATGTAGACATGTGGTTATTACTGTCACCAATGCTGAGCAGAGTGTGGTCTACAGATGTTCAATTAAACGTTTAACTATCTGGAATCAAAAAACCTATCATCTGGCACCTAAAGAGGTTCTGGCTTCATTTAACTTAATAACAAGGGCTATTCCATAATGACCCAGCTTAGTGGTTATCACCCTTTCACTACTAAAGACCCTACTTATTGCTTATTATTTTCTTCAAGGAAATCATATTTTGCAAAATTTGGTCTACCAGACTGTAATTATTAGCAATCTGTTTCCTGTTTCCATTAGACCTATTTAACTGCCAACCAAATCTTTCTAAGAGCCTCAACTAACCATTTACCATGAGATAATCATGATACATCATGAGCCAGTCAGTTACCACACTTAACAGCCAAAAGAAGAATTTGAAAATTTAGTTTGTATAGTTTTTGACTACGTATCTTGAAACACTGAAACTTGATGGTGGACTCCCATTTCTGCTTTGATTTCAGCTCAGGAGTGAAGGCTTCATGTTCAACCCTGTCACAGGTGGCTTGGGACTGGGTTTTTTATTCTTAGATCTGGAAAGGACCTCAGAACTCCCCTAGTTTAGCCCCTCAGTCCCCAAGTCCTCCTGAAAAACAGGCTAAGCAGGCCAGTGTCCCCAGACTAATTATTATCAGAGCTAGAAGCAGGGCCCAAGTGCACTAAATCCCAGCCTGTGGCAAAGAATCCCACGCCAACGTTACTCAGCCCTCTAATTTCTGCACAAAAAATTACAGAAAAATTTTAAAGCTGTTAAGACTTTGGGTCCATCTTCACACTTCCCCTCATTTTACAGACTTAAAAAGGCAGGCTTGGCGAGGTCAGGTGACTCGTCTGAGGGAGAACCTCAGAATTAGGAGTGAAAGTGGGATCAGATTTCTGATCCTCTGACTCTCCATCCAATTTCTTTTGGTAAATGAATCTGAAATTAGTTTAATCTCAGCCGAAGACAAGATATGTCTTGGCTTTACATGATGGAATCGTGGTCATGACTGCATGCCCTGCCCCCCATGGCTGCCATCATGGGCTGCTCACTCTGAGGAACTGCTCCATGGGTGCTAGGCACTAGGGTACAGCAAGATGAACAAGGGTGGTTCTAGCCTTCCAAGCTGCTGGGAAGACACGAGCTTCCCGAGTAAACATATCCATCCAGTCCTTGCTATGACCAGTCAAAAGGTAGTCGTTTTATAGTATTGACGTGGCGCTCTTCTGCACACGTAAAAAGCTCTGTGATATTTGGGTTCATCTGGCACTGTTATGATCAAAGTCATCCAAAGAGGAGAAGACTTATTACCGAGGACAGTACGTGCATATGCGTTACTAACTAACATCAGTAATCCAGTTAAAAAGGCTTTGCTTAACATGCTTTTCCCCTACAGGGTTTGAATTTATTCATTCCATGGCTGGGAAATTGCTTTTGTTGCAACATATTGGTAAAATATTTTGTCAAAGTAGTTTAAATAGCCCCCAATGAATTAATCTATATTCTCTATTCACAACAATTCATAGAGCTATAAAAAGGTATTTACACCCAATAAAGCCTTCAGCATCACAGTTCATCTGTTGTCCATTAGTTACGCACACAGGCAATTTTAAACTGTTTTGCTAGTGTGAAAGAACTGCTTCAATTAAAATGAGTTAAACAATGTCTCTAACTTATAACAGGGATGACAGTTGACCTTGAACAACAAGGGTTGGAACACAATGGGTCCACTTTATGCAGATTTTTTTCAATAAACATGTACTACTCCATCTGTGGTTGGTTGGTTGAATCCACAAATGTGGAACCAGGAATCCAGAGGGCCAACTGTAAAGTTATATGTAGAATTTCCACTGCAGGGCATTGGCACCCCTCACCCCTGCATTGTTCAGGGATCAACTGTATTTATAAATGCGAAGCCGGTTCTTTCTTCACAGTACGGTAGCTCCTCTCCAGTAGCTTAATATTTCCAAATAATATATCTCAGTAAAAAAGAGCATATCCCACTGAAGATATGCTCTAGTAAGAGAAATGGATACCTGTTGGAAGGTACGGTATTGATTTGTTTCAGAAGTTCATCTGAGATTTAGGATAACAAAATCTCCCAATATTCAGTCATTCAAAAAAAATTTCTAGGGCTTCCCTGGTGGCGCAGTGGTTAAGAATCCGCCTGCCAATGCAGGGGACACGGGTTTGAGCCCTGGTCCGGGAAGATCCCACATGCCGCAGAGCAGCTGGGCCCGCGTGCCGCAGCTGCTGCGCCTGCACTCTAGAGCCTGCAAGCCACAACTGCTGAAGTTCGCACGCCTGGAGCCCATGCTATGCAACAAGAGAAGCCACCACAATGAGAAGCCCGTGTACCGCTGCGAAGAGTAACCCCCGCTTGCTGCAACTAGAGAAAGCCCACACACAGCAACAAAGACCCAACTCAGCCAAAAATAAATAAATAAAGCCAAAAAAAAAAAACAAGGGAAAAATGCTTTACATTCGTACAAGTAAAAAAAAAAAAAAATTCTAAATGCCTACTAGGCACCCAGCAATATACCATGTTTCAGGTAGGCAACAGTGAAGCACATAATTCAGAGAGGAAACTGACATGCAAATTCACAATGACATTGCATTATGTCTGCTACAATGGAGTACCATGGGAGCAAAGGAGAAAAGAGAAGCCAAATCTTCCTGGGAGGAAAGTTTCTTAAAAGAGGGAATGTTTGCGCTAAGGCTAGAACAGTATGTAGCTGCTCCTCTGTAGGTAGCTAAAGGAGGGGGGAGGCTCGAGGTCATGGAGGAAGGATCACTCCAGCATCAGTGAGAGGATGCACTGAAGGCGGATCCTGGAAAACCAGTTTGGTTGTCAATAAGCTTTCTTCTCTTGTTAGATGAAGATCTATTGCCAGAATCATCTAGAAGATCACCTAGGAAAGATGCTCTGAGTTATCATCTGATTTATTCCACTGCTAATTGCAAATTGGCTATGTATACCACCACATTCTTAAATGAGTATATTTATTGCTAGAGGCTTAAAGTAGTCCCCGACCAAGAGGACTGTTCTTTAGTGTGGCAATATCATTTAACTGTACAGAGACAACTGATTTATCGCTTCAGAATTTTCTTCCTATGTGGACAAAAGAGAGTAAGAGGTGAGTTTTTAAAAAATTGTTAGATGGCTAATTTAATCAAGTTATATATGTATATCTATAGATACACACAGTCTTTCCAGAACTCATCCCAGGAATAAGAAATAAGCAAAATCACTTCCAAGCTGCCAAGAGCAATATTACAGAATCTGTGCTGAGGTAACAGAATTCTTCATGAACTGACTTATTTATGTTTAATTTAGAAATAATTCTAATAATTAGTTCAGTAATCTAGCTTCTTAGCTTATAACTTTCTTCCTTCATCCCCCCCTTTTTTCCTCTGCATTTCCTCCTTTCCTTCTCTCCTTCCCTGTTAAGTATCTATCATTTCCTAACACTATGCTAGAATAACAGAAGGGCAGACATTCAAAAGGGACTTAAGCCTTTACCATAGACATTTGGTGCTTCTTGCTTGTATTAGATGAAACTAAGAACAAAAAAGGGTATCAGATACAAAAACCGCTATAAGGACAAAAGATAGCATCTGGGAGCCATATAACATGGAAGCCAAGAGATCTCAGCACTTCAGTGTCTCTAAATAATTGGTGTTGATTATAATCCCTCTTGGTTATAAAAGGTTAAGTATTAGCCTTGTGTCCAGTTAGGGTGTGTTAAGTTGAGAATGATTTCTACTAAGATAGTTAAAATAAAAACATTGATGTTTATGTTGCTCTCAGCTCCTTTGAAACTAGTCCATATAGAATAGCATTCTTTGAGGGGCCTCAGGAATCTCTCCAGTTACCCACCCAAGACTAAATACATACCTTTTAGCAAAGTTAAGCATAATGCTGTTTAAATCAAAAGCTGATTACAGATTAGATCACTGGCAAGCCATTTACTACTGGTCTAGGCAAACCTCACCCTTCCCACGTACAGTGCTTCCTCAGATCTGGGAGTCCGAAAGGGACAGTCAAAGAGAGTAAAAGAAGACACAAGTTTATCACTATTACCAGAGGAAACAATGCAAATTACAGTACCTATTAATAGCTGGGCCATAGTATTATCTTGCCTACTAGCATGATGTATGAGCACATACCTCTCTCTGTGTGTGTGTGTGTGTGTGTGTGTGTGTGTGTGTGTGTGTGTGTGTGTGTGTGTGTGTGTGTGTGTGTGTGTGTGTCTGGTTAAAGGGAAGCAAATCGACACCAAGTATATGTCTTTATCCATTGTTTTCTTCAGGTTACCCGAACTGCTTTGCGGGCTGGAAAGTAATTTAGAGGAGTCCTGAATGGACACAGAAATAAAGGCAGGGGAAGCGGGAGAGGAACCTAGTAGGGGATACTGCAAATAACATACTGAATACCAATTCTAATATATTTATTTAATCTATACCACTGACATGATGCTGAATGTTCTGAGAAGGAAAACTTGTATGTTAATGATTCATCAACTTCTGGTTCAAGATGGTGACGTAGGAGAACCGTGAGCTCACCTTTCCCCATGGACACACCATCTTCAGCTACATATGGAAAATTTTCCTCTGAAAAAACCCCTCAAAACTAGCTGAGCGACTCCCACACATTGAGTGAAAGATAAAACCCACACTGAGGTGAGGAGATGCTGGGACACAATCTTGCAGTAAATAAACTCCATCGCTGGTGTGGCAACCCACAAATGGAAGGGAACTTGCAACCCCAAGCTTCTCTCTGAGAAGTGAAGTGTTTGAATCTTACATTGGATAACCCAGCTTTTAAGACTTGAGAACTGAGCCCCCAAAAGGTGAAGCTTGGAAAGCCAACAGGGCTTGCATCCACAAGAACCACAAGGCTACAGCAAACTGAGAAACAGTTCTTAAAAGGGCTCGTGTGCTCAGATTCACCCACCCCAGGGCCCAGCACAGAGGCAGCCAACAGAAACATGCCCAGATTTTCTGTGAGACAGGCTTATTTGCTTGTCTTAAAGTGTCAGCCTGAGGGGCAGGCATCTAACTTAACACAAATCTAGGGGTCTGTGGAAATCCTCTCCAAATGGAGACCGGCAGGTGCCATCTTTGTGCTCTCCCTCTGCCTCACTCCAGCTCACTGGTTATCTCCCAAAAAGGAGCCTGTACCCCCATCTGGCACCCTGACTTTCGTGGCTGCCACCCAGGGGACAACTGTACATTGCCTGGCTCTGGGACCCAGTGGGGCTTTTGCTCATGTGTCCCACAGGACTGTAACCAACGGAAAAAGAGCTCTTAACTGGCTAACATCCCCAGGGTACAGTGCAGAAACAACAGACTGAGGGGCCCACTCTTTCTGTGAAAGAGGCCTAATAGAATATTTTTATAGCTAAGACCTAAGGGGTAGACCTCTAATTGAACACACATCTAAGGGCTGACTGTTATCCTCCCCAGAGGCCTTTAAGGGTGGACACTATCTTTGCACTCTCCCTTTGTTGCAATCCACAGTGCAAAATCTCCCGAAGGGGAGCTTTTATATGTGTCTGGTGTCCCAGCTTTTATGTGTGATGCCTGGATTTGTGACTCCTGCCCATGGAATTCTCCTTGATCACCTAGATCTAGCGGCCAATGGGGCTTGTGCTTGCGGGTGCCATGGAACTCTAACAAATGGAGAGACAATTTTTGGCCAGCTACCACCCCCAGAGCACAGTGCAGACAGCAGGCTAAACTGCATCCTTAGTCTTTCTGTGAAAGATGCCCATGTGCTCGTCACTGAGCTTTGACCTGAGAGGTAGGCTTCTAGTTTGTCAAGCATCAAGGGGCTACTGAGGTGCTTTCTAGGAATGGCTGGTGGGCACCATCCTTGTGTTCTCCATCTGCTTCACTCCAGGTCATCGGTATCTCCTGGAAAAGATACTGCGTACTTGTGTGCCACCCCAATTTGTGTGCCTGCTGCCCAGAGGACATCTCTAGATCACCTAGTTCTGGTGGCCAGTGAGACTTAAGCTCATAGTCCCACAGGACTGTATATATTTGCATATTTTAAAAGGTGTTGCCTGAGGGTCTGGCTTCCAATTAGCCTGAATCTAGGTACTGACAGAGATCCTCCTCTCTGGGACACTGATAGGTCTTGGAACACCCCCAACTACCGGAAGCCACTAAAAGTAAAGTAGGGTGCTTGGAAAATTAAAAATATATGAGATACAACCAAGAGCTAGGGCAGGGTCGAATGGGAAGTTTCATCTCCTACACGAGACCTCTCCTTCAAGACTAGAAGAGGTGGCTGTTTTCTGTAATGCAGAGAAACCAGAGAGTCGAGAAAAATGAAGAAACAGAAGAATATGTTCCAAGCAAAAGAACAAGACAAAACCTTAGAAAAAGACCTTAATGAAATGAAGTTAAGTGGTTTACCTGATAAAGAGTACAAAATAATGGTCCTAAATATGCTCACTGAGCTTGACAGAAAATGGCTGAACAAAGTGAAAATTTTAACAAAGAGATAGAAAATATAAGAACGTACCAAATAGAAGTCACAGAGCTGAAGAATACTATAACTGAACTGAAAAATACACTAGAGGGGTTCAACAGCAGACCAGATAAAGCAGAAGAAATGATAAGTAAATTTGAAGACAGGGCAGTAGAAATCACCCAATCAGAGCAGCAAAAAGAAAAAAGAACGAAAAAGAGTCAAGATAGCTTCAGGGACTCATGAGACAACATCAAGTGGCCCAATAGTTGCATTATAGAGGTTCTAGAAGGAGAAGAGTGAGAGAAAGGAGAAAACTTATTTGAAGAAATAACGACTGAAAACTATCCTAGCCTGCAGAAGAAAACTGATATGCAGATTTAGTAAGCCAAGAGAGTTTCAGAAAAGATGAGCCCAAAGAGATCCACACCAAGACACAAAATTAAAGTGTCAAAAGTTAAAGACAAGGAGAAAAATCTTAAAAGCAGCAAAAAAAAAAAAAAAACAACCAAAGAACTTGTTAGATACAAAGGAACCCCCATAAGAGTATCAGCAGATATTTTTTTCGGCAGAAACTTTGCAGGCCTGAAGGGTATGGCATGATATATTCAAAGTGCTGAAAGATATAAACTGCCAAACAAGAAAACTCTGTCCAGAAAAGTTGTCATTCAGAATTGAAGGAGAGATAAAGAGTTTTTCAGATAAGCAAAAGGTAAGGGAATTCATCACCACTAGATGTGCCTTACAAGAAATGTTCAAAGGGGACTTATTTGAGCTGAAACAAAAGGGTACTAATTAGTAACAGGATAACATATAAAAGTATAAATCTCACTGGTTAAAGGTAAATATATGGTAAAATTCAAAATAATCTAATGTTGTAACCGTGGTGGGTTAATCACTTGTAAAGCTTGTATGAAGAACTTTAGAATACATTGAAACGTAAGTTGTTATCAACGTAAAATAGACTTGTTATAAACATAAGTTTTATTTTTACGTAAGCCTCATGGTAACTGCAAAGCACAAATCTATAGTAGATACACCAAAGATAAAGGAATCTAAGCATACCACTACAGAAAATGATCAAATCGCATAAAGAAGATGTGGTACATATGTACAATGGAATACTACTCAGCCATAAAAAATAATGAAATAATGCCATTTGCAGCAACATGGATGGACCTAGAGATTATCATACTAAGTAAGAAAAAGATGCATACCATATGATATCACTTATTTGTGTAATCTAAAATATGACATGAACAAACTTATTCACAAAACGGAAACAGACTCACAGATATAGGGAACAGACTTGTGATTGCCAAGGGGGAAGGGGAATGGTGGAGGGATAGAGTGGGAGTTTGGGGTTATCAGATGCAAACTAATATATATAGAATGGATAAACAAGGTCCTACTGTATAGCATAGGGAATTATATTCAATATCCTGTAATAAGCCATAATGGAAAAGAATATTAAAAAGAATGTATATATACATATAACTGAATCACTTTGCTGTATAGCAGAAATTAACCCAGCATTGTAAATCAACTATACTTCAATAAAAAATGTATGGAAATTTAAAAATAAAAATATAATGTAATTAAAAAAAAGAAAATGATCAAATCAGAAAAGAGCAAGAGAAGAAGAAAGGAACAGATAAAGTACAAAGCAGCCAGGAAGCAATGAACAAAATGGCAATAAGTACATAACCTATTAATAATTACTTTAAATGTAAATAGATTAAATTCTCCAATCAAAAGAAATAAAGTGGCTGAATGGGTAAAACAACACCCATCTATATGCTGCTACAAGAGACTTACTTCAGATATAAGGATACACAGACCAAGTGGGGGATAGAAAAGATTCCATGGAAATGGAAACAAAAAGAAACCTGGGATAGCTATACTTACATCAGACAAAACTGTAAAAGAGACATAGAAGGTCATTCCATAATGATAAAGGGGTCACTCTAACATAAGGCCATACCATTTGTAAATATTTATTCACCCAACATAGGGGCACCTAAATACATAAAACAAATATTAAGAGACCTACAGGGAGAAATAGACAGCAATACAATGACAGTAGGGGACTTTAATACCCTACTTTTACCAATGAGTAAATCATCCAGACAGAAAATCAATAAGGAAACGTTGCCCTTAAACAACATACTAGACCAGATCGACTTAAACAGACATGTACAGAAAATTCCATCCAAAAGCAACAGAATACACAGTCTTTTCAAGTGCACATGAAACATTCTCCAGGGCAGATCATATGTTAGGCCACAAAACAAGTCTGAATAAATTTAAGACTGAAATTATATTAAGCATCTTTTCCAACCATAATGGTATGAGACCAAAAATCAATTACAAAAAGAAAATTGGGAAGTTTATAAATATGTGGAGATTAAACAACATGGTATTGAACAACCAATGGCTCAAAGAAAAAATTCAAAATAGGAATCAAAAGTACATTGAGACAAATGAAAATGGAAATACAACACACCAAAACTTATGAGATGCAGCAAACGCAGTTATAAGAGGGACATTCATAGATGTAATGCTTATACCAAGAGACAACAAAAATCTCAACTTAACTTTACAACACAAAGAACTAACAAAAAGAGGAACAAATAAAGCCCAAAGTTAGTAAAGGAAGGAAATAACAAAGATAAGAATGGAAATAAATAAAACAGAGACTAAAAATACAATAAAAAGATCAATGAAATTAAAAGCTGTTTTTCTGAAAAGATAGACAAAACTGAAACACCTTTAGCTAGACTCACCAATAAAAAAGAGAAGACTCAAAGCCAGAAACGAAAGAGGAGACATTACAACTGATTCCACAGAAAAACAAAAGATCCTAAGAGACTACTATGAACAATTAAATGCCAAAAAATTGAACAACCTAGAAGAAGGGGATAAACTCCTAGAAACGTACCACATACTGAGACTGAATCACGAAGAAAAAGAAAATCAGAACAGATTGATTACTAGGAGATTGAATCAGTAATCAAATACTCCCAACAAACAAAAGTCCAGGACCAGATGGCTTCACTGGTGAATTCTATCAAACATTTAAAGAAAAATTGATACCAACTCTTCTAAAACTCTTCCAAAAATAGAAGAGGAGGGAATACTTGCAAACTCATTTCATGAGGCCAGCATAAGTCTGATACCAAAACAAGACAAGGATGCCACAAGAAGAGAAAATTAGAGTACAGGTCTTTCAACCCCTTGATTAAATTTATCCCTATGTATTTTATTCTTTTTGAAGCAATTGTAAATGGGATTGTTTTCTTAACTTCTCTGATAGTTTGTAATATCAGATATCAGCCAATATCCCTGATGAACATGGATGCAAAATTTCTCAACCAAATTATTAGCAAACTAAATTCAAACAATACATTAAAAGAATCATACACCATGAAGTGGGATTTATTCCAAAGATACAAAGATGGTTTAAGATCCACAAATCAATGTGATATACCACATTAATGTGATAATGTGATATCCAAATTATGCTTATTAAAATCAGGATAAAAATTACATGGTCATCTCAATAGATGCAGAAAGAGAATTTGACAAAATTCAACATCCAAACTCAACAGAGTGGGTACAGAGGGAATATACCTCGGCACAATGAAGGCCATATATGACAAGCCCACAGCTAACCTCATACTCAAGGGTAAAAAGCTTTTCCTCTAAGACCAGGAAAATGACTGGGATGCCCACTCTTGCCACTTTGATTCAACACCATATTGGGAGTCCTAGCCAGAGCAATTAGGCAAAACATTTTTTTTAATTAAAAAAAAAAAGAAATCCAAATAGGAAAGGAAACAAAATTGTCACTATTTACAGATGATATTAAAACTGTTGGAATTAATAAAATTCGGTAAAGTTGCAGGATACAAAATCAATATGCCAAAATCTGTTGTGTTTCTATACACTAACAGCGAACTATCAGAAAGAGAAAGTAGGAAAACAACCCCGTTTACAACTGCATCAAAAAGAATAAAATACCTAGGAATAAATTTAATCAAGGGGATGAAAGACCTGTACACTAGAAATTATAAGACACTGATGAAAGAACTTGAAGACACAAATAAATGGAAAGATATTCCATGCTCACTGATTGAAACAATTAATATTAAAATGTCCATGCTACCCAAAGCAATCTACAGATTCAATGCAACCCCTATCAAAATTCCAATGGCATTTTTCACAGAACTACCACATACAATCCAAAAATTTGTGTGAAACCACAAAAGACCCCCACTGGACAAAGCAATCTTCAGAGGGAAGAACAAAGCTGGAGGCATCGTGTCATGCATATATGGTCAATTAATTTACAACGAAGGAGCCAAGAATCTACAACAAGGAAAGGATAATCTCTTCAGTAAATGGTGTTGGGAAAACTAGACAGTCACATGCCGAAGGATGAAACTAGACCACTATCTTACACCGTACACAAAAGCAAACTCAAAATGGATTAAAGACTTGACTGTAAGACGTCAACCATAAAACTCCTAAAAGAAAATATGGGCGATAAGCTCCTTGACATTGGTTTGGTAATGATATTTTTGGATTTGACATCAAAAGCAAAGGCAACAAAAGCAAAAATAAACAAGTGGGACTACATCAAACTAAAAAAATATTTGGCACAGCAAAGGAAACCATTAACAAAATGAAAAGACTACCTACCAAATGAGAGAAAATATTTGCAAATCATATATCTGATAAGAGATTCATATCTAAAATAGATAAAGAATACATGTGACTCAATAGCAGAAAAATGAACAATTCAATTAAAAAGTGAGCAGAGGATCTGAATAGACATTTTTCCAAAGAAGACATACAGTTGGCCAATAGGTGAATGAAATGGTCCTCAGCACCACTAATCATCAGGGAAATGCAAGTCATGACAATGACCTATCACCTCACACCTATTAGTATGTTTATTATCAAAAAGACAAAAATAGCAAGTTTTGGTGAGGATGTAGAGAAAATGGAACTCTTGTATCCTGTTGATGGGAATGTAAATTGGTACTGCTATCAATACCATAGAAAACAGTATGGAGTTTCCTCAAAAATTTAAAAGTAGAACTACCATATGATCCAGCAATTCCACTTCTGAGTATTTATCCAAAGGAAAAGAAAACACTAACTCAACAAAATATAGGCACCCCGATGTTCATTGCAGCATTATTTACAATAGCCAACACGTAGAAGCAACCTAAGTATCCGTCAATGGGTGAATGGATAAAGAAAATATACAAATATACAATAGAATATTATTCAGCCATAAAAAGGAAATCTTGCCATTTGTGACAACATGGATGGACCTTGAGGGCTTTATGCTAAGTGAATTAAGTCAGAAAAGTCAGACCAATAGCATATGTGTGGTCTCACTTATATGTGTAATCTAACCCCCCCTCCAAACAAACAAAATAATAAGCTCATAGATAAAGAGAACAGATTGGTGCTTGCCAGAGGTAGGGGTGAGTAAAATGGGTGAAGGTCATCAAAAGAGACAAAATTCCGATTTTAAAATAAGTCACGATGGTGTAATATACAGCTTGGTGACTACAGTTAATACTGTATTTTATATTTGAAAGTTGCTAAGAGAATAGATCTAACAAGTTCTCATCACAAGAAAAAAATTTATAACTGTGTGGTAATGGATGTTAACTAGACTTATTTGTGATCATTTCACAATAGATACAAATAGCAAATCACTATGTTATACACCTGAAACTAATGTTATACGTCAATTTTCAGTAAAAAAAAAAAAAAAAAAAAGCATCTCCCTTGAACTAAAAAAAATAAAATAATAATTCACCCAAACTGTATATATAAACACAAACTCACTTATGTTTCACCATCTTTGTTCGTTTTGTAATCCAAGAGGATGGCTCAGGGGGTATCTTCAGTTTCATTTTGGAGGGAAACAGTACTTCTCTATCTGTTAATGTAAGTTCTTATTCTGACTACTGATGGCAGTTGCTGTGGAGCCCAGAGCTGTTTTCAAACATGAACTATCATGTGGTCAGCCTTGAAAGCCATCGGCTACATCTTGCTTAGAGCCCACAATGGTGTCCAGCTCATAATAGGTGCTCATTAAATACTGTTTGGAATTAAAACCTGCCTGTGCATCTATCTTTCAGTTGTCTGTAAAGATCCTGGACTCTGGGTCCCCTGACAACCTTTTATCTTCCTTCATTTCCGCCCCTCCCCCACCCCAACACTGCAGCTCACTCAGCAGGAGATGCTCTTCACAAAGGCCCTTCTCAGTGGCATCACATTACTGAACACATCTGTCTAAAGCTAGCAGACACACAATGTTTTGGCTTCTTCACGTCAGCTAGTGTTCCATAGGGTTCATTGGTGATGCTAACAGAAATGATTAAGAATCAGGCTGAGAGGACTGAAGTATAAAAATATATGAAACAAGATAGAATACTACTGCATCCTTACATGTCTTCATTCTGGCCTCATATTTTATGTATATGTGGTACCAGCTTTGCCAGTCAACTAAAGGACATGATGTCCTTGAATTTGAAACCCGTGAGCGTGTAGTCTGCTTCAGAAACAAGAGGCTTTGGAAGAAGATTTTACTTTTCAATTGCTAAGAAAATCATTTGACATCACATCTTCGTGCAGGTTAGAATAGTACCCCTGGTTTTCTTCTGCAGTGAACTTCAAACATTTTTGCTTACTTACACACAAAGGATTTTGAAGAACTATCCCCTCACATCATCTAATATTTTCATCATAAGTTTAAATAGTTACAATGGATATAGTTTCAGTGTATTGTAAATATTGACATTTTAAAAATACATCACATTTTAAAATGTATCTAAAGGAATCCAATTATCACGTAACAATGGGAAATCTTATATTCTTTTCCTCTTTGAACTCATATTTTCATTCTGATTCTAGTACAAAATATTCTTCTGTTACCTGCAAATTTTCTAGATTACCCTTTAATAGTTCCGTGCAACCCAAAGCAGTGCATTTTCTATTTTTTCCCGATCTCACTGAATGGCATTTTAAAAAAATTAATGCATTTAAAAAAAATTAATTAATTAGTTTATTTATTTTTGGCTGTGTTGGGTCTTTGTTGCTGCACACAGGCTTTCTCTAGTTGCGGCGAGCAGGGGCTACTCTTCGTTGTGGTGCACGGGCTTCTCATTGTGGTGGCTTCTCTTGTTGTGGAGCATGGGCTCTAGGCACTTGGGCTTCAGTAGTTGTGGTGCGTGGGCTCAGTAGTTGTGGCGCACGGGCTTAGTTGCTCCGTGGCACGTGGGTTCCTCCGGACCAGGGCTCGAACCTGTGTCCCCTGCATTGGCAGGCGGATTCTTAACCACAGCGCCATCAGGGAAGTCCCAGCATCACTATCTATCCAAGTCCTCACACCAGTAACCTAGAAGTCACCCTTTCTTTTATCTTCCTCACTCATCCTGTCCATTATCAAGTCCTTTTTACCCTACCTCCAGTGTCAAGTCAAATCCATCTGAGTCCCTCCAGCACCCCAGGGGTCTACAAGAATTCCCTAGGGGTGATTCGTCAGCAAGCTGAGCAATTTATATTTCATTTAGAAAGTGTCATAGCAGAAATGCTATTAGCCTAGGTACCAACCAGTCTGAAGTCCTGCTCAGAACACAATCAAAATGCTTTATTCTAAGTCCCATAAAATGTTTTGCTTTTAAAACTGATGAAATGCCAAATCAGAGGCTTCTTTGAACAAATATGCCCTAACTACTTTGTTTGCTTTAAGCTTATAGGATGCTTTTGGCACTGCAAAGGAAGGTATTATTTCACTAAGTTTAAAAAAATAAATCAAGTTTTTATGTAACAAAGTGAGTTTCCAAAGTTGTGGATGACAGCAACTTGGAAGCTATATCAATTCTGCAGTAAGTAACAAGGCAACTAGGTGTGATTTGCAGGTGCAGGTATACTGGGCAGCTAATCAAATAGCCCAAGGAGAAATATAAAATGATGAACTGTGGACAAGGAAAAAGGAGACAGAAACTTCTACTCAATAAAAGAAGCAGGGATATCATGCCAGGTCTAAATTCTTTGGTCCTGTTTTTCTTACATCTATCCCCTTCTCTTACTCTATCTGATAGCATGAAAACCAGATCCTGAAAGGGGCAAAATAAAGGATGTTCAAATTTTCTGAATCTAGGATATAAAACAGTTTAAAGTTTGAATTTGAATGTTCAAGGTTGCATTATTTTTATTTTGTAATCTCTTCCAATGGTTTATTTTTATCCTCAGAAAATAATAGCATTTTAGCACTCACATGGAATGGAATAGACTTAATTCAGCAAAATTCTTTTAACAAAGATGTATTAAATACCTCCCATGCAGCAGGCACTATCTGAGGCACTGAAAACTACTGTCGCCCAGCATCATATCCATAGCAGGAATCTGACCATAGTGACAGTCTTCTGAGTAGGGATAGACACTATATGACTGATGCTCCTTGCAGATTTACTGATCATTGGAAGCAACCAACCAAAGAAGCAACCATAGTGAAACTGGCCCTGGGTATGTTTTCCCATCAGACACATCCTGCCCCATCGCTGGGTTGGTTGCCCTCCTCATTTCTGCTGGGACCTTCCTTCCTCCACAGCAGAGGGGATGGCTGCCTGAAATTCTGGAAGCTATGCCGGTGACCTGCACGTGTTAGAGGTAGTTTTGCCCCTCTTTCTACTCATCCCATTATTTCCCACATTTTATATTCTAGTTACATTCTTCCCATTTAAATCTTACCACGCTGGTACGTTGGTTCTTTCACTCCTCCCCTACTCCATCAGAACAGACTCTAACTGACCCACTACTTTTTTTTTTTTTTTAACATCTTTATTGGAGTATAATTGCTTTACAATGGTGTGTTAGTTTCTGCTTTATAACAAAGTGAATCAGTTATACATATACATATGTTCCCATATCTCTTCCCTCTTGCGTCTCCCTCCCACCCTCCCTATGCCAGCCCTCTAGGTGGTCACAAAGCACCAAGCTGATCTCCCTGTGCTATGTGGCTGCTTCCCACTAGCTATCTATTTTACGTTTGGTAGTGTATATATGGCCATGCCACTCTCTCACTTTGTCACAGCTTACCCTTCCCCCTCCCCATATCCTCAAGTCCATTCTCTAGTAGGTCTGTGTCTTTATTCCCGTTTTACCCCTAGGTTCTTCATGACCTTTTTTTTTTTTTTGATTCCACATACATGCGTTAGCATACAGTATTTGTTTTTCTCTTTCTGACTTACTTCACTCTGTATGACAGACTCTAGGTCCATCCACCTCACTACAAATAACTCAATTTCATTTCTTTTTATGGCTGAGTAATATTCCATAGTATATATGTGCCACATCTTCTTTATCCATTCATCTGTCAGTGGACACTTAGGTTGCTTCCATGTCCTGGCTATTGTAAATAGAGCTGCAATGAACATTTTGGTACATGATCTTTTTGAATTATGGTTTTCTCAGGGTATATGCCCAGTAGTGGGATTGCTGGGTCATATGGTAGTTCTATTTGCAGTTTTTTAAGGAACCTCCATACTGGTCTCCATAGTGGTTGTATCAATTTACATTCCCACCAACAGTGCAGGAAGGTTCCCTTTTCTCCACACCCTCCCCAGCATTTATTGTTTCCAGATTTTTTGCTGATGGCCATTCTGACTGGTGTGAGGTGATACCTCACTGTAGCTTTGATTTGCATTTCTCTAATGATTAATGATGTTGAGCATTCTTTCATGTGTTTGTTGGCAATCTGTTTATCTTCTTTGGAGAAATGTCTGTTTAGGTCTTCTGCCCATTTTTGGATTGGGTTTTTTTTTTTGATGTTGAGCTGCCGGAGCGGCTTGTAAATTTTGGAAATTAATCCTTTGTCAGTTGCTTCACTGGCAAATAGTTTCTCCCATTCTGAGGGTAGTCTTTTCATCTTGTTTATGGTTTCCTTTGCTGTGCAAAAGCTTTTAAGTTTCACTAGGTCCCATTTGTTTATTTTTGTTTTTATTGACCCACTACTTTTCAGTGGAGAGGATCT
The DNA here is from genome assembly GCF_059928025.1 of Delphinapterus leucas. NCBI lineage: Eukaryota > Metazoa > Chordata > Mammalia > Artiodactyla > Monodontidae > Delphinapterus > Delphinapterus leucas. The sequence continues at coordinate 73,159,681 of NC_143145.1, read as the reverse complement.
GATTACCCAATTCACTCAGCACTTCCGTGGGACCCTTCTCTTAGGCATTTGTCTTAAATGAAAGCAATCCCTCAACCCACTGAAACGACATATTTTGCAGTGAAAGTCAAATGTAATTTGATGTGAGAACCATTTGTGGGGCTAGGGAGGGGGGCTTTGTGCAAACCCTCAAATCATACCACGGATGCCTTACCTACTTATAACCCTAATACTGCAGGGTATCTTTGCTCTGAAACACATTTTCTCCTTTGGCAGAGATGAAGGTCTTGTTCATTTTAAGATAAGCAAAATCTTATTTTTCTGCTAAGAACCACATTCCTAAACTGCAGTGCTTTCAGATATGGTGTGAGGCGCTCTACTTCTATGTCAACTGTATAATTAGAGGAGTATTTTTTTGGCCTTTTGCTTTTTAATAGGGTTATGGGAGTGTTAGCAGGGGGGAGGTGAGAACATTTATTACTACTTAATCTGCAAAGCTATGGTTCTTTTGGGCATCTCATAACTACAGAGGGGCGGCTGTGCTTTCACTTCCCACCAAGTGGAATCCAACAGAGTCTGCATTTATTTATAAGGTTTAACACTCATTCAAATAAGGTTTAAAAGAAATCAGGTCACATTTACTAAAATACCACGCTCAGGCAAGTCTACGTCTTCTTTTAAACCCCTAGTCTCAATTACGTTCTGTGACTGTTTGGACATGTCAGATATTATTTTATTTTTTAAGCTGATTGATAGTACTTCACCTTTTGGTAGAACTTCAAAAGGTGTAGCTTCTGTCAGGCCACTCTGTTTTGGGAAGAGGGTTAACTTCATTGCCATTTAGCTTTCAACTTGGACACTCAGCTATGTTATAAACTTTTATAGATTAGTTGCACAGAAATAACCGGTATCAGTTGTAATAGGTTCATTTGAATTCTTTTCCTTAAACAGGCTTTTACATGCCTAGTGGACATTCCTTTAGAGCACTGAACTTTAGCATCAGAAACAGGAAGAGAGGTTTGTGTTACTTGAAGAGTTACAGTATATTATAAACTCCATTCTTCTATAAAAGTATACTATTGTTTAAAATGCATCCAGTATAAAAGCCTTTGAATGCTGAAATCCTTACTTATAACTATTAATAAGGATATCATATCTGCAGATTTTGACTTTCCAATTTTAGCAACAACTCCTCCCCCAAACCTGGGAAAATGTGTATGACGTATCTATCTCTGTAGACATATCTATCTCCATCCCAGCAGGACCACCATCCTAAACTGTACTACATAACTCTATGGGTACTATTCAAGTCTGACCCCTTCCCAGAAGGTGTGTAGGATACAATTTTCATAGTTTTCCATGGAGAGCCTGGAATCTGCCCATACAATTCTTGCCTTGCCATGGGAGGTACTTACTATTTCTCAATCCATAACACTTAGGATGAGATGAAGACTTTGCTATCCATAAGTTATTAATGAGTGAGTCATTGTTGTTCAGTAGCAGCTCCTTCACTCTTTCACACATATTCCTGTTGAAGTCCTTCTCTTTATTCACTCTCAAAGCACCATTTTATTTTGCTGCAAGTGAAGGGGAAGATGTCGTGGGGTCCAGAATTAGAATATGACTGCATTTTACATTTTACTTGTACTGTGTACTTGGAACAGTAGGTGCCAAGGAGGCTTTTGGAAGCTGTCCTGGAAATCAACTATTGATAACAACATTGGATGTATGTAGAAGCATTAAAAAACAACTCACAAATGCATGTTTGGAGCACAATCTGCACCTTAACATGTGTGTATATATGTGGCATGTGTGATACGTACACGATATACACACGTGTGTATATATACACACACATATATGTATATATATATTACTGAAAATTATTGTCTTTGCTCCACTAGAGAAATAATCAAACGGCCAGGGTGGTAAATATCTAGGCAAGAATGGATAGCCATATAGAAAAAAATAACTCGACTCTATTTCACACATACACAAAGATTAATTCCATGTAGACTGTAGCTCTAAAAGAGAAAACAGTGATTTTGAAAAAAAAATAGGAGAGTATCTTCAAAGCTTCAGGGTAGGCAAAGATTTATTAAAAAGAAAAAGTGCCAAACCTAAAAAAACCTGATAAATTAGATTATGTTAAAACAAAGAAATTCTGTTCATCAAAAGACACCATAGAATGAAAGAGGAAATTTAGAACTTGTTACAAATTGTTATTACCATTACACTACATGTATCCAATAAGACCACATATCCAGAATGCATAAAGGACTCCTATAACTCAACAGGAAACAATAATCCAATAGAAATATGAGCAAAGGATTTGAATAGGCACTTTATGAAAGAGGACATCCAAAATGGGCAATAAACATATAAAATGGCATTTTATTAGTCATCAGAGTCATGCAAGTCAAAACACTGCAGTACCACCACATGTTCACAGGAATGGCTCAGATGTAAGGTAAATTATATCAAGTATTAGCCAAGTTGGCAACAACTAGAATGCTTGCTGATGGAAGTGTAAATTGTTGCAACTATTTGGGAGAACTGTTTATATTAGTAGTATCTACTAAAGCTACCCAATGACTCAGCCATTCCTACCATACCCCAACAGAAATACATGCACGTGTTCAGCAGAAGACACATACAGGAATGTTCACAGCAGTAAAAATTTTAAGCCCCAAGCTAGAAATAACCCAATGATGGATATATTATGGTATGAAAATAAAACACAATGACAGTGCACACACATGGACACCTCTCCTGAACATAATGTTGAATGAAAGAAACCCAGATATGAAGAGTATGATTCCCTTAATATAAAGTTCAGATACAGGTAAAAATAAGCTATGGTGTGCAAAGTTAGGATGCTGGTTAGCCTTTGGGGGAGGGGCTGAGAGGACCGCAAGGGCAGGGACTGAGAGGACGGCAAGGGAACTTGTAGGTGCTGGTAATATTCTGTGTCTTGGTCTGGTCACTTTCTGAAAAGTCATTCAACTGAGCACCTATGGTTTGTGTACTTCCTTCTAATATGTTATACTTGTATATTATACGCTAATAAAAAGTTCAGATTAAGAAAAGAGCCTCAAGCATTCCAAGGACCAAAAGCATTTTATATTCATTCTATCCATGAGAGCTTATCGATTAAACAGTCCTCGGTATTACCCTGCTCTTCATAGAAAGGACATTCTCGCTCAGATCAAACATATGCCTCTGTGTTAAAAACCTTAATATCTGGAAGAGAAAACACTCGAGACAGAATGCTTCTAGGCATCTGTTTTGAATGGATTTTAATGCCTCTCAAAGTCTTTTTATTGATAATGTGGTAAACTAAACATTTTCAATTTCATGTCGTTGATTTGAATGCTGCGTGCTGTGCTTTTTGCTACTAAACGTTCAAATACTGTGCTAATTGGTTTTTTTTTTTTTTTTTTTTCTTTCCGGTACGCGGGCCTCTCACTGCTGTGGCATCTCCCGCTGCAGAGCACAGGCTCCGGACGCGCAGGCTCAGCAGCCATGGTTCACGGGCCAAGCCGCTCCGCGGCATGTGGGATCTTCCCAGACCGGGGCACGAACCCGTGTCCCCTGCATCGGCAGGCGGACTCCCAACCACTGCGCCACCAGGGAAGCCCTGTGCTAATTGGTTTGATATTTGGGATGCCAGAGTGGAAAGCCCTTTGTCTACACAAAGTCATCAAACAGCAAAATAGCCCGAGGTATCCATAGCTGTCATGATTTCCATGGACAGGAAGCCACGATCAAGAAGAACTGCTTGGCCGAAACACCCTCACTAAATTAATCAGCGTGCTGTTGAGTTTTAAGTTTGTTCTTGTGTGAATGGCTGTTTACTACTTATAGAGCATTTACTCACATAGTTCAATCTATTGTTAGGCTTCGATCCAAGAATGTTAGGACTTAATTGTCTCATTTCCTCGGTACGTGGTGCAGCATGTTATTACTTGGCTACTTGGTTGACGGTGATCATAATACAGACTTGGAGGTGGGGTGTGCTAGGGATTATGCATTGTTTTTTGACCGTAACCATGCAGGATGAGCATACATATAAAACTGACTTGCATGCAGGCTGGACTTAAAAACTATTCATTGTCCTTTTCTAAAGATTAGTATTAAAATGTATTTTCCCCAGGATTCCCATCATTATGTCACTCTGAACAGAGGAATAGATTAGATTAGATGAGAATTGAGAATGCCATCTGTTCCCACCCAAACCAAGTGTAATTTAACAACATTTGAGTGCTTGCTACTTTCAAGGAAATTAAGTAACCTTACAAGTTTTTCACATGACTACACACGTGGGCACGTAGGTACTCACATAGTCACTAAAATTATCAATGTGAAATATGCACTGTTGACAAAACTGTGAGATCAGTGAGGCAGAGTTTATAAACCGAGTTTATAACTGCCACAGTGCCTGGCACATAAAATGTATGCAGAAAATAACAGTTCTGATCGTTATATTCCCCCCCATGTTTAAATTGTCGTATACTTCACATACCATGTTACCCCATAAAGTGTAAAATTTCTTGGTTTTTAGTGTATTCACAAAGATGTACATCCATCACCACTAATTCCAAAACATTTTTATCACACCTATTTTTGCAATCATATATACCATTAATCTTTCAGTTACCCAAGGTCCAAAGCTTGAAGTCACCTGTACTCTCATTGTAGCTGTAATGCATCTGTGGAATGCCTAATTATGTTGAAAACTTTTTTCATGGGCTAATTTGGCCATTTGTATGTATATCTTTTTTGGCAAAGTGTTTAAATCTTTCCAATTTGTAAAAGTTTTTGGCCATGATCTCTTCAAATATCTTTTTCTGCCCTCCTCCCTATGATCTCCTTTTTCCTGGCCTTTGGGGCCTTCAGTTACAGGTATACCAGGCTGCTTGATATTTTCCTATAGTTGATTAATGAGTTGGTCTTTTGTTTTGTACTTTTATCTGTTTCATTTAAAGTAGTTTCTGTTGCCTTCTTCAAGTTCACTAATCTCTTATTCTGCCTTGTCTAGTTTGCTATTCACCCTATCCAGTGTATTTTTCATTTTAGACATAATTTTCATCTCTAGAACTTCAATTTGTGTCTTCTTCAGATTTTCCATGTCACTACTTACATGCTTAATCTTTTGTCTGCCTTCCTGAACACGTGGAATACCGTTATAATGACTGTTAGAATGCTCTTATCTACTTATTCCATCACTGCTGGCATTTGTAGGTCTGTTTCTATTGACTAATTTTCCTCCTTATGGCTCATATTTTCCTACTCTTTTGCATGCCCGGTAATATTCGATTGGATGCCAACCAGTGGGTAAAAATTCCAATTTGTGGGTCTTGGACATTTTTTGTATTCTAATATTTTTGAGCTTTATTGTCAGAAGCTAAGTTACTTGGAAACAATTTAATTCTTCCGTCATGCTTTAAAGCATTGCTAGTCAGAATTAGAGCAGCCTCTGTTCTATTGCTAGTTTTGTTCCACTACTAAAAGGCAGACCCTTCTGAGTTCTCTCCCTGATGTTCTGTGAATTAAGAGGATTGTCTACTCTGTCCTTTGGGAAAATAAACTATGCCTGCCCTACCCGAGATACAGGGATTGTTCTCTTTAATCTTTGTGCTGGTTCTTTCTCCAGGCTTGGGTAGTTTCTTCACACTCATTTGTTGATTAATTCTCAGCTGAATACTTGAGGTGCTCCATGCAGATCTCTGGAACTCTCTCGCTAGAGCTCTCTCCTTTCCTTATATAACCCCTTGTAAGCTCTGCCTTCCACTCCCAACTTTGTCTCCTCAACTCAGGGAGACCTAGGTTCTACCTGGGTTTCCCCTCCCTATGCTGCTTCCTGGAAGCTCTCTCCAGTCAGGAAGCTGGAGCAATCAGACTGCTGACCTTGTTTGTTTCCTCTCTCTCTCAGCGATCACTGTCCTGTCGGGTCTGATGTTCAATATCTAAAAACCATTGTTTCATTTTGTTTTTCTTAGTTGTTTTAGGCAGGAGGTTATAGCCAATCTCCGCTACTCCATCTTGGTTGAAAGTAGAAATTGCCATGCCCTTTTAAACTTCTTGGGTCAATCTTTGTACAACTCACGCAGTATGTCCCATCATATCATCTGACACCTGAACTGCTGACTACTGTAATTTTTCTAACTACTCTCCTGTCCTTAGGCTCTGCTACTTGCCATGCATACACTCTAACTTAGTCACAGTAAATTTCATATGCCATGGCTTTCTTCAGAACCAGTGAAGGTTCTCCTTTGGCTTTAGGATGCAATTCAAATTCCTAGTCTGGCATACACGATCCTTCACTATCTGACCTCCAATTATCTTTCCAAACTTACTATTCTAGCCAGGCTGAACTAAACATGTTCCCAACGTTACTTATGCCTCAGAGTCTCTTTGCCTTGTTCCAATATTCTCTCCATGAGGAACACTCTCCTTTCTGACTATTCAAGTTCTACCCATTTTTCAAGAAGCAGTTTAAGTCCTACTTCCTTTATGGATCCTTTAAGGCCCTAGTCCATGAAGCTCCTGCATATATTTTTTTGCTTCTATTGCCTGAATTATTGTCTTTCCTACCAAGACAGTAATTTTAGAGTAACTTAACAGTTTTCCTAAGTAATCTAAGAGCTGCTCAGAACAAAGCTCAAAAGTTCAGGTACTTTTCATTCTTAAGGATTAATTTTTGATAGACAGTCCTCACTAGATGAGAGAGTTCTTGACATCAGAAGCTTGTCTTACACATCATTCCCCTCATGCTTAAGCTTATCATGGTCATGTGTCATGTAGGAGCTTAATAAATGTTTCGTGCTCATTCTCTGTTCTGTTCATGCTCTCTCACTAAAAATGCAAATATAAGTTTTCAATCCCTGATAACCTGCCAGTTCTGCAAAACTTCAAGGTGATGGGTTGTTGGAACTCTAAGTTCTTACCTCCCTGACCATTTCTCCCTCAAGAACAAATCATCAGTATCCTCACACGTGGGATGATTTTTACGACAGGCTGAGGGATGCCAATGAATCGGCATAAACACCTCAGCCTCTCCCCATCTCAAGACTGAGCTGATGCCTGGGAAATCTAGGCTCTCATACAGGTCTCAGTCAGCTTTAACTCCGGAGAAGCAGGAACTTGCCCACTCTCTCTTGGGAACTGTGGACATCCAAAAAGCAGTGTCCTTTTTGGCTTGGTATCCAGATATGTCAAAGGGTTCCCCGTACCCTAAAGCAAATTTCTTTTTTCTATCTCCATTCTGATATTCTCAGCCATCCTCCTGATGTAACTAGCCCAGTGGGTCTTTTTTGTATTGTGGCACACATTTAAAGATCAAAATTGTTAACTACCATGACGTAATAACAGCTTATGGTGCCCGTAAAAGGATCCACGGTTGTCATTCTTGTGGTCACTTTCTAGCCGTTTCCTAGTTTGCAGTGTAGACCTCCATCTCCTTGAGTTATCATGAGGTGACCAAAGATACTGATCTATAGCTTGACTTTCTTTCTGCCTGGAATATTCTTCCCCCAGACACAGTCATGGCTTGCTCCCTCACTTCATTCGTAGCTCTGATCATTCCACTGAAAAAGCCTTCTCCAACCTCAGCAGCTAAAATAGCCCTCCTTCTCTACCCTTCACTTTCTATCGCCTTATCCTGTTTGATATCACATACATCTTCTTGATACATTTATTTATTCGTCTGTCTCTTCTCCACCATAATATAGGTAGAGCCTATGTGCCTAGAATGAGGCCTGGCACATAGTTGATGTTCAAAAAGTAATTGTTGAATGAATGAATGAATGAAATCTTTTTGCTTTTGTCAGGCTCTCATCTAGACCTCATAATGCAAAATTCTCTCATGCTCTGGTTAGCACACAATCATTTTGGTGCCAGCAGAGCACCAAATGACCCCCTTCTAGCCTGACTTCTCTCATCAAGCAGTACCCACACGAGTAGCCAACATGAGTGGCTCATCTCAGTTATCTGAGAGATATCATCATGACAGAAGATCAAGCCAATAGGATCTGTTTTTGGTCACATTCTCCCCTTAGCCTAGGCTGCTACCACCCACCTGTCACTTAATCAACTCTCATATAAAAACCTGATTCAGCACACACTAGTATTAAAAAAAATCACCTCTTAATTATATGAACATATATAGGTTTGGCCAAAAAGGAAGTAAGAATTATGTACGTATAACTTGGGGGAAGGCTAGCAGTGACAGCAGGAATTATGAGTTTCTGGACCTAGGGGTTCTGCCCTGGCTGACCACAAACCCACTCTAGATTGCAGAAGAAAACTGTCAGAGCCTTTGATTTAGTATGTAGGTTCTCAAGCAAAACAGTTATAAAACAAAATGGAACTTTATTCATTTTTGTGTTTACATGTTTAATGGTTGTGCTCCAAGCTGGGATTTTGCAATTTCAAACCGTATGAAAGAAGAGTTTACACACTGAGGTTATTCTTAGGGGGCATGTCAGCTAAGGAATAAATTTATGAACACTACTTAAATACACAAGGGGAGAGCTAGGGAGTGGCTTCTCAAAAAGATAAAAGAAATCAAAAAAAAAGTTAAGAGGACAGGGGAGGGGAAACTACCCAGAAATGACTGTTACACAATCAGTATGAGAGAGTTCAAAAAATTTTTTGAAGAACAAAATTCGACTCAACTAAATTCTGCTACGTAACAGATAATCATATGTAGTGTTTACTCTGGGATTTCAGAGACCAAAACTCTCATGGTCTACCCAGTTACCTGTACCTGTCAGGGCTTAAACTCCTCCTCTCCTGCTTCTTAGAGGTAACATTTTAACTCCACTGATAAATTAGCTCTTCCGGAAAAAAGAATAGCAAATTAATTGGGATAATATTTGGAATTTCCCACAGGATACATTCGTGGACTGAAGAGTGTCAGATAATTAGTGACCAAGTCGTCCTGGTTTGTCCAAGACTTTCCAGTTGTAGCACTAAAATTCCCATGATCAGGGAAACTCCTTATTCCTGGGCAAACTGGGATGGTTATCATCCTTTCGGTATCTACTTGTAGGATGATGAGCCCCAAGTTATCAGATAAGACCCAGGACTGTCTTCTGGGCTTTGTGAAGCCATTGCCTGATGTACCAAGAGCAGAACAAAGGACTCGGGGTCAGAGGACCTCAGCTGGATGGGGGAGTTTTGGGGTCTGGCAGACATGTTTTTGGCTCAGATCCTATTTTTCCCGTTCACTAGGCCTGTGACCTTTTGCAAACGACTTAACTCTCTTGACCCTCTGCTAATAGAGTTGCTGGTTGTAAGAATTAAACATGAAACGTGGAATGTACTCAGTGCTGTGACTAGTATTTAGTAACCACATATTTACTAAGCTGTGATATATGGTAGCTCAGCAGCAGCAGCATCCTTGAGGCCTTTAGAGTCAAGGGTTCAGGTTCTGGCTCTTTTGTTATCTATCACTGGGACCTTGACCAAGTCTTTTCATTTCCCTAAGCCTCCATTTGCTTATCTGTAAAATGAAGATAAGTAAAGCAGCTGTCCTTGTCTCAGAGGATTATTGTAAAGTCAAGTGAGACCATGTAGGTTAGGAGCAACGTAAACTGTAAAGCATGATTCCAATGCAAGGATTTAAGATCTACTCCTGTGTAGGTTCTAAATAAGGGACCAGACTTCCTGAAACAAAATGGTTAACAGCAGTTATATTTATTAAAATGCCATCATTTGGCATGCTGAGTCTAGTTCTGGTTGTTTCACTTGAAGAAAAATAAAAGAAATCTGAGGAAGGTCTAAAGAAGGGCAACCAAAACAGCCAAGGGGTCAGAGGAGATGTAGGATGGCCAGTGACTCAGGTCTAAGAAATGATAAATGGCTTGAGAAGGTTAACTCTGGAATTGTTTGCCAAGTCCCCACAAAGACAGGGAACATTCCTTGATTCTTGAAAGTGACAGGTTTTAGGGCACGTATAAGGAAGTGCTTCTCCTTAAGGCACTTATCAATCCACAGGGTTCATTAACCCAAGATTTAAAGCCTAGAAACATGGACCACCTCACAAAGTTCCAGCTATCTTACTGTGGACTTTTTATGCATGTGTTAATCAGTTAGTCTATATCCTTAACTCTGAGGTTCGTGCCAAAGAAAGCACTTTGATGACATCAGTTTCAGAGTATGCCCCAATCTTGAAACTCTTTCCTATCCCATCTTCCATGATATTGTACAGTGCTGTCCTAGTTGGGTTTTTTGCTTGAATGAATAAAAGAAGAAATGATTATTAATATTCACTTGTTTGTCTGACTATTCATCTATCCCTCCATCCATTTCTAAAACAAGCTCTTATGATCCTGGCACTATGCTGGACACTGGACATAGAAAGATATATAAGACCTAGTAATTAAGAAGGTCCCCAGAGTCTAGTACAGTTTTCTCAGATTTGAATATATTATTCCATCTGTTGTTGTAATCCTACTTGTTATTTTTAAAGATCTTGCTCTTAACATCACCTCTGTGAAGCATTCCATAAATTCCATATGCCAAATCACCAAAGACTCAATGGAACTCCCTAAACCTTTCATTTTTGGCAGTTACTCTCATACCTGGGTCTCTAGTTATAGACATTTGCATATACACATATTAGCTGCCATGCCCACTCAGAACTTGGGTGTAAGCTTCTTAAGTATAGGAATTGTTATTCATCTTTGTTTCTCATAGGTACTCGATCAAATTCCATAATGTCTCATTCTGTAGCTAAGACTTGACTGGTCTTGATAGAATGATGTCATGTTCTTATCATTGCTAATATATCAGAGGTTAATATATTTAAAGTTTTCAAAGACAACAGAAATAATTTAAAGTAACATTATTATTAACTACTACCCAAAATTAGAAGTTTAAAAATCTGTGTGAATAATTATAACCACATCAAATAAACTTAATATATTAAGAAATTTGGTTCTAGCTATCTATTGGAGATGTGTGATATTTAAAAATGATCACAGTGCTTATTCAAAGGTATGTTATTTTAAACCACACTGCATGTAAAGCAATATTAGTGTTCAGGAGTCAGAAGTTCTGAAATTAAGAGCCCTGTTAAACTCTCAGAAGCAAGATAAACAGCCATATCAACCTAAGGAGCTGATATAGGACACATTAGAAGAGGTAACCATAGAAGGAAATTCTTATCAAGTTAAAAATGCGAGTCAGAAAATACCGTAGTGAATCAACAGAGATTTTTTAAAAATTGACTTCAACATATATTCAAGTTATGAATAAGTTGCAGGGAAAGTATTACATATTCAAATGTGGGATGTATTTCAAGAGACAACAAAGTGCCAATGAATACAAACTTGAGATGACAAGTATAACTATATCACACAGTCAGTATGGTACAAGTTTATCCACACTATATTTATTGTACAAATCATTTTTTTATAAACAAAATAATTGATGAGTGACTAGTCTAACTAAATCATAAACCCTGAAGGATAAAACTGTACATTAACTTGAAAATTACATTCTGATAACTGCAAGCATTTGTCACTTCTGTTTTCCCTTCACGTAATGATACAAAAGTGAACCTTACAGAAACAAAGAAAACAAGAGGAAATTCACAAATGAACAAAATATGTGACTGAGATTAGTGGGATCATCAGTATCTTTGTTTTCTGCTCCCTCTTTAGCACACCACAGACTATATTTTTCATCTGCTGACATCTATGTGGCCCTGGGCAACCAGTCTGGTCAATGGCATGTAGGTAGAAATTATGTGTGCCCCTTTCAGTCCTGACCCCTGAAACTTCCCTTGAAACCCTCTTCACTTCTCTTTCCCCATTTGCTGAGGGGTGCAGAGGGTCCATTGCAAAAGTCTGAGGCTTGAGAAGATGGCAGCAAAGATGCAAAGAGCTTGGATCCCTGAATGACTCTGTGGAATAGAGCACCCTTAGCCCTCACACTGTGTCATGAGCAAGAAACAAATCTTTTCTTTTTTTTAAAGATATATCTATAATATTTATTAAGGTATAATTTTATACAGTAAAAAGCACAGATCTTATATGTTCAATTAGGCAAGAACAACAAACAAATCTTTAGTGCTCCTCATATATTTCTGTGCCAATGATGGTTTGTGATATTTAAATTCAAGATATAAATATCTCTGTTAAATACTTTACCAAGTTACTTCACTGTCTTATATTTTTAAATTTTTCTAATGTTTATCTACATAGCACCCTGAATGTTGAATAAACTTCGGGAAATTGGCTTTTAGTGAAAATAATCTACTACAGGCCCATTTTAGAAAGAAAATATTACCTGTAAGGACCAAAACATGAACTGATAAATTAAAATGAAACCCCAAACAAATCTTTGGCATCAACTCCAAAACCTTTTTGACTGATAGAGAATAATTCCCTTATGAACTATGCTGGAGTTGACACATCATCTTTTTGTCCTAGAGTATGCCTGTGAAAAGACAAAAAACAGATTTAAAAAACAAGAGCGTAGTGAAAAGTTGAGGGTGATGAAGGGCTATTTCACTTGTTAAAGTGTGAACTATGTGCTGGCAGCTACTTGAAAACATAATTTATTTTCATAAGTCTAACAATGCATTTCATCACTGTACTATTTTTATTGAAACTGCTCTGTAAAGAATTTTAATGATGAAAAGTAAACATTTTTACCCTATTGAGATTTCTAACAGTGAAGTTTATCTTTCTTGCTATAATTTATTATGTATATATCGTGTATTCCTTAGCTCTATGACTTCAAGAGTGGGCATGGTAGGCTATTTTTCATTAAAGCTAGTATCACACAGAAATGCTGACCCTTAACTGATGGGTTTACTAAGTGGCAACAGGTCCTATTAGTAGGAAGTTAGCGTACTTCACCATTAAATCATAGGTCTCCTTAAAATTGTTGACCTCTTTGCTTCAAATTAGGGCACAGATAATAAGTGCAAATTAATACCCAAAGTAGTTCACATGTAATATTTATGGGCTGATAATATGCTAGAGCTGTAAAAGTAGATATATATTCACTAAGAGTCATACCAATTAGCATAGACCCATAAGCCTAGGGCACAAAGGACTCTAGTGAGGGGCTAGTTCACACAAGCAGGCATAGAAACCTGAATAAAAATTCCAACATTGACTCGGGGGCCCACCATTACTGTCCATCTCTCGTTAGTGAGGCTGGTGGCTTCAACATTATCAGTGCAGTGGCGACTGTGAAAAGGTTGGTCCCAAACAGGAAAATAACTGTGAAATGAAATTCCTTCTGTTTTGCAGGCAGCATTTGTAAACTGTGTGACCCAGGATCGCCATTTTTTTTTTTTTTCTGTAGCACTATCTTAGGGAACAAATGATAGGATACTCACAGCTATTACTAGAGTTCCCCCACCACACACACACACACCCTCTACCAGTACATCTTTGGTAAAACCAACAAACTTAATTAGGGACTTTGAAGACCCCCTAGTGCATAAGCTATCAGGAGAAACAGGACACTCATAGAAGGTAGAACAAGCCATGGACCATGGTGCAGTCAGGATCTCTGGTTTACTCCTGAAATTAGTGGAAGTTGGGCAAAGGAGCCACATTTCAAGTCATCGAGATTACTTGCTGAATGGATGGTCTTATATATAGGTGAATTCCTGTTCTGGAGAACTTTGAAAAAGTTCCTTAAAAGATTTGTTCCCAAAAGACCTGCTTGAAAGCATACCTACAAGGCCCAATAAGGACCTTACTCTGCACTGTCCTCTAGGGCAGTGCTTCCTAAACCTTTCCACATCATGGCACACATGGAAAATGATAGCATTTGTATGGGATACTTGGGGAAACAGGAATTTGGAATCCTGGGTGAGGAGGGGGTGACAGGCGAACTTAAGGTTGATAAGATGGATTTCCCAGCACATAGTTTGGAAGCTCTGTTCCAGAGAAGATGAATGAGTAATACTGAGTGAGGGCCTAGTGAGAGTTCTAGAATCTATTAAGTAATAATAACAGTAATAGAAATAGCTATCATTCATCGAATACTAACCATGTGCCAGCCACTGTACCCAATGCATTAGGTGCACTATTTTCTTTGTTACATTCAAAAAATTAAAGAAATTTAATAATGAGTAAATAAATAGTGAATACAAAAAAGAAAAGTATAAAAAGAGCCAAATGGAAATTTTAGAGATGAAAAATATGTTAACTAATGTGAAAAATACATTGCATAGACTCACAGATTTGGGTTGGCAGAGAAAAAAAGTCAATGAATATAAAAATGAATAGAAATCATTCAATCAAAAAACAGAGCAAGAAAGATGGAAGAAAAATAAATAGAGCCTTGAAGATCTGTGGGTCAATATCAAACATTGCAAAATACATGTAATTAAAATCCCAGAAGAACGGGGGAACAATCAGAAAGTAATTAAGGAAAAAATGGCTCAAATCTACCCAAATTTGGTGAAAAACATTAATTTACAAATCCAATAAATTCCATAAATCTAAAGTAGGACAGACCAAACGAAATACACCTGGACATATGAGTCAAGTTTTTGAAAGCCAAAGATAAAGAGAAAATCTTGAAAGCAGCAAGATAAAAATGACTCAGCACATAGAGGGAAACAATGATATGAACAATGACTATCTTCTCATCAGAAACAGTGAAGACCACAGATACTGGAATGGCATAGTCAAAGTGCTGAAAGAATAAAACCCTGTCAGTCAAGAATTCTCTTTCCAGGGAAATGATTATTTCAATATGGGGGTGAAATAAAGCCATTTACAGGTAAACAAAAACTCAGCTAATTGCTAATGGACCTGTGCTACAAGAAATGCTTCTTAAAAAAGCCCTTCAGACTAAAGGGAAGTGAAACAAAAAGGTTACTCAGATTCAGAGAAAGGAATGAAGAGCACTGGAAATGTGGAAATACAGGTATATGTGGTATGTGTATATGTACATATATGTGCATGTATATACACAAATACACATACACATATGCATACATACATTTATTTCTACTCTCACAATTTTTTCTTTCCTTTCTGAACTTCTTTAAAACATATATATAACTTTTTAAAGCAAAAATAATAAAATTGTGTTATTGGGTTTAAAACTTATATACATGAAGTATATATGACATAATAGCAAAAAAGAATGGATGTATAGATCTTTATCAATGTAAAGTTCCTATATTTTATGTTAAAAAAGTCAGTATTAACATGAAATAGGTTGTTAGTGTTAAAAAATGCCTACCGTAACAGTAAAGAAATAGAGCTACAAATTTAATAGAGAAATTAAAATGTCATACAAAAATGCTTATTTTACAGAAAGAATATAGAAAAAGGTGATGAGAAACAGAAAATAATAAAATAGAGAACTAAATCCAATTATATAAAAAATTATGAATTAAACACTCCAGTCAATAGGCAGAGATTGTTAGATGAGATTAAAAAAGCAATACACAGACACTTTAAAGTCAAAAACAGATGGGTTGAAAGTTAAAAGATGGAGGAAGTATACCAAACAATAAATATATGATAGCTGTAGTACACAAAATAGGCTTAAAGGCAAATAAAATTACAGGAAACAAAGAGGTACATTCCATGTTTTTCAAAGGGTCAATATACAGCAGGTAGACATAACAATTATAAATGCATATGTATCTAACAACAGAGCTTCAAAATACATGGAGCAAAAACTGCTAGAATTAAAGGAGAAAGACAAGTCAACACTTACAGGAGATCAACACTCTCCCCTCAGTAACTGATAGAACAAGTAGAGGGGAAAAAAATCAATAAGAATAGAGAAAACCTGAAAAATAGCAACAAACCTGACATGTATAGAACCTTCCATAAAAGCAAGAGCGGAATATGCATTCGTGAAGTGCACATGGGATATTCACCAGGATAACCAAATGTTAGGCCAGAGAAAACGTCATAAATTTCAAAGAACCAAAGTAATACAGAATTTATTCTCCAGTCACAATGGAATTAAATTAGAAACCAATAAATTACAGGGAGAATTAGGAAATAATCTTGAACTGAATGGAAATAAAAAAACAATATATTAAAGTGTGTGGCATGAACCTAAAACAGTGGTTAGAAGGAAGTTAATAACTTGAAATGTTTATATTGGAAAGGAAGAATGGTTTAAAACGAATAGTCAAAGACTCCACCTTAAGAAATTTAATAAACAAGAACAAATTTGATCCAAACTAAATAGAAAAAAAAAATCACAAAGTTAAAAGCAATGAAAATGAAAGATATAAATGAAGTCAGCGAAAAAAGTTGCTTTCTTGAGAAAAAAATCAATAGATAAAGTGATCAAGAAAAAATATGTATACATTACCAGTATCAGGAATAAAAGAGAGGATATCACTACAGATTCTATAGACATTAAGAGGCTAATAAAAGAACATTATGAATAACTTTATGCCAACAAATCTGACAATCCAGAGGAAAGGGAAAATGCCTCAGAAGACCAAAATTACCAAAACTACAAGAAGAAACAGAAATTTTGAATACACTTTTATCAAATAAAGAGTTAAATTAGTAAGTTAAACTCCCTTATAAAGAAAGGCCAAAGCACAGATAACATCACTGAATTGAAATATTTAAGAAAAATAATATAAATATTAAATAAACTCTTTCACAAAACAGAAAAGAAAAGGACACTCTCCAACACATTTATGAGGTGAATATTATCTGGATATGAAAGCGAGACAAAAACATGAAAGAATAAAGAAACAATAGCCAAATAGCTCCCCCAAAGACATTTTAAATGTTAGCAAGTCAAACAATATTTGAAAGGATCATATTACATGACAAAACAGGGTTTATTCTAGAACTAAAAGGTTGTCTTAATAGTAAAAAAAACAAACCGATAAAGGAATAGATTATATTAATGAAGGAAAATAATCATATGATCACACAATAGGTGAGAAAACTCATTTGACAAAATTAACATCCATTCCTGATAGAAAAAAAAAATCTTAGCAAATTAGTAATAGATGGGAATTAGCCTTACAAAGAGCATCTATAAACATCCATTTATGATTAAATAAAACCTCTCAACAAAGTGGGTATAGAGGGAACGTACTTCAACATAATAAAGGCCATATATGACAAGTACATAGCTAACATCATACTCAACAGTGAAGCACTGAAAGTGTTTCATCTAAGATCAGGAACAAGCCAAGATGCCCACTCTCATCCTTTTATTCAACATAGTACTGGATGTTCTAGCCAGAGCAATCAGGCAAGAAGAAAAAAGTCATCCAAATCGGAAAGGAAGAAGTAAAACTGTCACTATTTACAGATGACATATTATATCTGGAAAACCCTAAAGACTCTATCAAAAAATTATTAGAATAAACAAATTCAGCAAAGTTGTAGGATACAAAATATACAAATATCTGTTGCATTTCTATACAATGATAATGAACTAGCAGAAAGAGAAATTTAAAATCCCATTTACAATTGCATTAAAAAAATGCTTAGGAATAAATTTAACCAAGGAGGTGAAAATTCTGTACACTGAAAACTATAAGACATTGAGGAAAGAAACTGAAGTTGACACAAATAAGTGGATATTCTGTGCTCATGGATTGGAAGAATACTGCTGAAATGTCCATGCTATTCAAAGTAATCCTAAGATTTAATGCAATCCCTATTAAAATTCCAATTGCAGTTTTCACAGAACTAGAACAAACAATCCTAAACTTTTATGAGACCACAAAGGACCCTGAATAACCAAGACAATCTTAAGAACAAAGCTGAAGGCTGATTTCAAATTATATTACAAAGTTAAAGTAATCAAAACAGAATAGAATTGGCATAAAAACAGACACATAGATCAAGGAATAGAAGAGAGAGCCCAGAAATAACTTACATGGTCAATTAATTTATGACAAAGGCACTAAGAATATACAATGGGGAAAGACAGTCTCTTAATAAATGGTGTTGGGAAAACTGGACAGCTACATGCAAAAGAATGAAACTGGACTCCTCTCTTACACTATATACAAATGTCAACTCAAAATGGATTAAAGACTCAAATGTAAGACCTGAAACCATAAAATTCCTAGAAGAAAACAGGCAGTAAGCTCCTTGACATTGGCCTTGGCAATGATTTTTCAGATTTGACACCACAGGCAAAGGCAACAAAAGCAAAAATAAACAAGTGAGACTACATCAAACTGAAAAGCTCCTGAATAGCAAAGGAAACCATGAACAAAATGAAAAGGCAATTTACTTAAAGGGAAAAAAATTTGCAAATCATATACCTAGTAAGTGGTTAGTATACAAAATATAAAAAGAACTCATAACTCAATAGCAAAAACACAAACAATACAATTTAAAAATGGGCAGAGGATCTGAGTAGATTTTTTTTTTTACAAAGAAGACATACAGATGGCCAAGAGGTGTATTGAAAGGTGCTCAACATCACTAATTATCAGGAAAATTCTATTGAACACCTTGATGGGATATCACCTCACACCTGTTAGAATGGCTATCATCAAAAATACAAGCAATAAGAAGTGTTTGCAAGGATATGGAGATAAGAGAACCCTTGTGTACTGTTGGTGGGAATGTAAGTTGGTGCAGCCACTATGGAAAATATGGAGGTTCCTCAAAAAACTAAAAATAGAACTACCACATGAGCCAGCAATTCCACTTCTGGGTGTTTATTCGAAGAAAAACACTAACTCAAAAAGATATATACACCCCCATGTTCACTGCAGCATTAATTACAATAGCGAAGATATGGAAACAACCTATGTATCCATTGATGGATGAATGGATAAAGAAAATGAATGGATTTCACACACACACACACGAATATTACTCAGCCATAAAAAAGGAAATTTTGCCATTTGCGACAACATGGATGGGCCTCGAGAGCATTATGCTAAGTTAAGTAAGTCAGACAGAGGAAGACAAATACTGTATGATATCACTTATATGTGGAGTCCAAACAAAACAAAACAATACCAAAACCAATAATATGAGCTCATAGATACAGAGAACAGATTGGAGGTCACCAGAGGGGTCAAAAAATTGCAGTAATAAAATAAATACATCACTGGGATGTAATGTACAGCATGGTGACTCTAGTTAATGATACTGCCTTGCATATTTGAGAGCTGGAAAGAAAGTATATCTTAAAAGTTCTAATCAAAAGAAAAAATTTTGTAGCAATGTATGGTGATGGATTTTAACTAGACTTATTGTGTTGATTCCACAATCTATACAACTATTGAATCATTATATTGTATACCTGAAACTAGTATGATGTATGTCAATTATACCTCATTAAAAATAACAGAATAAATCTCTCACATTTGCATACTTAGAAAACTTTGTAGAATTTTCTACCATGCTAACAAATATCTCAAATGAAGACTTGTGAATTTGAAGCCCATTAAAATATTTCAAAATTTAAAAAGAGCATCTATGAAAAACTTAGAGCTAAATATGATACTTGAAAGACAGATTGCTTTCCTGCTAACATCAAGGAAAGGATGTTTTCTCCCACTACTTGTATTCAACGTTTTATTGGAGGTTCTAGCTCTTGAAATGGGGCAAGAAAAATATATAAAAGACATACAAGTTGGAAAGGAATAAGTAAAACTATTTATTCAGAGATGACATGACTGTACAAGTAGATATCCTAAAGAATTTACATAAAACCTACTAGAACTCATAAGTGAATTTAGTAGGGCCATAAGGTACATTGAGTAATGGCCCCCAAAGATATCCAGGTTCTAATATCTGGAACCTGTGAATTTTACTTTATATCTGCAAAGTCTCTTGTGCTATATGATTAAGTTAAGGACCTTGAGATGGAAAGATTGTTCTGGATTATCTGTCTAGGTGGGTCCTAACTATAATCACAGGTGTCCTTATAGGAGAAAGGCATAGGGAGGTTTGACTACAGAAGAGGTGAAGGTGACATGGTGATGAAAGCAGTCTTTGAAGATGAAGGAAAAGGCCATATGCCAAGGAGACAGGTGGCCACTAAAAGCTGAAAAAGGCAAAGAAAGTTTTTCCTTCACAGCCTTCAGAAGGAACCAGCCCTGCTAACACCTTGACTTTAGCCCAGTGAAACTGAATTCTGACTTCTGTTCTCCAAAACTGTTGAGAATAGATTTGTGTTGTTTTAAGCTACTAAATCTATGATTTGTTACAGCATCAATAGAAAATTGACATAGAGATCAATATAAAAATTAAATTTCTATATACTATCAATGAAAATTCAAAAAATGAAAGATAATTCCATTCATAACAGCATCAAAGACAGACTCAGGAATAAACAGATTATGTATAAAATCTCATAGAAAACTGTAAAATATCACTGAGAGAAGTTTAATAGGACATAAACAAATGGAGATATGTACCATGTTCATGGGTTGGAAAACTTAGGATGGCAACTTTCCCCAAGTTGACGTATAGGTTCAGTGCAATTCCAGTCAAAATCTACGACACCTACAGATTTTTGAGAAATTGACAACATCTACAACACCAAAACAATTTTTTTTTAAAGAGGAGAAAAGTCAGATGACTTATACTACCTGATTTCAAGACTTAATAGAAAATCGTGTAATCAAATAGCATGGTATTGGCATAGGAATAGAAACATAGATCAATGAAGAGAATAGAGAAGCTAAAAAGAGACCCACGTTTATATGGTCAATGAATTTTTCAACAGAGAGGCCAAGTAATTTGAGAGTGAAAAAAATATTTTCAATAAACTGTGCTAGAATTGGCTATCCACATGCAAGAAATGGACCTTGACTCTTAACCTCGTACTATACCCCAAATTTAAGTCAAAATGGATCATAAATCTAAATGTGAGAATTTTAAAACTATAAAACCTCTAGAAGAAAACCTAGGAAAAAAATTTTTCTGACTGTGGTTTTCTTAGATTTGACACCAATAACATTTTCTTTTCTGACTTGTGCTTATTGTGTCCTAGAAGAAAGAAATTGATAAATCAGATGCCATCAAAATTAAGAACTAGCTTTTTGAGATACACTATCAAGGAAATAAAAACACAAGCTACAGACTGGGAGAAAATACTCACAAAACATATCTAACCAAAGATTTGTTTCCAAAATATATAAAGAGCTCTTAAAACTCACAGTAAGATGACAAAAGAAACCTTAATTTTAAATTGGGCAAAATATTTGAACAGACCTTATACAATAGATATGTATTTTTAAAAATTCTTTTATGAACACTTCATAAGAGAGGTTATGTAATTTGGGTGAAAACTCTACAGTAGAATATAAATGAATTGTCAGCAAGGCACAAAGCTCAGTATAATTGATCATTAGGAAAATGAAAATTAAACCCACATTGAGAAACCACTACAAGCCCACGAGAATAGCTAATGTTAAAGACTGACAATACCAAGTGTTGGTGATGATGCAAAGCAACTGAAACCCTCATGCCCTGCTGATGGGAATGCAAGGTGGTACAGCTACTTTGAGCAGTTTGACTGCAAATTATAACATTAAACATAACTTATAACATGGCCCAACAGTTCTACTTCTAGGTATTTACCCAAGAGAAATAAAAACCTATGTCCAGAGAAATATTTTTATGATTATTTATAGCAGCATTATTCATAATAGCAAAAAAATAGAAACAACACAAATGTCCATCAACTGATAAAGAGATAAAAAATGTGTTTATTTATACAATGGAACACTAGTCAGCAATAAAAGGGATGAACTACTGATACAAGCTACAAACAAAATGAATGAACCACAAGACATCATACCAGGTGAAAGATAATAAACATAAAAGACTATATACTGTGTATTTCCATTTATATGATATTCTGGAAAAGGCAAAACTATTATTACAGAAAGCATACAAGAGGTTTCTAGGACCAAGAGTAGGGCTAGGGATTGACCAAAAAAAAAAAAAAAAAGAGAGGTCCTATGGTACTTTATGGGGTGATAGATTTTCTAAAAATTTTCTAAATTTTTCTAAAACTAGATTCTGGTGGCCGTTGTCCAACTAATGACATTTACTAAGCTCACTAAATTGTATACTTGAGTGATTTTACGGAATGTAAATTATACCTCAATAAACCTGTTAATGAAACTCATACAATTCTATGAGATAGATATTACTCCAATTGTAAAACAGAAAACAGTCTCAGAGAGATTGGGTGTCTAGAGATTTTTGCTACTATCAGAGGCAGTGTTTTCTCATGAGGAAAACAAGGCACAAGAGGAGGGTTAAAGTTCCAGCTTTGCCACTTAATAGTCATAAGACCTTAAGCAAGCCATTCAACTTTTCAGCTTTAGTTCCTTAATCTATGAAAATGACTTAAATACAAACTACCTTCCTTATTATTTTGTGTTTTGAATGAGATAAATGACATAAAGGACCAGACCCTTAGTAGAGCCTCAATGAGAGTAAACTCCCTTCCCTTTCCCCTCTTCGGGGGGTGGGGGGGGAACCACTCAGTCTCCTGTTTAATAATCAGAAGATTTAGATTACTTTTTAAAAAAATGGTATTTACTGAGAGAAAAATAGGAATTTTTCATTAGGAGCCCTCTTGGACATTAGAGTTAGCTGACCCTCAAATTCTACCCAGGTTCTTGCAGTCATGGAAAAAAACATACATGAAACTCATTTTACTGTATAATTCTTTCCTTCCCCTGTTTCACTTCTATGAAGTCTGACATATAAAACTACCATCACTTCATGTAAGTTTCAATAAAAATCAAAATACATTATGTATGTGTGTGTAACTCACATGAACATGAAAGAACATTATTTGAACCATAGCTTTTTGGTAGGAAGTAAATGAACGTTTGAAACCATATACTAAGATGGAGTCTTAAATGACAGTTTCAGAAATATCAGCTGTTCATTCAATTAGGTTCAGCAAATGATAGCCTGGTTGAAGTCACTAAATGGAAAATCTTACGAGTTCTCAAAGAGCCCAAAGTATTTTATCATTTAATATTATTTAACTAGATAGTAATGAATGCCTTCCCTCTTCATTATGCATGTCCATGGGGGGTTCCCATACTTGACTGTACATAAAAAAAAGACCCTCCACACCAGAAATTACAATTTCATAGGACAGATGTAATAAGTATTTAAAAAAATAACCTCTGGTGATCCTGGTGCAGATTATTCTGAATCATACTTAATTTATATGTACCTACTTCTCAAGGTCTTTCTCCCTCAGGACAATTTTTCGTGATAATTCTAGTTCAGGGTTCCCAAGTGTGCTCTTAGGATATTAACTGGTATTATAAAGTAGGATTTATGACTAAGTAAGTTTGAGAATACACTCTGAGAAATACTCATTAAGTTTATAATGATCTACTTTTATACTTGCTGTTAGAATCAACTAGCACATATCAATGTTTCCTTATTCTGTGTCAATAGTAATTCACTGTTTTCTTGTTTTATTCCCTGTTTCAGGTATAGCTCTCCTCACTAAAACCTGTAAGATCCTTGAGACAGGCGTATATTTTGTAAGTTCTTTGTGTCACACAAGGTGAACATGATAACTGATACTATCTAGGAAAGCAAAGACGCTGATACACAGACTGTGTAGCTAAATGATATCATGATGGAATTAGTTAGAAATGGCAAGAATGGCGCCTAGAAGTTCTATGACTACATTCCAGGTCGGGTTCCTTTTTCTTTCCTGAATATGGCTTCAAAGAAGCTTCCAGAGGAAACCATACATTTGAAAGACCATACGCTTATGGCAGGCCACTCCACAGAAGGTAAGCAACGTAATCTACTATATAGTTGACAGTAAAGAGAGAAAGACCTGGAAGAATGGCAATGGTAGCAACCATGACATTGTTGGAGTAACTTTTCCCAAATGCTATATCATTATGGCTTCTGGGCACTTGTAGCCATACAAAGGCAATGAAAAAGGGGTTAAGTAGAAAAACAGACAAGGTAATTAATTCACTAACTAACAATTTTTAAGTCCAAGCAGACTTGTGCCTAAAAATTGAAGCCATATTCATATTAACCGAGATGGACGAGCTTCGGAGATTAGAGAGTCCTCGAAAATTGTATGTAAAATTTTGTGTCTATTTCCATTTTGGAGCAGCAGGTACGTAATATTCATCAGAATCATAAAAGGATTCACAACTCAGAAGGCGTTTCTCTCTCTCTGGTATAAAGATTTTATTTTGGCTAATACAACCATGAGGCTTACCAAACCAGGGTTTTTCTTATGTTTCTCCAGACAGTTTTTAAGTTCATTTAAAACATACACACTAATAGAGTAGCTCTGATAGAGAGGCACTATTTACAGACCTGAAGCTGTGATGTCTTTGCTGGTCTCTGGAGCCAGATGTTTATATATTTACTGAAAGAGGCTCACTGAATAATCTTGGTTACAAAGTTGAAGAGCACACATTCTCTTAGTTTTATAAATACCAGAGAGTTTATAGACGCTGAAAGAAAAGACACTATTTCTGGTAACTGACCTCAAGCTGTATTTGCTAAGCTAATATAAACTATTGCTCTCAATGAATATAACCATTTTCTCCAGCAATCATTGGGTGGCAATTCCCCCTGGACAATTAAAGTCTTCCTCAGTTCTTAGGTGAGCAAAAGATCTGCAAGTCAACGGGTGTTGTAATTCCTTTGGTATTTTTTCAGAGACAAAGGAATCATTAGATCTACAATTCCAAGTTTAAAACATTGTGGTATCATCAACAAATGTATGGGTAAAGTGGAGCAATTCTGCCCTACGGACGATTTTTATAGCCTGGGTCTTCCGCCTTCACCTTTCCTTCTAGTGATTCATGATGCGGTTTACAGTAAATATACTTTTATGCTATGAAACATCAGCAAGTAAATGTACTGACAAAAGAAAATGTAAAATAATTTGGCTTCAAGGGAGTCGCATTTTATATATCATTCTCTGGGAAGAAAAACATTCCAGAATTGGCAGGTGAATTTTGGTGGATCCAGTAAAAACATGCTAGTATTCAAATGTAAAATTCTGACCACCCCTCCCCACTAATCATAGATTTGTGATGACTTATTTCCATATTCTCCAACTAACCTTTATGCCAGGAACACATAAAGACAAGCCAATGGCTGGGAATATACATATGTTCTATGACAATAGAATATTGTACACATATTAATTAGTGCCTATGGAAACAGTTATTTTTCACTTAGGTACAGAACTTATCCCAGGGTAATATCAGAGGAAACATGGTACAGTGGAGAGCATACAGACTTTGAATTAGACAGAGTCATTCATTTATTCCTCATTTATATATTCCTCGTGGGCCCATTTGGTGCTAGGGAATAAAACATGAAACTCAGGGACACAGTCCCTGCTCCTGGAATTTAACAGCTTCCCTTCTGAGGATGCTACTTGTGTACCAAGTATTTACTTTGCTGGGCCTCAGTTACCCCATCTGTAAAAGGAAATAATATTCATTTCTCAGAGTGCAGTGAAGAGTACGCTTGACAAAGTATCTGGTTCAATATCTAACAGGTAATATTTTAAATCTGAATTATTATTAGACAGCTACTTAATTTTGAAGGGATAGACGCGCCATGACTGTGAAACAGTGGCAGATCAGAGAACATATTTCACGTTCTTTGAAGAACAAAGGGTGCAACGGCCCTACCCGATGGTTTCATGAAAGTGTTTATAGTCCAGTGATTATTTTCTTTTGCTAAACTGCATCTAACCTCAGAGGCCTTACACATAGCAAGAGAAGTGCAAAAGCACTGAAAGGTTTATACAGATCAAAACTTCAACTTAGGAATGTGTGAAACTGTGGCTAGAACCAAATTCAGGGGCGGCGAGCAAGAGAAGTTTTTCCTGGGAAGAACCTTAACTCCCTGTTAAGAGCAGAATGCTTTGACTTCTGCATCAGAATTGCAGCAGACGCTGAACTGTAACTGAAGACCTAACTCGGTGGCTCCCAAGCTTCTTCAGCACTTAAAGACCTCTTTTTCCTCCCTCTTTCATGAACCTCAGGTTTGGAAAGATCATGTCTGCCGTGCATTGGAGAATGCAGGCACACAGTAAACCCTGCATAAGTGTTCTCGATTATTAGTACAACTGCTACTATAGTGAGGTATTAAATAATTTCTCCATTGTTTAGTAAAAGAATATTTTATATAACATTTCTCATCATGAGGGCACAAGGAGCATTACCACATGATGCTAATACCATTTTTGCCAAAAACCAAAGAAGCTCAAGTCCTAATGACCTTGTGCAGCTTCACCATGGTAAATAAACAAAGGCCTTTAGGAAATACTGGAGCAGTTGAACATCCAGAAGCCCTGTCTGTATGCTTATGGGTCCAGGAAACCCAAGTTCAGAACCACTGGGTTTATTTGAAAGGTTCCTTTCCTTTCTGAAAAACATTTTAAATAGTCTCAAATGAACCATAAGTTAAAGAGATGTAGTCATTGATCATCACTCTTTTCTTAAGAATATAAAAATGATGAATGCGTGCTCTTTATCATGGATTCTTTTTGGAGCCTGGGCCACAGACAGCCCCATCTCTGCACCTTATCTATAGGGCTGGGCCCCAAGCATTTGGTTTGAATTACTTGAATCTATATGCCTGACCTTGGCTGGCTGAAACATGGCCAAACAGACACCAAATTCTTTCTGCCTAGAATTTAGGATTTCAACTGTGATACACAGAGACTGCAAAGAAAGATCAAATGAACACAAAGCTCTGAAAGAATGGTCCCTGAACATGCCTCAAAGTCCCCAGAGCCTTGCCTGAATCCTTGCAACAAATTTCCCATTTCGGTCTAAAGTAGCTCAAATTGGCTTCTGTTACTTGCAAACAATAAACCCTTAAACAATATGCAATTCAAATGCTAATTTGTTAGAAAACCCAGACTACCTATGATAAATAATACAGAAAATATCAGATTCATCAGGGCCTCTAGGAAGAATTTGAAACAAACTTATTATAAGTACCAGCACTCATTTCCAGGGCCCCCGGATACAGGAGCAGGTGCTGTGCTTGGGCTGGTGATAACACTCAGATAAATCCAATTTGTGGAACTGGGTACCATCTCTCCTCCTCAGTATCTATTTGCATCAGCTCACTGACACAAGCCTAAGAAGGCTCCAGGTTTGCAGCAGGGGGATCCAAACCCTGTCTCCAACAGTAGTGTGTGTGTGCAAATGCTCATGGGCACGTGTGTGTGCGCACACTTGTCTGAAAGACAGGTGAATCCACAGACATCTGAAAGATAGGCGAATCCACAGATTCGCCATTTCTCAAAGAGGGATGTCAGGTCCTGTGGGAAAGATTCAGGGGAAAGGGATAGGGTGTCTGATGAGTCAGTCAGCAGTGAGTCTTGAATAGCCCGTGGGAAGTGGCAGCTGAATGAAAGACAGTCTGGCAGTACCGCAGTCAACACCTCGGTGGCACGGTTTCCCCAAGGAGAAACAGTGGTGGACAGATTCACCAAGCCGTGTACTAGTTTGGAGTCCAAGCTGACCTGCATTGCAATGGATCCCAGACCTCATAAGAGGAAGGATCTCTCTTGCTTTCTCCCCCTCCCTTTTCCCCTACCTCTGCAACCCACACCCAGGTCATCTGGCTTGGTGAGTGTGCAGCAACCCACACTGATATGCACACTTGGGCTACTATCTGGAGTTGCTGGAATGGAAGTGAATCCCAGCTCAACCTGCGTGGAGCTGCCTCAGCTGCAGGGGACAGTGTCATCCCAGGGCCAAGGCAGGGACACAGCGGGGGCAGAGCTCCCTTACCCAGGCCTTGGTACAACTTAGGTAGAGAGAAACAGTGCAGCTGGACGACTGAGGCTGCAACCTCATGTCCCGAAGGGCCCGGCAGCGTCAGGACAGCCATTGGTCCAGTTTGCGGACACACATTCACACCCTCAGTGGACAGCCAGCTCTGTCAGGGCAGCGGCAGGAGGAGTTCTGTCAGGGAAAGTGATCAGCCAAGCACATGAATCAACACAGCTTCCCATGCTACACAAAGCACAGAGACACACAGAACACATTGCAATTGTCTGTGGATTCGCCACAGGGTAGGACATTCTCTCTCACACAAGCAGCAGGATAAAGATCCACTGAGATCTGTTTTGGGAAACTTAAACCGGGAGCATGAACCCTCATGAGGGCTACTCAAGTTCCTTCTAGAAGGCCAGAGAGAGGGCCCACGCTTGTGGTCACTGAAGTGGAGAGGTTAGGAACTCGGAAAGCCTTCTCCCCCAAAAGTAGACTCATTTTAGAGACTAGCTCCTGCTCTAGGGACAACTCCTATTTCACCAGCCATGCTGGTCATTTTAACAGACAAAATATAGTTACCTCAAGTTTTGTCTTGGTAAATGAGTAAAGCCTGAATAGAGAAGCTGGTTAGGTAGCCTGTCTTCAGCTGACTCTTAGCCATGTCATTTCCTCATTTCAAATTTTTATGGGGGACCCTTACAAGTCATTTACTTCTCATGGCTCTGCTTTTCAAAAAGGAGAGAGAAAGACTTTCCCTGCTCTAGCAATTAAGCCCGGTGGAACCTAACGCACACATTCTGGGTAACAAGAAGTAGACATTTAGTGCCCTGGGAAGTTTATAGGCAGCCTGGGAATAGTTCATCCATTGTTTCTAAGTCAGCCAGATTGATTTATAGTTTTAAAATGCTTCATTGCTAAAAAATGCTAATCACCATCTGAGCCTTCGCTGAGTCATAATCTTTTTCCAACAGTAACATCAAAGATCACTGATCACAGAGCACAACAGCAAATATAATAATAATGAAAAAGCTTAAAATGTTGCAATAATTTCGAAAATGTGACACAGAGACATGAAGTGAGCAGGTACTGTTGGGAAAATGGCGCCAATAGACTTGCTCACCGCAGGGCTGCCACAGATCTTCTATGTGTAAAAAACCCAGTGCCTGCGAAGCACGATAGAGCCATTAAGTGCAATAAAATGAAGTCTGCCTGTTTTTACTCAAGAGAAATGAAAATGTGCACAATAAGAGCCGAATAAGAATATCCATATCAGCTTTGTTCGTAATAGCCAAAAACTAGAAATGACCCAAATGTCCTTCAACAGGTGAGGGGATAAAAAATGGAGTTACAATCATACCACAGAAGTTACCCAGCAATAAAGAGGAATGAATTACTGATACATGCAACAACACAAATGAGCCTCAAAGACATGATGCTGAAAAAAGCCAGATACAAAAGAATACATCCTGGGCTTCCTGGTGGCGCAGTGGTTGAGAGTCCTCCTGCCAATGCAGGGGACGCGGGTTCGTGCCCCGCTCCGGGAAGATCCCACGTGCCGCGGAGCGACTGGGTCCGTGAGCCATGGCCGCTGAGCCTGTGCTCCGCAACGGGAGAGGCCACAACAGTGAGAGGCCCGCGTGCCGCAAAAAACAAACAAACAAACAAACAAAAACATCCTGCACAATTTGATTTATATGGAGTTCTACAACAGGCAAAATTAATCTGTGTTGAAAGAAATCAGAGCAATATTTTCCTGAGAGCCAGGAGGAAATGGGTGGGGGAAGGGTGGACTGGATGCAGGTAGAATGTTTTGGGGGTGATGGAAATGTTCTGTGTCTTGACAGAGACGTGGTCACCCAGATTTATAACTGCAGTTTCCATCATAGGCATTTGACACAATGAGGATTTCTAAAGTGCTTCCCAGTCTCCAAGTGGTTTCATCCAGTTTTTAATTTGAAGAGAAGATTGATTTTACCGTATACTAGCTAGTGGAAAGTTACTTTAGTTTTCTATATTAAATTAACTTCTGTTTGTATTTCTGGTTAATAGCTGCATTCAATTCTATTTACTTTCTGCTCCTCTCAGCACAGGGAGTAAGATGAAATTCAGGTGCTCTGATTTTTAAATGTCAGCCACACAAAAACAGAAGGGAAAGTGAGAGCAAAATCCTGATAGTGAGGATGGAGAAAAAAAAGGTGTGTTCAGGTAGTGACAACTCCCCAATGATCTTAGGGTATCTTATTACTCTAATACAGAGTCTTAACCTAAAATCTGCCATCAATCCCAGTTCACTTGTTTTCAGTATTAAAATTATCCTTTACTTATGGAGTGGGAAGAGAGAATGTGGAAATTTTTTTGTTTTTTTAATTGAGTAATGGTTGATTTACAATATTATATTAGTTTCAGGTGTACAACATAGTGATTCCAAACTTTTATAGACTATACTCCACTTATAGTTATTGTAAAATATTGACTATATTTCCTGTGCTGTACAATACATCATTGAAGCTTATTTAATTTTATGCATAGTAGTTTGTACCTCTTAATCCCCATGTTGCCCCTCCCCCTTCCTCTTCCCACTGGTAACCACTAGTTTTTTCTCTATACCTATGAGTCTGTTATCTTTTATGTTACATACACTACTTTTACTTTTCAGATTCCACATGTAAGTGATAACACACAGTATTTATCTTTCTCTGACTTATTTTACTAAGCGTAATAGTTCCTTCTTTTTATCTTTAGTTGTAGAAGATGTTTTCTGGTAGTTTCCCATCTTTTTCCTCAATAGTTGTTCCGTAAATAGTTGTAATTTTGGTGTGCCCATGAGAGGAGGTGAGCTCAGAGTCTTTCTACTCTGCCATCTTGGGAGCTCCCCCAGTTAACATGTAAAGTTTAGGATTAAGTGCCTTCCTAAGCTCTGTCAGTTGTTTTATTGGCAAAATCAGCAGCTCACAGACTGGGCTTATGGGAAATTCTTTGTAGAAACAGAGCAGTCATAATATTCAATTAGAGACACATTTGTTGAATACTTAATATGCATCCAGCACTCTTGGGATCCTATTTCTGCTCTGAGTTTATAGTATAATTTGGTAATTTAAAAATACATATACTTTTAAAGTCCAGACTAAACCAAGCAACTGAAAGGAGCTATTGTAGGCTTACAATATAGAAAGGCAGCCCTGGATTAGAGCCTCTTTAAGTCTCCAAAAAGGATTCTAATGTTTGGCACCGAACAGGAAAAAGTATGAGACTTCAGCCATCTCATGGCCAAGCTGTGGATTGTTTTCTCGATTTCACAGAAGCAGTGGCCTTGGGGAAGCTGACTGACTCTTGCTGGGGTTGCTAGTCTACAAGATCAGCCTCAGCAGCCACAGCATCACCTGAGGGCTTGTTAGAAATGCAGAAACTCAGGCTCCAGCCCCACTAAATCAGAATCTTCATTTTCACAAAATCCCCAGGTGATTTCTATGCACATTAAGTTTGAGAAGCTTGGCTGTATGTTTTTCTATGATTCATCTACGTAGATGGTTTCCTCCTTTCCTCCTTTCTTTTAAAAACATCTACTCTGCTTCCGCCTTTATTGTCAATAAAACTAGCCCCTCTCTGCAATGTTTAAATTGAATAAAAGGAAGACATTAGTGGCAGCTTTTAACAGATTTCCCACCTCCTTTTTCCAGAGTGTTCCAACCACATGCCCATACCAGCTGTGTTTACCTCTTATAAGACAGTATAATAAATGCACCTAGTGATAAACCAAGTTGATTTAATTAAATGCCTGATTACATATACATGTTAAGACAGTTGGTTATTTCACCAAAACAATGAAAAATGTCCTGTGTCACATGAAGCTGCAAATGCCTTTATTAGTATGGCCAAATAGACATAAGAGTGATTCTAATTAATACATTTGTAGAAAAGTTCTGGATTTCCAAATTGCCTCTTTAAAATAATGAATCTCCTTTACAGAGAAACAACATTGTCTCATTCAAAATGTTCAGTTTGATTATCAGACATATGGACTCTTCAGACTTTCTGAGGCACTTGTAAAGAAACCGAATGTTAGAAAAGAGAGATGGAAGAAATTATTGGCCACCAGTCAACTGTATGAATTTTGAGCCAGTGACACTGGACCTTGGCAAAGATTGAGGGAGAAGTGGAAAAGTTGACTCTTCGAGTTTTTAGAGCATGGCCTTTCTCTTATTCATAACTGTATTCTCAGCCAGCCGTTTACGAGACGTGAAAGCTATCAACAGCTCCAAGAATATAGATTGAGAAAGTGAATGAATAATACATAGCAGCATAGCCAAACAAAAACAAAACAAAAAAACCCCAAACCCTTCTACAAATGGTGGGGATTTGGACACGAAGGAGGAGTGGATCTGTCCCTATCAAGTGGGACACTACAGCCCTTGTGCAAGAGAAAAAACCCAGAACCAAAAGATCTCGGAGCACAGGTCAAGAAAGAAATAGTCTCTATTCTTTTTCAGCTCTTCTCCTTGTCCCCCCTTCCTTCTGGGAACATCTTTCCTTGGTCTTTGAAGGAAGAAATTAGGAAAAATAGCCAGCCTGCAGCAGAGGGAACCGCAGGGACTTTGAAGCCAAGCAAATCCGAGTTTGGATGTAATTGCCCGAAGTGTGTTTTCAATTCAAATTGCATAATGAGGGAAAGGAGAACAGCTGCACAGGGGGTGGGGGAAGGGAGAGCTGGAAATAAGCGCTATAAAATACAGAGTAAAGATATCCAAGTGGGGCATCATTTGCCTGCTTTAATATTGCCGGAAGTATCTTTCTTCCTCTTTAATTCTTACGGTTTTATCCCTAAACACAAACATATCAATCACATGCCTCTTTGTAAAAGAGTAAAACGCTTCAGAAGAATATGGAAAGTGAAAATTCCCCACTCTTCCACTCCTAAGAGATAACCATTCTTAGCCATATGCTGTATATTCTTCTAATATATTCTTGATGCTTTATCATTTTAAAATTTAATTTTAAAATTTTGTTTATTTCAAATATTAATCATTGTAATAGGATGAATAACGGCCCCCCCAAAGATATCCACGTCCCAATCCCTGCAATCTGTGAATATTATCTTTTATGACAAAAAAGGACATTGCAGATGTGATTAAATTAAGGATCTGGAGATATGAACTTACCCTGGATTATCTGGGTGGGCCCTAGCGGCGATCACAAGTGTCTTTATAAGGGAGAGGCAGGAGATTTGACACATACAGAGAAGGCAATGTCACCATAGAGGAGGAGTTTGGAGGTCACAAATCAGCATCGCCAGAAGCTGGAAGAAGGGAGGGATGGATTCTCCCCTAGAGCCTTCGGAGGGAATGCAGCCCTGCTGACACCCTGATTTCAGCCTAGTTGGCATCCTCTTAGCAGAAGCAGGCTTTGGGGAGTAAACACCTTTGGGACTGAATCAACAACACTTAAAGACAAAAAGAGACGGGTGGGGCTTCCCTGGTGGCGCAGTGGTTGAGAGTCTGCCTGCCGATGCAGGGGACACGGGTTCGAGCCCTGGTGTGGGAAGATCTCACATGCCGCGGAGCAACTAGGCCTGTGAGCCACAACTACTGAGCCTGCGCGTCTGGAGCCTGTGCTCTGCAACAAGAGAGGCCGCGACAGTGAGAGTCCCGCGCACCGCGATGAAGAGTGGCCCCCACTTGCCACAACTAGAGAAAGCCCTTGCACAGAAACGAAGACACAACACAGCAAAAATAAATTAATAACTCCTACCCCCAACATCTTCTTAAAAAAAAAAAAGAGACGGGTGTGTGTGTGTGCAGATAACATTACGTTATTTTCCTTTCTGGAAGAATGACATATGCAGTCTCCCAAGTCAGCCTACTTTGGTTCAATCTCTGGGGGCACAATTTTCTAGAATATTTAACTTCTTTTTAAAACTACCCCATTCCCCACAGCAAAGTATATTAAGTCATAATCAATTCTGGTTGGCACAAGTAAGAATATAATGTATCTATCTGGAAACTCATACAAGGGTTTTAAGAATTGTGTTCTTCTTTGATTATTTTAAGCTAATTTGGGCTAAAGAAAACACAGCCAGGTAAAATCATAACATCTTCTTTTGGATAAGGGTCAGGAGCACAGAATTTATGGAACCTTAGGAACACCAGTCAGGTCTGTATGCATTGTCTCCCTCCCCTAGAGGGGACCATGGGTTATGTACTGGCTGTGATGAGGGAACTATGCATGTCAGAAAAATCCCCCCAAGGAATTTTATCAAGCTGGAAAGTCAGAACACTTGCTCTGGCCATAGTCTCTCCTCCAAATCTTTACCTGGGCTCATCCCTTTTCCCAAGTACAGCTTTCCCAGTTTTAGGAGATGTGGATTATTTGAAAAGAGACAGGTGAGGGTGAAACTCAATTCACAGAACTATCTTCTTGTTTGAAGCTTAGATAAAGGGGAATGAAAAAAGAGCCCAGGTGCCAATATCTTCTTTTGGCTTTTTTGTTTGTTACACTCTTTTGGGCAAGTGGAATTGAGAATCTTGATCAAGACGATGGGCCAGGCTCAAAAATCTAATCAAAATAAATCTTTTCTGAGCATTTACTATTTATGAAGCACTATCGGAGCCATATGAAGTAGTTGAAGATATGGGCTTACAAGTAAGGTACCTAGAGTTGACAAAAAAGCTGTTGCAGGAGAGAGAGATCTCTGTGAACTTATTTTCTGGTCATGACAGAGATGGAACTTGGAAGCAGAGGCTGAAGGATAGGGACATTTCAGATAGGAGGACAGAGTGAAGGACGGCATCCCAGGTGACAGGATGGGAGTAAAGGAGTGTGGCCATGTGATGGAAAGACCCCTCTGACCAGAACTGAGATTTGTTTCAAAGTGAAAAGAAGGAGTAAAAATGGGAAAAGGAAAGGGCTACAGAGGGCCAAGTTGTAGGGGGCCTTGGACACCAGACAAATGAGTTTGGACATAATTCTTGGGATGTCACAGTCCACTAAAGGGTTCTGGATCAGTAGAGCGATGTCAGAGAATGGTACTTTGGGAAAATTAATTTGGTACTGATGTGCAGAACGGATCAGAGCAGGCACACGGGAAGCTGAGAGGCAAGTGATGAGCTTATTATGACCACGATATAATGAAGGTGGCACAAGAGAAATGAAACTAAGGGAGGAGACTGAGGATAAAAAGGAGTGATGAGGCTTGCGGAGCAGCTGAACTACTGGAAGAAGGAAAACTGAGGTTTTCACTCTGGGTGGCTGGATTTCTCTCAATTGAATGAGAATTGGGAATAGAGGCAGGGAAGATTGTTTGTAGAATAAAAGATGAATTATTTCAGAGAACTTGGCATCCACTCGGAAATGTCCAGCAGCCAACTGGACATATGGGACTGAATTAGGGTAAGAAGCCAGGGCTGGAACTAAAGTCTTGAGACTCATCAGAACACCGGCAATAGCTAAAGCCATGAAATCAACCAGCATCTTTGAGACAGAGAACACAGAGCTCACAGAGACAGAGACGGCCTTGAGTGATACCCTAAACCTCAGGTGGGGGGTTGGGTTGGGGAGGGATCCAGTGATGGAGACAAAGAAGTGGTCAGAGAGATGCAAGCCACACATTTAGATAATGCCACAGACTTCTAGGAAATAGAACTTAAAGGAAGGAGTGGTCTTGGTAATTTTATAATTATATCCCTGCATTGTATACCTTGAACTTCAGAAATGGTTCACTTTAGTGTTTGAATTAGGGACCTTGTGCTCAATTACGACTCTACTCTGGATTTTCTTCATCACGTTAATCATTTCCTGGCTGACCTCCATCTCAAGTGGCGCAATGTGTGCTTTGTGAAGCTAACTGAACTTAAGAGGTCAACGTCAGTTGATCTTTCCTTTTCCAACAGCACAATGAGAAGGTACCAGGTCATACATACAGTCAACAAATATTTGCCAAGCAACCTACTAAGTGAAAAGACCCTACATTAGGGGCTGAACAAACATCTTATTCACTTATATTCTCCATTTGAATTAAAAAGGTAAGCATTACAAATGTTTAAGTAAATCAAATGCAGGCTGGGAAAAAAAAGCCTTAAATCTAACATATGGAGTTAATGGTGCCACATTGATTGTTTTTATAAACACAAGATCCTTTTAAAGCTGAGCACTCTGGCTACGCCCATTAGGTTACATGGTCCCCTCAGACTTTGTTGTATGACATCTGGTCCTTTACTGCCTTAGAGTCTAAGGAGAAATACCATGTGTGCCATTTGCTTTGTCTCAGTGTTTCTAAAAGGTTCCCTTTCCACTTGGTCTCTCTCTTATAGTGGTAATATTCTTCAAGGTTCTCAGATATTGAAGGTCTGGTGTGAATAGATTTTCTTTCGACTTTTAAACAAGTCATATCCATTACTCAAAATGGAAGGGAATATACAACTAAGATTTGGACACTAGCGTTACTCTTGTAAGGTTTTTAAAGGATAGCGTTGCCTAGATGACTGAGTTGGTGACACAATGTATATGCACGGTGGCTAAAGATTAAGACAAAACCGGTGTCAGGACACTGAGAGGGTCAGGTGCAGACTAATGGCAGAGGCTCAGGGTGACGCTTTTCATGGCAAGGCTGGTATATTACTTTAACAAAAACCCCATATCAAGGATCAATGGCTTCTAGCGTGGGGGGAAAAAATGAAAGATTTCAAACAAGTTCGAATTTTACACATTTTTGCTAGTTGCGCAGGAGAGCTTAGCACTAAAATGTACTTTTTAAGTAGGGGTTTTACAAATGTTTGCTGTCATGACTGCTTACATTACCTTTGGCAGGTAGCTTGACCTTCTTATTGGATAAACCTCATCAGGAGCTCACAAGCACTAGTCTATAGATGAGATACATCACAATCATTCAATAATCATTCAAAAAATCGATTCCTGGGCCCTATTTCTGAATACTCTGATTCGGTACATTCGGAGAATGTCTAGTTTGTGTTTGTATTTATGTTTGTTAAATCTACAAGTGATTCTGGTAAGCAGTCAGCTTTGAGGTCAACTCAGTTCTTTCTAGATGTTTCATTCTATGGATGGAAGGTTCTGTAAAGTAAACTAGGCTATGACCCAGGGTGAGTTTACATTCTCCATCTGCTAAGTATGGGCATTAAGGCACTGAATCTTTGCCAAATGAGAAAATGATGGCTCTTCTCTAGTGGGTTGAAACTAATTTATGAACTTGTAAATCTTGGCCTTTAACTAGAACAAGTGTAAAAATCACAGGGGAAACATTATCATCTTGCCCTATGATGCCCTTACTTTAGGGGCATTTGGAGTGTTTGATATTCTCTTCTTTATTTCCTTAACATGTGTTGGAAGAAGAGATATTAGGAACACAATGACATCCCAAGATATGCAAGTCAAAACAGAACCCAGGTTTCCTCTTCCCTAGTCTAGTTCTTATGAAATACATAATTACATGATAAAATTAAGTCTCCCATGTTGCTATATCAGATCATTTTAATATTAAAAGGGAGAAAGCTATTGCTACCTTCACCAAAATACCACTGCTACCTTCACAAAATACCACTCCCCATCTCCTAAAAAGCAGTAAAGAATCAACACAGACAACATCCCAAAGAAACATCCCTATAATGCAAAAGCTAGCACATTAAAAAAATAAGCATATACATTCTCTAAAACTTTCTATATTCATTTAATACATCACGCACATCCCTCTGCCCATAATGCGTTCTTTATAAGAGCTTCATAATACTGCACAGTATAGACAGATATCATGTTTTTTTCCAATAATTCCCTCATTGATGGACTTTGTTTTCAGGTTTTTAAAAAGTTACTATATATAGCATTGCATTAAACCCGTAACACACATGCTAGTTTTTATTTTGACAGGTATTTTCTAACGAATGGGATCGCACTGCACAAGGGTGCGAGGATCTTAACTCTCACTAGATTCTGCCGGATTACTTTCCAAGGAATGTGTAGCAACTTCACATTTCCACCTCCACTGTACAAGAGCTCCCGCCTTTTCCACACCTTTACCAGCGTGGAGCATTTTCAATCTTTTCAGTTTTCCTAACCTGATATATGCAAAATGTCATTTTATTGCTTTCATTTGCATTTCCCTGTGAGTGAAATGCACCTTTGCATGTATATTGGCTCTTTGCATGTCCTCTTTTGTGAATGGCCCTCCAGGATAAAATGAAGTAATATTTCTCCTCACACCATGTAAAAAAATAAATCCATATAGAATAAAGGCCTAAAGAAAAAGACTGCCAAAGCAGAAGAAAAACCCTAGAACTCAAAGTGTATAACTTTGAGCAGAAGAGATATTTGATATTTTAAATAAGATAAATCTAAATGTCACAAAGGAGGACAAATTAAAGGCAGATTTGAATTTATAAGCATTAAAATTATGTATATTGTCTTTTGCCTTATAGAAAAAGTCAAGACAAATGATAATCGGTAAAAAAACAAAAACAAAAACATATGTTATTTATACATTACAAAGGATTAACATCCCTAATATGTGAGTCACTTGAAAATTGATATCAAAAAGGAAAAAGGAAAAAGAAGCAAAAGAAAAATGAGCAAAGGATACACATCCAGTGATTTTTTTTTTTTTTTTTTTTTTTTTTGCGGTACGCGGGCCTCTCACTGCTGTGGCCTCTCTGGCTGCGGAGCACAGGCTCCGGACGCGCAGGCTCAGCGGCCATGGCTCACGGGTCCAGCCGCTCCATGGCATGTGGGATCTTCCCGGACCGGGGCACGAACCCGTGTCCCCTGCATCGGCAGGCAGACTCTCAACCACTGCGCCACCAGGGAAGCCCTAGTGATATTTTTTCACTCTCGCACACTGCTTCTGGAGATTCCTGTGTTGAAAATGTAGACAAAGTGTGCGTTTCTATCTGAATATTGAATCGAAGGTGTAACTCTTCCTGCACGACCTTCTCACATTCACATTCGTTCTCTGCCTGTAGAGACTCTTGGCATTTGGGTCCAATTCCTCACGTGCCGTGTTGCCTTTGGGAAACCTCACATACCTACTAATCACATCTGAATTTTCCTTTGGACATTTCCCTGCGGTCCTCCTTCTCAACTCTGCGGCCAACCCACAGCAGCTGAACTGCCTCTTGAAGCCAAAAGCTAATATTCAGAAAGCTCTGTACACAAAGCAAAGGGCCCCAGAGAGCACCATTTCACGATTTCAGGTGTGCCCTACAATGGAAGGACCACAGCCAGCTCTAGAGTTCAGGAACTGAGTTTAGGAAAGGCACCTGCATTTTTTCTTTTTAAAATATACATTAGCATTTAAAGCACTTACTTGCATACCACATGTGAGGGGAGCAGCGGGGGAGAGTCCATGAGCAAGGGCTTTGCAAAGTCTCAGGTACTACACACAAATGACAGTAAGCTCTCGGGCCAGATTTTCTTTTAAAACCGCACAAAGTACACAGCGGGAACATCATGTGCCCCTTGCTCCTTTCTCCCTGGATGGAGAGCACATCGCTCATCAGGTCCTGCCTGCTATAATCACCACTCCCAGTAAACTCCTCATTCAAAGCCCTGCCTAACATAACAGCCTCCGAAAGCGCTCTCTCTCCCCCAATGTTTAGCTGTCAGTTCCTTCTGGATTGGCAGGACACTGTACTACTTCTCCTTTGTAACTTTAATCATCGTTGTAATTAACGTTTGTCACCTCAACTGGAATGTAAACTCAGCAAAAGCAAAGCCCACATCTATTTCGTGTGGGATACTTAGCACAGCAGTAGGTACATAGCAGATGATCAAAAACTATTTGTTGAATGAATAAATGAAATCATACAGTCTTGTTTCTATCACACCTCTTGTAAGAATCTGTAATTACTGCTCGTTGACTTGTGCACTGCCCGTCTCCCTCATGAAAATACGGGCTTCACAAGAACAGGGGCTTCGCCTGC
Source organism: Delphinapterus leucas (assembly GCF_059928025.1). Classification (NCBI taxonomy): domain Eukaryota; kingdom Metazoa; phylum Chordata; class Mammalia; order Artiodactyla; family Monodontidae; genus Delphinapterus; species Delphinapterus leucas. The sequence continues at coordinate 73,120,045 of NC_143145.1, read as the reverse complement.
CTTATTCCTATAGCCCTTTATATTCCTAATATCTGAAACAACTTGGGACATAGAGGTGGCTCAGTGAAAATTTGACAAACACATGAACATAGGTCCCAGTATATGGTATTGTTGACAGACTTGACAGAACTTTGAGATTATCCTCACCTCCATTTTCAAACCTCCAGGATTAAATATTGTGAGCGCTCCCAGTCTCTGTGTATTTTAAGTCATTTACATGTAATATTTAATTTACCAACATATTATGTGTATTATAAAGCATACAAAATAAAAATTATCATAAGAATGAGATCAAATAAATGCTAGATTTTTTTTGGCAGCCTACTTTGGAGACCTATTTTCCTGAATGACACAATGAGTCACCCACAGTTAAACTGCATTCAGTTACACAGTTAGCTGCAAATTGTTTTTCAATATTCTTTAACCAGAAGCCTGTTTGAAGCCAAAATTCTTTTTAATCAAAGTTCTAGAATGCACGAGAGTGAGAGGGAGACAATGAACAATGATTTGCAAGTGATTGAAACGTGATTTTTATTCAGAAGTTATATTATTGTAGTTGTGAGGTTGAGGTTACTGGTTCCGGAGCAAATCAAGCAACCGTACATCATAGGTGATGCGTACCCCAAAAGTGAGAAGTTCAAAGTACTAAAAAGTTAGGTAAAAAATAAGGATGGGGGCTTTTATCAGGCGGTGGCGTAGTAGTAAAAAAAATTTATGCAGACAAACTTTCCCCACCATCTATGCCCCATAGAGGCAAGATGAAATAGCCTCTAACCTTCGTCAGCAAGTCAGAAGACAGTCAACTTGGTCTAGGTTTTGATTATCACTGTTATGGCAGCTTTATGGCGTGCGAAACTGCTAGCAAACGTTTTTCCTGAATTTCTTCTTAAAGTATAATGGGCAAGCTCAGGCCGGGAAAAATATACGTCATGGGGGTTATATGTAAAAGCATAATGGATTCTACCCCCAGTCACTTCAAACGCCTTTTCCTGACCCACTGTATTAACTTCTAAATAAACCTCTAAATACAGATTTAAACGGACTGTGGTATTGAGACCACCGAAGAATTTCTCTTTGAGACTCCATCTACTTAAACACACATAGCAGCATGACGCTAGCTGTTTCTGGTATTATTCTAAACTGAAAAGCCTTAAGCCCTGCTCGTGTGGTTCAGTCTCCCCAGGGTCTGCGTGACACGCAGCAAGGCATCCGCTTTCGCCATTTAATGCTTCATTGGAATACCCGACAATCTCATTTTCGTTCCGAAATATAAAATGTTCAGTCATTAATTAGCACTGAGTGTTATATTATTAAATTTACTGATCTCTGATTCTTATTTGCAACGCTTCTAGAGTAGTTTTGGCATAAGGCACCACAGAAGACGAATTCCTTGCTATAGGGTTGATTTTCTTGTGGGATGGGAAGGGATGGGGGAGGGAATTTACACGTTTAAAATTACTTTTTCTCTGAATATAAAAGTCACTCATGCTTCATGTACAATTAGTAAATAGAGAAAAAAGTATGAGAGGGAAGGAAAAAAGATCACTTAAAATGCTATCACTTGGTCATAATAATCACTTAATATCTGAGCATTTTTCCCCAGATATAGTTAACTATATCCTATGTAATAAGTCATAGTTAAACTCGAGCTGTTAATTCAGCTCTGTATCCTGTTTTCTCCCCATTTCAGGTTATATCTCAAGCATTAAAAATTTCTTGTAGATGTTTACAATGGGCACAAAAGATTCCATAATATGCACTAAACAAGCCTCTCATTGTTGAGCATATAGGTAGCTTCCCAGGTTTTGATAGGATAAATTGGTGATAAAACATCTTTCTATGCACTCTAAATCTTTGCCCATATTTCAGATAATTCCCTTAAGAAAGCTTCCTAGAAATGAAACCACAGAGAACATCAGTGCCGCAAACGGAGTAAATGGATTGAGTTTACACGTGTTAGGCTCTGTCGTAAGCATTTCGCATAGAAACTAATTCAGTATCAGTTCAGTTCTAATGAGAACACTGAGGCACAGAAAGATGAACTCACTCCCTCCAAGGTCACTTAGCCAGAAAGTGGCGAAGCGGGGATGTGAACCCAGCGGTCTGAGGCTGGAGCTGGTGCTTCGAACCTTTATGCTGTATGAGCTTTCTAATCACATATGTAAACATGACCCTAGCAGATCATAAACACTTGGAAGGAACTGACCCCCTAATTGAACCCTCAGACGTTACAGAAAGCAAGGCCCTGAGAGATGAAGTAACTTATTAAAGTCACACAGATAGCTAGTAGCAGATCTAGAGCTTATATGTCCTGACTCCTCATGCTGTGATCCAAAACCTTGCCATGCAAAGCATGGCCTGCAAGCCATAGCATCAGCAGTGCCTGCGAGTCTGCTACAAATGCAGAGCCTCAGGCTCTACCCCAGCCCTCTTCAAGCAAATCTGCTTTGTTAACAAGATGCCCTGGTGACTTACTTTCAACACTGAAGTTTAGAAACTCTGGCAATACACTCTGTAAACTTGATAGATTAGTGGAAAATCTGCATATAAGCTGCTAGTATTTCCACATCATTAAAAAAATATATATATATCCTCATTTTTCAGTTAGTTAAAGCTTATAATTAGGTTGAACCACATGAAATTGCTCTTATTTTAGATCACCAGTCAGATATTAGCAACTTACTGTGGTTCAACTTCAGTGGGTAGAGGGGTAACAACAATAAAACTTATAGGTATCTGCGCTCTGTGTAGAGACTGGACTTGAGGAAGAACGTTTCCTTCCCCCAAAGAGTATACAGTTCGTCAGAAAGAACTAACAATTAAACAGACAATTATAATTCAAAATGATAAGTGATACCAAAGAGCATTCTGAGAGCTCAGGAGGAAGTTAAGTGATGTCCTGAAAGATAAATGCTATGGAAGAAAACAATTATTTCCCTCCTTTAGTGGCAAGAGAGATGGGCTTGCAAGCTGTAGCCAAATTATTAAGTGGGTATCCCCATAAGCTGTCAGATGCTGATAAAACAAAAAGATAAAGAATATAAGGTATTTTACAAAGTAAGGACAATGTGGATTCTGCTTGAACTGTGAAAGCAAGATGCCTGTGTTGTTCTTAATGATGAGAGCAGGTAAAGAAAGTTACAGGTCTTACCGCTTAGAGTACGCTATTCTCACGGGCCCCCATTTGGTCATTTCTATTTTTTGAAGTTAATGGATATTTCTAGTTGGATGAAGTGAACTGGCTTCCCATTGTACTATGAAATAAAAGAATCTTTGGAGTAATTAATACTTAAAGATACACTATGTTTACCAGAAGTGGTGCATAATTTTAAACTAAAGTGTACAATATGTGTCGGTATACAAAACCTTTGCTAAATATTTACCATGAAATTTTTCTATTCTCAGTAAGTCATTCCTTTAAGTACTTGCAATTGGTTATTATACCAGTGAGACTGGGCCACCATGTTGATTTTGCCTCTTTCCACTGGTTGGTTTAGAAGGCTTAATTTGGGGGGATTAACTGAATGTTTGAATTGGCAATATTCCACTTTACCACTTCCTCTTTTTCTTATTAAGATTGCTTTCCTAGAAAGAACTTACCTACCAATAGCTATGCCCATGGTGAGCTATTCAACCTGTAGTTAAATGCTCTCTATATAAATTGTAGTAAAGGAAAAACTAAACGCTTTTTCACCTACAAAAAGGAGGCCAAGATGGTGGCAAGTCCTTTGGCATTTCGTGTCATGTTTTCTTGAGAAGCTATGTGTTAGCTTTAAAACTGGAGAGTAATTCTCCAACCTTGGGACCTTCCCCTTGCTATTCCTCAGCTGGTCCTCAACTCTCCCTTCTTTTTTCCACAACTCCTTCCCTCAAGGCTTTCTAAGAGGTTAAGCCTTTGTCACAGGGACCAACTGATTTCACACAATTTCTGCCTGGACGCTTACAGATTTTACTCACCTTGACTGCTGTCGTGGGAAGTGTGCTGAGCTCCAAGCAGGGAATGCTGTAAGTCTCAGGACACTGCGAACCACATAACACTCTATTCGATCAATTGTATCTGTTCAAATTTTTATTGTTATCTTATTTTAAAGGAAGACTGCCTCTGCTCTCCAGGGCCGTTTCTGTGGTACTTGGAATTTATATTAAGCAGGGGAACTGAGCATAGGAATTGAAATCAGACATACTGCATCAAGATACATAAAGACTTAGAAAAAGATGAGCTAAAAGGAAGAATGGGGACAATTAAGTTCTGAGAGAGAATGTGGAAGTGTAAGCAGATTGGGTAGGGGGTCCCTGGAGAAAGAGTACCAGCCATGGCTTTCTTGACATGAGAGAAGCCATTTTTGGTCTAAGCCATGCTGTGATCTAAGCCAGGGCCACAGTGTTTGCCCTTGAACAGGTCTCAGTAATTAGTGATCTTAAGGGAACAGAATAATGCAGGAACAAACTGGCTGTTATGGGGCAAGAGAAGTAACAAGAGCAAAGATAATAAATCACTTGTAAATACCGCCAGTTCAAGCATGTTCTTGAGCTGTTTTGCAGAATTCAAACCCCCCTTGACCCCTCAACCACCAGATCAAGTGGAACCTAAGCGATGACGTTGACCTTTTCTGACCCTTGTGACTTCAGTCAACTAAAGCTTAGACTGTCACCTTCAAGAATATGTGCCTACCCTTAGCTTAAAATCTCTCCAATCTTGCTGTGCAGGGAGACACTGCTTTGGGAAAGATGCCCCGTGTTCTCCTTACTCATTGCAAGGAGTAAATCCTTCCTTCCCATCCTTGGCTTGGTTGTGTCTTCCGGCTTGACAGCCCCCAAGAGGTGAACCCAGTTTTCGGGAAACAGAAGTCCTTTGGTTCATAAAAATTATTCAAAGACTAGAGGAGATGTTAAACTCAACGTGAATCGATGATTAAGGAGCCATCTATCATCTCAAACGCATTGGTATATATTCCTGAGAGGGTGAAATAACCATGACAAAAAGGCAAGGATCACGTCTCTAAATTCGGTAAAAGGCAGTGGCGAATAATCACGTTGGCCCGCCCGTGCCGCTTCTGGCACTCGCGGGAAACGACAGCTTCACCTCAGATCGCCTCCCAGGAGTCAGAATGCTGTTCAAAGCATTTTAGGAGCCTGTACAAGTAAAACACCAGAGACCAGATTTGGGTAGTTGGATAGGTGATACCCAAGACAGAGTGAGCAGCGAGAAGGTGATGGGAGGCTGAAGAATACTGCATCGAGGCACACCCAGGTGGTCCTAGGGATCCCCACATCCCTCCTGCAGCTCTAGGGGGCTAAGTGGCTTCTGTTTCTCACTACCTAGTCTGGCAAAACTGCCTGCAGATGTCAGCAGTCCGATTCCTAGTTTATTAGTTTCCATCTTTGCCAATCTCTCTTCCTCCCTCCCTCCTTTCCTCCTTTCCATCCATCTAAACTTTTACTGAATATGCCGAACACTATTTGGGGACTACGAGAATACAGATAAAAATACGATACAGCACCTTACTCTCAACTTGCTTATAAATGAAAAGGAAAGACGGGACATCCACAAACAACTGTAATACCCAGCAGTATGCAGTGGTGGCTATAAATGACAGAGCGAGCGCTATGGGATCTCGGAGGAGGGAGCCATCACAGCTGATTGATGGGGAGCTCTTGCTGGAGGAGCCATGTTCGAAGGGCTCCTGAAAGGCTCGCAGGCATGGGGGAGGGAGAGCTTGTGCTGCCTGGACAAAGGTGCAGAGGAAGAGAGGTAGTGGTGATGGGGATTGTTCACCGTGTTAAGAGGAAAAAGTCTACCTGCAGGGCAGCAGCAGGAACAAACGGTAACTGTGCCCTCAAAGGCTCAGTTCCAGCCGTGTCACCTCGGTGCTGACTCTCCACGGTGGTTCTCAAACTTTAGCTTACATCACCTGGAGGGCTCCCTGTAGCCCGAGTTGCTGGGCCCACCCCCAGAGTTCCTCAGGGCGGGGAGGGTGTGGCCTGCATATTTGCATTTCTAACAAGTTCCCAGGTGATGCTGATGCTGCCGGTCCAGAACCGTGGTCCCTGTCCAGGGACCAGCCAAACAGGCTCCCACCCCACTTTGCTGTTTCCCATGGGGAAATTTCTACCCTGAGATATTCACATGGCTCCTGGTCTCACTTTACTCTTCTCATGACACCGTTTATCCCCTCTCTACGCTTTAACTATCTTCATAACCTTTATCAGAACTTAACACCATGGTTTATTACTTTTCTGTCATCCCATTAGGATGTAAATCCCAGGAGAGACGATTTCATTCACTAGTGCCTCAAGCAGTGCTATATTCTGAGCACCTAAACTCCTGTGTTCCTAGGACTTAAAATAGTGTTGGGCACACAGTAGGCACTCAATAAATAGTGTTGATTGAATGAATGAGATGTTTTTTAGAAAGGCGAGAGCCAGGATAAGGGACCTTGTGTAGTTTTAGGCAGAAACCACGGAAACGAAGATGACTCAGGATAGAAGCCACATCGCCCCCATCTTGAAAGTAAGATTCTTTGCTCCTGTAAGTAAAAGGCTTGGGGTTGGGGGTGAGAAGAAGGGAGGGTCAGGTGGATTGGGGGCATGAATTAATTGGAGAGTTCTTAGAGCAGCTGTTGCGGAGCAACAAACTAGGCTCCTAGGGAAAGAGAGAAAGAAGAAATCCTTAAGTGAGACAGAGGAAACAAGGCAGACTACATTTCTCTCCGGAATACCAATGTGGTTTTCCTCTCAGGTATCATATTAAGATGCTTTTCTACCTGCCATTTGCAGTCTGTTCCCTACCGCTTCTACACAGAGATCTGAAAACCTAGGGAGAAATGGCCTCCCCCACGTGTCTTCATTTTAGGCCCTAAAAGTCAAGGGCTTAGAGTATTTTTTTCAGCGGCAAATTTCTAACTACTCCAAACATTTTGCTACACGGGCTTTTCCCAAATGTCTCAAACCTCCCATATGTTTAGTAATTCTGATGCCGAATATATTGCTATCACATTATCACATACACGTTACATATGTGCCACAGAAACATGATTGACAGGCTACAAGTAGGACCCCAGCCATCTTATGACAAGTCTCGTGTCCTCATTACATTCACAAAAATCACAAGAAGGAACTTAGTAGACATTTAGGCGATTCATATATTAGTCTGATAAGAGGAGGACAGTCTGAAAGGTAGATGGGGAAATGAAAGTATGGCAATTGAGGTCACATGTGCAATGGCTACAGAGTCTGTAGGTGCAAAAATAGACCAGGGTTCTCATCTGGTGATAAGATGTGTGATCCGGTGGAAGTTTCATCTTTCACTGGTTGGTAATCTAAGACTGAAATGCTATAAACATATATGATGTGTGTGTTAAAAAAACAGGTCGAGAAAGAGCAGGAAGACGGTGTGTTGACCTAATATACTTGCATTTCCATTTGGTTTTTTTTTTTCCAGTTTAGATTGATGGATTAAAACATATGTATAGCTGATTCACTTTGTTATAAAGCAGAAACTAACACACCACTGTAAAGCAATTATACTCCAATAAAGATGTTTAAAAAAAAATAAAATAAGCCCTCAGGATACAGACTACCACTCTTGCCTTTGATGATTCCTAACCTTACCTGGGGATAAAGAACGATAAGTCATCATCGGTACTCTTGGTACTTGATCAGTTAAGTGTTTTGAGATGAGGTAGGATGGGTCAACTGGAAACAGGGAAGAGAAGACTGTACCTCCAGTTCTCAGATAACTGACAGGAGGAGGGAGAGGGATGCCCATTTATTTGATTAAGAAGATCCATTTTCATGGATCTTTTACTTAATTCACCAGGAAGATAGAAGGTAATGGAAAGGTAATCAATTTTGTAACAGGATGTATCTGCACGAGAGCCTTTCCAACTAATATTCCAGACGTAATAATTTACCTAATATAGTACTTTATAATAAGTTTCGATTTACAAAGCACTTTATCGTTTCATTTGATGCTAGAGAAATACAAATGAGTGGCAGTCTTTTCTTTATCCTCTCTTCCATTGCTGTATCATTTCTGCCCTCTTTCTGGAACCATTTTGAGTTCCAGAAGTTGCTCTAACACAAATCTTCAGTTAAACATGTGTTCTTTCTGCTTTCCATTCCAGCTTGGTTTCACACTAAACTAGAGGTTAGTGATTCCTGTGTCTGAAGGGACAAAAGAAGAAAGGAAATTATCCTCCTCGAGGGCAGGATGACCTGGCCCCTAGAGGAGAGGCTATCCAGCAGGAGCCATTACTGTAGAGGCTGGCAGCTGCTGTCAGAACTGTAGTAATGAAAGCAGGAAGGAGGGATGGGGAAGAAAGACCCCTATCTTTCTCTCCTTCTCTGCGTTTACTTCCTGGGAAAGAGTGCCAGACACAGCTACAGAAGCCCATCTTGCAGGTACAAAGAAAAGAAAGGCAGAGGATGGATGGGGAGATTTCTGACACTGATCTTGCTTGACTTGCTTTATAGCTTCTTAAGGGCTTATTTAAAGATATATCCTCACCCTTTCATGGAACTGTAACAGATTGAGTGATGAGGGTCCAGGGTGGCATGATCTAGATAACATGAGGAAACATGGGATGATCCTCAAGAAAATCATGGAGCTGGGTTCATGGTTCCTTTACAAACTCATCTCTACCATCAGCTGGGCCCTCAGCAATGCTTGGTGATCCTTCTGAAGATTCAAGTCATCTCCCTCAGGAACAGTTTAAATCGTCTCTCTTTTTATCAGATTCTCTATCCACTGTCTCTTCTAGGATGAGGACCCTCCACCTACTTTAAAAAGAGAGGGCAGCTAGCTTTCTGTCTCTTCAGAGACCTTACTCCACCATTCTCCCCCTCCCTCTTCTTTACCTATAATCTTGCTTTCTTTTTTTGTTCCTACCATCTGGCATAAAATATGGCTGTATCTTTCCTAAGAAGTAAAAGCAACCTGATTCAGCTCTTCAACTCTAGTTATTGACCCTCCCCCCCACCCCCTTCATGGATAAGCTTCTTAAAATTATGGTCTACACTCACTACTAATTTCCTCACATCCCATTCATTCCTCAACCTACTGTGCTCTGGTTTTCACTCCTCATTTCACCAAGAGCATTTTTGATGATAACACAAGTGATTTCCTTAATGGCCAAACCAATGGGCACTACTTTGCAGTACTTGATGTGACTGACCTCTTCCTTCTCGGATCTCTTATATCGCTTTAACTGACATTTCTTGGGTTTCTTATTTTCTCTCTAGGTCTTTCTACTGGTTTCTTCTCTGGCTTTCCCCCTCTATTCTTTTCATGTAATAAGTGCCTCCTGGGTGCTTCATCCTACACTCAAAGTTTCAAGAAATTCTTTACACATCAGTTACTGGAATCTACATTACCGGCTAGATCTTTCCCTTGAGCTTTACACCCATCTATCCAATCAGGCACTTCATAGGCATCTCAAACCATACACATCCGAGAAAGTACTAACCTTCTCTGCAAAGAGCTCAGTCCTCTTAACTAATCCTGAGAATCACCTTATACTATTTCCTCTTTCTTCTCCCCTTTGGTTATCTAATTGTGAAAATTCCACCACCTAAACATTTTTTTTTTTGGGTAAACATACATTTTATTTTTTTACTTTTTAAAATTATGTGTATGTTTTGGGTCTTCTTTTTTTTTTAATTTTATTTATTTATTTATGACTGTGTTGGGTCTTCATTGCTGCCCGTGGGCTCTTCTCTAGTTGCAGCCTAAACATTTCTTTAATTGGTTTCCTACTTTCCCTTCAATTGTTACTACCAGAAGCCAGGCTCTGCTGTGTTACCATGGTCACCATAATATCCCAGTCTTCTTGCCTCCAAATCTTTAGCCCTCAATCTTCCCTTCTCAATGATGGTAGAGGGAATTTTCCTCAAAAAAATCTAATTATCTAAATTCCCTGGTGAAAATTCTTCATCAGCACCCAGGCACCTTTGGGAGAAATCAGGACTCCGTACTATGGGGCCATAAGGTGATTCATGGCCTTGAAGCCTTACCTCATCTCTCCTTACTCCCACCAGGAGAATGCCCTTTACTTTAGCCATGCTTAATTGTTCTGATTTTCTAGTCTTGACAAGCTCTCTCACCTGTAGTTCTTTGCGCATGTAATTTATTCCCTGTGTCTGGAAAACCTTAACCTGATTCCTACTTGTTCTTTTTGACTGAGGTGAGGCTCATGTCCTTTAAGTACCAACCATCTAAAAGAAAAATGTAAAATATCTTGCATATTTAATAATCCACCCAAATTTCTGCTTGTCTTTTAAGATTCATCTTGCAACCAAGAAGCCTCTTTGACCTCTCTCCACCCTTCAGTCTGGATTAAGTGACCCTCTCCTGCACTTACCCAGCTCCAAGAGTTTTCTCTAAGGGCACAGCGATCCCAGAGTTGGAACTGTTTGTTTACTTGCCCGAGTACTCATTATGCTGCGCACATGGACAGTTCTTTCATCTCTGTAGTCCCAGACTAGCAGAGGGCCAGATCCCCTACAAATGTTTATAGAAATGAAATGAAATCCCCCCTCATTAGATGCTTCTCAGCCTTGCCAACTCACTTTACTTCACCCCCAACAAGTCTAGGGAATAGAAAAGAGTAAGAAGTTTTCTGGATTCACCAAAGAGTGTTGTAAAAAAAAGAAAAAGAAAAGAAAAGCTGTGAACTTGGCTGACCTGGATTTTCATCCCAACTCCACCATCAGCTCTGCAAATTCTTTTTCCTTTCTGGAGTTCCGCTTCCTTAGGTATTAAATAAAAGGATTGGACTATGATTTTTTTTTTTTTTTTTTGGTCTCCTTCAGTTCTGATGCTCTGACTTTAAAAGACCATATAGAGAATAAAAAAGCACACTTTTATATCAGCTTGAAGTGCAAAATTCTGAGTGCCCATTTGGGTGGATTGTTTCTTTAGGAGAGCCGAGCGGAAGGAAGAATGGGTTGGTATTCATTAAATATAAGAGTGACCACAGAGAGAGAGCGAGACTGCTAGTTATTTCACGGTATTTTCCTCCAGATCTGGCCATCATTTCCTAGCCTCCCTTGCAGCTGAGGGAATCTAGCTGATTCTAGCCAGTAAGGAGTGATGTTTGAACTTCTGGACTGTGTTTTTAAAGGAAAGAGGAGTGGCCATCCCTTCCCACTTCCCTGCTGGCTGGACTGCAGGGCTGGAAGACTCCTTCCTAACAAATTTGGGACTTGAGTGTTGAGCATAGCAGAGGTATAGGACAGAGGGAGCCTGATTCTCTGGCGCCATCAACTACACCAGTTTTGGATTTTTACATGGGAGAGAAGTAAATTTCTCATTTCAGCCATTGAATTTTGGGGTCTTTGTTCCAGCAAAAAAGTGAAAGAAAAACAAAACAACCCAACAGTATCCTTAATAACATAGATATTAAAATAAGAAAATGTTTTACTGTTTTCAAAGTATGCGGAGAAAAAGAGCAAAGATGGTAATTTTGTTGAAGAAAACCTTTTAGAAATTTGCTTCAACCTTTAATAAGAAAACATGAAGGAAATTTACTGTACTACGAAGAACAAGACCCTAAAGCTTCACATTCTGCTTTATCGTCAAGAAGTTAATGCCCAGAGGCAGGTTGGGAAGGCATTTATTTGGCAAAGCAAATTCTAATCCTATATTCCAGTTATCTACCGATTGATCATAATGAAGACTCTAAAACAACAAAAGTTTTAATTTTCCGTTCAGTAATTCCATGTATAAAGACAGAAAACATAATGCTTTTGTAGCTTGCACAATGTAGGCTGTGAAGTCATGAACCATTAACATCCTTCACTGCCTTTCACAGGGTGGAAGTGATTAGGCTTAATGGCATTACCCAGAAAGTATCCTGGCGCCGTCAAATAAAAGCTCCATCATCAGACTGGGCTCCAAGGGAAACGCTCCTCCTTCCACCAGCTCAGGGGCAGGAGGAATGCTGGTACCTATGAAGTACCGTCTGTCTGTGAGTCCAGGTCAGGGGTGGGAGCTGTAGCACTGTGCATCCTAACAAGCAAAGCTGGAGGCCCCCACACGCAACACACGGCAGGGAAGAAAGCTTTTTCTGTAATCAACTGGTAAACCCACACTTGGGGCTGCACTTCGCGCTAGTGCCTAAGGAAAGCCGAAAACAACCTCCCACTAATTAGGGCCAAGTGCTAAAAGGAACCTGCAGAAGACCCTAGAGAACTACTGTATTAACCACAGACCAGCTTGCGGGGGCAAAAATTCAAAAGCAACCTTAGAGCCCACCATACACCCTTCCCAGCGCCTCATGCCCCCAATCTGTATCTATCCTGCACATTTTGATCTATCATTCATGATCTGAGATGCCTCTTCCTTGCTTTAGGCCCTTATTATGAGGAAGGCCTGCCTGCCTTCCTTGTTAAAGATGAGCGAGGCTAAAGCTCTCTGTTCTCTGATTAACAGGGGGGTTTCAGGGCTGAGAAGAGGGAAATAGAGACGGAGGAACCAGAGAGTCTGATTAGAGAGGCCTTGAGAGCCTGGCAGAGAATGGATTTGATGGATTTGGCAATAGGTAGCCAAAATAGATCTTTGAGCCAGAGAGTAACACAACAGAAGTCTTATAGCATCAGTCTGAGAAAGGACTACAGGAAGGTAGATCAGCTAGGAGAAAGTTACCTTAACCTAGGCTGAGATAAAGACGTCCTAAATATGGCTCGTGGCTATTACAAAAGAGGGGACAAGTAGGATTCTTTTTAGGGGTATGGAAGGAACTAGAGATAAGCTTGCTCTTTAAGAAAGAAATAAAATGCAGGGCAGAAATAGAGTCACAGATGTAGAGAACAAACGTATGGACACCAAGGGGGAAAGTGGCGGAGGAGGGAGTGGTGGGGTGAATTGGGAGACTGGGATTGACATGTATACACTAACATGTATGAAATGGACAACTAATAAGAACCTGCTGTATAAAAAATAAATACAATTCAAAAATCAAAGAATGAAATAAGAGGATAGTTGAAGACCTAAAGTAGAGCTCGTTAAGGAAACAAACACAGTGGAGAATAAAAAGGCTGACACCACAATTTGCCAGACTGAAAGGGGTACACTGCCAGTTACTACCCCGGAACAGCAGGTGCAGACCAGGACAGTCCCTGGCAAGTGAGGATTCATGGCCATCCAATCTGAAAAGAGCTTTAACCACCAACATAGAAGATAACTCTCAGCTCATCTCTTGTGCTCTAGCCCTAGGCTTCCAGAAGTTCAGAACATTCCAAGGAAGCCACTATCAGAGGGCAAAAGACTTAAAAGCTTCTGTTGAGAGATGGAGGGGACTAGCTAGAGAGGTAAGGTGGAAGACGGGATGACGTCCCTGAAGTCAAATCTGTTCCCGAGTCCGTGTAGTTCTCAGTCCTCTTCAATGTCACATCCAAATTTGGGGCCTCTTTGCTTACAGGATTTCGAGGACCAAACTGCCTTAAGAAGTCTTATTTCCTTCAAGTCTAATTCCTGGATCTCCATGTCCTGTTCTCATGGATGACTAGTGAACTTGACAAATAACTGGGGTGTGTGTGGGGGGGGATGGCAGGATGGGGGACATGGATGGGGGTGGGTACAGCACGGACACTGGCTAATCAGGATGCAGCAGCTGGCAAGTGGGCTGTGACCAGCCTGCACACGCCTGTACTCATGGGGAAGAGGCCGGTCACTGGAGCTTCTCCCCGAGAAAGAAAACAGAAGGCAACAGGTCTTCACCAAACGCAGGGCTGGAGAGGAAGGAGGAGTCCGGGAGGCCTCGCAGGCAGACCCACAGCACCAGGGGGTTCCGTCCCCCGGAGCAGCTCTGGTGGCAGAAAGTCTGTGTTCTCTCCACCCGTAACCCAGGTACCTGAAGGCTGGGTGACCGGAATAGGGGAGGCCTGGGAAGGGATTTCTACCCTCCTTCTTGGTGCCTAGATCTCTCTTAATGCTCCCACAGTAGGCTGCTCATCCCATACAGCACTCAAGCACTGTGTACATCTTAATATTATGTGTGGGGCTGCTTTCTTTGCTAAACTGCAAGCTCTCAGAGGGCCTCAGCTCTGCTGACCAATGCTCTGGGCACACGTAGGCACCGGAATAATACTCACTGAAGGAATGAGGCACACGCCCATGGCCACTTTCTGTGCTATCAGGGTGGAAAGACCGCTAAGTGCCAAGAACCACGCAATACCCATGCTATTGCATTTAATCCCCACAACTTGGCAGGGAAGGTTCTAATATTGTCTCCATGTCTCAGGTGAAGAAATTGAGGCTCAGAGAGGTTAAGGAACTTACCCAAGGTAACAGAGCTACTAGGTGTGGGAAAGCAGAAATCAAAAGCCAGGCAGTTGAACTTCAGGACTTATAAACATTATACATGAAGAAAGTACCAAATAAGTGGTTCTTGAAGAATCACAGCCACTTTGGTTCTACAGCATTGCCAGAATTTATTGTGTCACTGGCTTAGATCTCTCTTTTACCATCACTAGAAAAATCTACCCTAATTTCATGTAAAGCCGAAGATCCTTATTTTTTGCCCTCAGGATCACAGTATAATAACTAGGTCTGCTTCCAGGAATATGAGGAGATGAGGGAAGAGGAGAGAACACAGAGTGATATTTGCCCTAGTCAGAGTCTCATTCACTGATGTTTGTTTATCATCAAAATGTTTGACGTGCATTTGCAGCCCTCGAAGCCTGCTTACAGAGTATCAATAAATGTTATTTGATGTCAAGTTATTTCCCACACTTAGCTTCATTCCTTTCCTATGTATTTTTAAATCTTCCTTGTGTGTAATTTGATGTAGTTATCCAAAAATATATTCGTTTTTGTCAGATTTTCCTTGTAGTCTCTATATTTTTTTCATGAGATGCTTAAATCTGCTATTTCCCAAGCGTCTATGATACAGCTGGCACCACACAATCGTTACCAGTTTGTGCAGAAAGAAGACTAGGCTCATTAGATGCTCTCAGGAAGCACGTTGGTCTGCCCTGAGTGTTCTATTTTTTGTCCATGCTCAGAGTCTTGCAAATGATAATCAATTATTATATTCAACCAAGACTCACAAAAATATTTTTTTAACAAAAATGCAAGAAATAGGGCTGCTTCATAATTACTACCAACACCACCAAAACAAATTACTTAAGGGACAAAAATGAGGGTTTAGAATGATAACTTTGTATGGGCAATAAAAATAATGCTCAATACTATTCTACCAGGTCATTCCACCAGGTTCTTAGCTAGACTTGCAGAAAGTAGTTTCTGGGGAAGTAGAGCAAAATAATCCCAAACCTAGGCAGAATGTCTGTCTTTGGTGATGAGAGAATGACATGTATCTAATGAAGGGAAGGTAAAAATCCCCCATTTTCGATGGTGAGTATGCTCTGAAACTCTCTGGTTTTGGAGAAGCTCTCCTGTGATGGACAGGGAAGGCTCCCTTCAGTGTCTCATGTTTCATCTTTTTCTTCCAACTTTCAGTCACCTTTCATTTGTACATTTGGGACTAACTTATTAGGTAGCAGCCAAAGAGAAAATGGGAACTATTACTTTCTTTACAGAACAACAGAAAAGGAGGTGCAACTTCGTCCACAAAGATTCCAAATTCTCTAAGAAAAGGCCGCCGCCTTTGGCCTCGTTTCTTCTAAGTGGCGTTTAGGGAAGTGTGCACACCTGTTCCCCTGAAACAGGCCTGGTCACTTACCATTGATGAGGGCCACACACGGAAATCATTATGGTCGGGGCTACCTCTGAGCAGAGGAGCGAGGTCCTACATCGCACGGGCACATCTAAATCCGTGATATGTTTATCACAGGCCTGACATCCATTAAGAGTCGGAGTAAACACCTCCACACCTTGGCCTGCACCGTCACTAAACACGTTTTCCTTACCCAGGGCTCCGAGGGCGGACCGTGTGTCCCAGAGACGTAAAAGCAGTCCTCAGATGTTAACTCCTCTGTTTCTCCCGGGAACACCGGGGTGGAAAATTTGGGGATTGTATTACCATCCATAGCCCTTATCCCCACCAACACCTCCACCCCCATCCTGCGTCCCCTTAAACTGAGGGAACAATTTCCTCTGTTAAGTACTGTATTCAGGGGAACTCTAAAGCAGTGCCCAGATTCTTCAGGAGAGAAACAGAAACAATTTTCTTTTCCAGGATCACACTTATAAATCCTTCTCTACACGATTCCTAGAAAGAACAACTTTGCTTCAACACCTGGCCGTCATTCAGATGAATATGAAAGTTTTCCTCAACTGGCCATAATTGAGCAACTGTAGTCTATTTAAAAAGATTTAAGGGGAGGGGGAAGGGTAAGCTGGGACGAAGCCAGAGAGTGGCATAGACATATACACACTACCAAACGTAAAATAGATAGCTAGTGGGAAGCAGCTGCATAGCACAGGGAGATCAGCTCAGTGCTTTGTGTCCACCTAGAGGGGTGGGATAGGGAGGGTGGGAGGGAGACGCAAGAGGGAGGAGATATGGGGATATATGTATACGTACAGCTGATTCACTTTGTTATACACCAGAAACTAACACACCATTGTAAAGCAATTATACTCCAATAAAGATGTTAAAAAATAAAATAATAAGCTACAAGCACAGGAAATATAGTCAATATTTTATAATAACTTTAAATGGAGTAAAATCTCTAAAAATTTTCAATCACTATGTTGTACACTTGAAACTAACATTGTAGGGCTTCTCTGGTGGCGCAGTGGTTAAGAATCTGTCTGCCAATGCAGGGGACACGGGTTCGAGCCCTGGTCCGGGAAGATCCCACCTGCTGCAGAGCAAGTAAGCCTGTGCGCCACAACTACTGAGCCTGCGCTCTAGAGCCCGAGCTGCGCAACAAGCCACCGCAGATGAGAAGCCCGCGCACTGCAGGGAAGAGTAGCCCCCGCTCGCTGCAACTAGAGAAAGCCAGCGTGCCGCAAAGAAGACCCAATACAGCCAAAATTAAATAAATTTCAAAAAAGAAACAACTAACATTGTAAATCGACTACACCTCAACTAAGTATTTTTAAAGTAAGAAAAAAAAATTAAGACCCTGGTTTTCCTCCTGTGTAGAAAGAGGAGCTATTTAAGGCTCTTCCAGCCCTAAAATACAGGAATGCCGTAATTTCCAGATTCAAAGAACGACCCCTTGCAAATTCAAGCAAAGCACTCGCTGCATATTTCGAAGCAACTCTTCAGGATAATAGGACATGCGCAGTCCCAGCCGCTTTACACGCAGCCCCGTGCCTCGTTATGCGAAGCAAACACAAAGCGTGCTAACCCACAGAGCGGGGAAATACAAATGGTTTTCCCCTTCTGTGTTTCTCCCTTCAGAAAAACACCCATAATTTTACAGTTGGCTACGTTTATTCTTATTTTGAGTTGACTCATTTGCCTCGCTCAGGTTAGAAAATCTAATAACCACTCTGTAGGCTAACAAGCACTCAAAAAAAAAAAAATGCCCACACGATTTTTAATCACTGGTGAATTTCCACCCACGGCTTCTGCATACAATCCTAAAGGGGAAGCTTTAGTTTTCAGGTCACGATTCACGTGTCACAACAGCATCCTTCCTGCCGAGCAACCACCAAGGCAAATACTGCACATACTGACCACCGCTATTCCAGAGACAGAATCCCCATCAACAGTGGTCCACCGCTGAGGTTGGCACGTCATAAACAGTATGAGAAACTAGACTTGCGTCCACCACAAAGAGCCAGGGACTGCATATACATTTAATGTTAGGGGACCAGGAAAGCATACAGATTCACGCAGAGTCTACAGACCAGAGAAAGTGAGGCACACTCAGGCGCATACCAGCCCCCTGACCGGAGTCCAAGCTGATGGGGGCATGAGAGCCTCTCCACTTACCCAGCATAGCGGCTGCTGTAAAGATGGCTGTGCCCTGGGTGCAGAATCTTCAAAAAGAGCAAGCAAAGAGGCAGAAAAGCAGCTCTCTGGCTCCTGGGCTTCCCGAGGAACTTCATAGTGCGAGGATGAGAGGGGCTGAAAGTTCTTCCGGCAGTCACAGCCACCCGAGGCTGGAGGTGGCTCCCAGCGCGCCCTCCACACAGCGCACGGTCCCTGGGAAAGCGTGGGGAGAGGGCTTAGGAGGGAGCAAAATGTGACACTTCTTTCCAGCCTCAGAGGAAAAAAAAAAAAAGTTCAAGCAGCTGAGGGAGGGAAGTTGCTGTTCAGACTTGGTCTTGGGACGAGAAGCAGCAGCTTCTGCCCACACACAGCCCTGCCCAGCCCCGCGCTGAGCTCCAGGCTCCCCTCGAAGGGGCTGGGCCTCCCCGTGCTGACTCACCGCAGGGGTTTGCTGGGTGTCGCTTCATTAGGGTAACTCCTCTTTTTGTCCTCTTGTTTTTTGGGGCTTTTTTTTTCTTTTGGCTCTTCAAATTTAGGCCCCTAACTTTTTTGGACAACCTTCCTGCTATCCTAATTGCGAAAGACTTGTTTGAGGATGAGCTAAACACGCAGGCATAGAACATTCCAGGCTTCGTGTTTTGATCTACCATGGCAAATTTCTACAGGGAGTCCACATTCCGAAATGCACAGTGAACAGTCTTGATAAGCTGTGGCCCCTGGGTGTGGCCAGCCGGTCGTGGTCCCCGCTCCTACCTGCACCGGGACGGGCAGCGGCTTCCCTGGGCTTCAGGGAGCCCCTGTGCTGATTCCATGGCGGCAGCATCCAGACCCGCGGCTATTTCAAAGGTTCTCATGGGGGAACTGGAGGCCTCTGGGTGCTAAACCACCTTTCCTGCACATTTGGAATCACTTAGGGAGATGGGCTATTTAAATCAGAATTCCTGGGGGTGGGATCAGTTGTTGAAAAACCCCCCAGGTGATTCCAATATTTAGCCCCCCTGCTGGTCTAGAGCGGGACTTCTCAAACTTGGCCCTGCACGCACATCACCTGGGGATCTCGTTAGAGCGCAGCTTCTGAGGCACCAGGCTGGGGCTGGGGCCAGGGCTTCTGCATTTCTAACAAGCTTCCAGCTGATGCTTGGACTGCTGTTCCTTCAGTCGCACTTCGAGGAGCCAGGCTTTACTTTAGAATGAGGTCTGCTTTTTCTTCTCTCTCTAAAAGCTAGAGGGTAGAGGGAAACCTTGGAACAAGCCAGTTCCTTCTTGTTTTTCCCAAGTTGGTGATGAAGAAGGCTTTTTTGCGTTCACTTGCTTCTACCCCAATACACTGGAAAACCCATCCAGGATATGCTTTGCTCTAGTAAATAAGAACATTGTTATCTAGGGTGTCCCCTGCTATCCTCCATACCCAGTCCTGGTCGTGCTCTGGAAGATGGTGAGCCAGCGTCCCTCTATCCCACTCACTCATTTACTTCTCAAATTTCCTGAAGAGTCGTGACCAAGAGCTCCTGTACTTTCTAATATGATAGCCAGAGCCCCTGGTAGAAGGCACCAAATCTTTCCCCATGTTCTCCACCTGGGGAGTTGAGTTTGAGTCCTATGAGTTTGGTCCATAACAGCTGAAATGATTTTCATCTGAGATGATTCTCTAGAGTTTTCTACAGCTACCCCAGGATTTAATCTCTTCTCCACATCCCCTTCCCTAACACCCAGTATGTCTGCTCCTGTAGGGCACAGCACTTCGATTTTAAGTGTCTGCTCTCCTCACAAGGCTGCCTTCTCCTTGAATGCAGAGCTATACCTCTTTCATCTTTGTACTGCTGCCTTTTCTCTCCTAGAAGGAACAGTGTTCACTGAAGGAATGATTAACCGTGTTTGTTGAGTGAGTGCCGAACTTGGGAAGGGATTCATTCAACAAACATTTACTCTGTGGTCTCTGTATCTGGATAGAGGAGAGGCCACCTGGGCAGCCGAGAGCTGTATGGGTCCCTTTGAGGAGCAGATGTGCCCAGGCCTCCTGGTTTTATTTCTTGTTTGTTTATATTGTTGTTTTCTTCCTTCCTGACTTCCTGGCCTAGTGCTTTGGTCTTTGTGAACTGGTGAGGCTGTGCTGCAAGGCTCACAGGGATGTTTCCTGGGGCCTTTTCTACAAGGCCAAGAAAGCCTATACAGCAGTCAGTGAGCTGTTGAAATAAGAGGTTACTGTGTAAATAAAACACTTCATCTCGTTGCATTTCGTTATGTCAGAGCAATGTATAAATCTGTCATATTATATCACAACATTAAACCAGGAATGTTCAGTCTCGGACTGGGGATTAAGCTCATTCTCAAATCATCCTGAAGGGTTGGATCCAGCGAACATGTTTAGCAAAGGCTCTCCAGACTCTGAGACCGAGGTAATAATTTCCTGGGCTATCACAAATGCAAAACACCCTGGAGACATCCTATAACCTTCCTAAAAATTTCAGATCAAAGAGAGGTTCTCAAACAATAGAAGCCATTCCTAACAACCTTCCTCTGCTTTTCCAAGGACCAGGTTATCTGATCAGACTTCCCTTGGAGTAGATAAGCACCCATAAAATGAGTGATAAATGGAGTCCATTTAGCAAGTGGGAGGAGAAGAGAATGGTTTTATAGATGGATTCAAAGATAAAAGCTCCATTTTTAAGGCACTGAGAGGGAGTGAATTATTAAACCAGTTAGAGACTCAGAGATGGAAAGATGAGACATTCTATTTATCGGCTATGCCTCTGTCATATTTTGGTTGAAGAGTGAACTTTATTAAAAGAAATACTATCCTGCAGAGAAAAAAGGAAACTACAATAGGGAAAGGAAAACATCATCCTTGATTTGGGTCCATTGTGGTGGATGATGAGATAATTTTTAATGTCTCTTCCAGATCTGGAATTCTGTGATGCTGTGGGGGAAGATTTTGCAAATCCCTTTCTTAGGGATATGAGCGAGAGCCATGTAGATGAATTTTGGTAAAGACCTCATGAGAAGGTGGATGGGTGGGTTTGGGCTTTGCGGTACAATCAACCCTCCCCTCGCAGTTGGTTTTGTGCTCAGGCCTCAGTGTCTTATTGACAGAGACCTTAGTGCCGTCTTCTCTTCTATGGCTTTCTGCCATTGTTCCAACATGTGAGGAAAGAGCAAATGTGAAGTTAGGTTACTGCCTTATGCGGTCTTGGCAATTCTGTAAGGAAGTTCTGAAGCTTCCTTTAACAACACATCACTAACAGTTCCCTCCCAGCCTCGTTCAGCACCGTCTTGCCCCTATGGGTTTTTTTTGTTTTGTTTTTATTTATTTTTGGCTGCGTTGGGTCTTTGTTTCTGCGCAGGGGCTTTCTCTAGTTGCGGCGAGCGGGGGCTACTCTTCGTTGTGGTGCGCGGGCTTCTCATTGCCGTGGCTTCTCTTGTTGCGAAGCACGGGCTCTAGGCGCGCGGGCTTCAGGAGCTGTGGCTCTCGGGGTTACTTGCTCCGCGGCATGTGGGATCTTCCCAGACCAGGACTCGAACCCTGCATTGGCAGGTGGATTCTTAACCACTGCGCCACCAGGGAAGCCCACCCCTATGTTTTTAATCTTTCTCTTGTCAACTATCCACATCTCTTTCTTCCTCAGACACAAGCTACTTCTCCTCTTCTTCCTTTCCTCTCTCTCCTCCCTCCTCCTCCCCCTCCTTCCCCCTCCCCCTCCTCCTCCCTTCTCCTTTTTCTTCTTTTTTCCTGGCTTCTCAAAAGCACACTCTTGAACCCTGACAATTTGCTTTCCAACCCTATCACCCTGATGAAGCATCCTCTTTTTTTTTAATGTTCCTTTTCTTTCAAAAATTGAGGTATAATTGACATAACATTATGTTAGTTTCAGGTGTATGACATGATAATTAAATATATGGATATATTACTAAACCATCACTGTAGTAAGTCTAGTTAACACACGTAGTTACAAATTTTTTTCCTGTGATGAGAACGTTTAAGATCTACTCTCTTAGCAGCTGTCAAATATGCAATACCCTATTATTAACTATAGTCAGCGTACTGTACATTACATCCCCATGACATTTATTTTATAACTTGAAGTTTGGACTTTTTGACCTGCCTCTGGCAACCACAAATGTGTTCTCTGTATCCATAGAGCTTTTTTGTTTTTTTTTAGATTTGACATATAAGTGAGATCATACAGTATGTCTTGCAAATTTCTCTTAAAGATCAGTGGTGATCTCCAAGTGGAAAAGCTTTTGTTCACAGCCCATTCTGCATCTGTGCAGTTTCTAAGGCTGTTTACCAACTTCTATTTGAAACTCTCTTTTCTCTTGGGGTCAGGGACATTGACTTCTTCTGTTCCTCTCTTTCCTGGGGTTCCATCTCTCTTTTTTGCCTGCTTAAAAAGGTAGATGCTTTATGAGGGTCTTTGTTTTGCCCTCTCCTCTTCTTGATGCGTCGTGGACAGAAAGGGGTGAACAGTTTCCTGGAAGAGATGGACTTGATTTGGGTCTGGAAGAGAGGGAAGGATTTGGCTGGATGGGGATATGAATGCTGGATAGAGATGGTCATTATTTTTAAGGAAACATTGTAAAGAAACTCATGGTCCCTAACTTTGTGACACTTTGTGCCGGTGGGGAGGCTGGGCAGATAAATAAACACATCGTTACACTTGGTGGTTTAATTAATTATATAGAAACAAATCACAGATGCTTTATTAAAAAGTGAGGAGGGAATGGATCACATGTGTAGGGTGTCATGAGGAAGTAAACATTTAAGTCAAATATGAGAAGGAGCCAGCTCTACTGAGAAAAGGGGAGTAGCGTGCCGGGAGTGAGGGCCGGAGACAAGACCATTGCAGGCACAGGGAACAGCATGTGCAAAGAAGTCCTGTTCAGAATTTACTGTCCTTCCTTAAGTCAAAACAGGATAAAGAGTGACATTCAGGCTCCCAGTTTGGCATTTACGGCCCTTGAAAACTTTCTAATTTTTATCTTCTTCAATATTCCCTGAATATTCTGTATCTCTTCCTTCCTCCAGGTTTTCCTTCCTCTTGTGAGGGCCATGTCCCTCACAAAAGAAGTCTTCCTCAATCAGGTGAAAAAGCAATTTGAATAACAAGTGTGATTGATGGATAAGCCTATTATTATGTTTTAGGCCCCTGTAATTAAGTTACAAACGTGTTTTATAGAATTTATAGAGTAGAACCAAAGTTTTTTAATGTAGGAAGGTGGGAATGAGGAGTCCTATTCGCTGCTTCCAAGCAGCAAAGCAGATTTCTCCCTCCATCTTCTCCATCTCTGCTTTTCCTTCTTTCTCTCCCTCCTTTTCTCCCATTCTCCCTGCTGCTTCCCCTTCCTTCCTGATACCTGTCTCTAAGGCGATTATGAAGAAATGAGGTAGAGAAAACATAGATAAGAATACTTTAGAAATTACCATTCTGAACGACAGAAGAAGGATGTCTGTGTTACACCATTTGTGATATCAGTGTTCTAATGAAAATTAAGAGGCATTTGAGCTGGATGGAGCATGAGAGAGAGATTAAGAAAGTTTGATTAGGATAAAGTCAAAAGCAATAATAAACAAAGGATTGCAGAACCACTCTCCAGTCCATTTGCCTCAGGCAGTGAAAGATGATTTTTAAAAAAAGACAAAAACAAATAAGAATGGAAACAGTAACAGTGAAAAAGATTCAATTTTAAACAAAAAGACTAACGGTGGGGGGGAGTGGAAATTTAATATATAACAAAGATGGAAGAATAGGTGATAGAACTTGTTTTAAGAAAGAAAAGCTGTCTCGAGGAATGAGAGAAGTCAGACAGACAGCAATGTTCCACCTTCAGACGTATTAGATGCTCAGAGGTGAAGAGATGAGAATATCGTCTTAGTGCTGAAGGACAGGGAAAGAGTAAATAGAAAAATAAAGGAGCTCTATTCCAGCTGGCTTGTAGAGATAAGTGTCCTTTCAATGTCTCTAAAATTCCAAGAAAACAGGGAGCTTGAACTAATAATACTTTCAATATGCTACAGTTAAAATAAAATGTACTCTTGCAGAAACTAATTCAGAAACATTTTAAGAATCCAAGTTGATATAATTAAGGTAAACCTTTGGCAAATAAGACTAGTTGAATAATTTTGGTATAATAAAAAAAACAATATTTTTCTCTGATTTATCAATATCACGTATAATGTAAAAGCACATTTTTATTCTATTTGGACCTGCTTTCTCTAAACTTACGCAGGTGTACTGATTGGTTATGAAAAATGTCACTTTTTCTACAACTAAATTGAATCATTATTTTGACAGATGCTTTATTTTAATAGGAATCATGTTTTGTAGTATGTCAGCTTGAAGATAATTTAGAAGATCTTTAGGGAATTTAATAATAAAATGACAACCAATTGAAAAATGGGCAAAGGATCTGACTTGACATTTCTCCAAAGATCGTATACAAATGGCCAATAAGCATATGAAAAAGATGCTCAACATCATTAGTCATTAAGGAATTGCAGATCAAAACCACCATGAGATACCAGTTCATGTGCACCAAGGTGGCTAGAATCAAATACACAATAATGAGTGTTGGTGAGAATGTAGAGAATTTAGAACCCTCAGCTACTGCTGGTCTGAATATAAAATAACGCAGCTGCTGTGGAAAGCAGTTCTGTAGTTCTTCAAAAATTAAATATATACAGTTACCTTGTGATCGAGAAATTCCACCCCTAGGTTCCACTCAGGAAAATTCAAAACATATTTTCATACCAAAACTTGTGTACAGATGGTCATAGCAGCATTATTCATAATAACCAAAAAGTGGAGACAACCCATATGTCCACCAACTGATGAACAGATAAACTAAATGTGGTATATCCATACCATGAAATATTATTTGGCCCTAAAAGGCATGAAATACTGATACTTGCTCTAGGATGGATGAACCTTGAAAACAATATGCTAAGAGAAAGGAGCCAGACACTAAAAGCCACATGTTGTATATTCTATTTATGTGAAACGTCCAGAATAGGTAAAACAGAGAGACATAACGTATATTAGCAGTTGCTGAGATAGAGGGGAAAGGGAATTATAGAGAATGACTGCTAATGGATATGGGTTTTCTTTTTGGGGTGATGAAAATATTCTGGGTATTGGTGATGGTTGTACAATCTTGTGAATACACTAAAAACCACTGAATTGTACACATTAAAATGGCTAATTTGGGGGCTTCCCTAGTGGCGCAGTGGTTAAGAATCCACCTGCCAATGCAGGGGAGACGGGTTCAAGCCCTGGTTCGGGAAGATCCCACATGCCGCAGAGCAACTAAGCCCATGTGCCACAACTACTGAGCCCGCACTCTAGAGCCCATAAGCCACAGCTACTGAGCCCACGTGTCACAACTACTGAAGCCCACGTGCCTAGAGCCCGTGCTCCGCAACAAGAGAAGCCACCGCAATGAGAAGCCCGCACACTGCAACGAAGAGTGGCTCCCTTTCACCACAACTAGAGAAAGCCCGCATGCAGTAATGAAGACCCAACGCAGCCAAAAATAAATAAATTAAATAAATAAATTTTAAAAAAAGAGAACAACTATGAAAATGATTTATAGAAAAAAAGGCTAATTTTATGGTATGTGAATTATAACTCAATTTTACAAAAAGAACTCTAGGGAATTTGAATCCTTAGACTGATTAAATAGAGCTAATTAATGGATAATCACTGGACACCTAAATTATTTCAAAATAAGATAAACCCCTGAAACATTGATCACTGAGCATAATTTTATGTTTATATGCTTTTGCTTTTAACATGCTACAGATAAGCTATATCTTTCATTAATTTTTGCCACTTTCAGAAGGGATATAAAGTTGTAGTAAGTGTGTGTATTTAGGAAGCTGTGTTAGATGTATTTATGAGTTCTCCTTGTTGGCTAAAACGCTGACTGGTGACAGGCAATTCTCCATTATCTACTTTGAAGTTTTCTCTATGAAATAGAAGTTGGTCACTTGGTTCGGTTTAAAGTTACAATTAATATTGGTGTTTGAGACTACTCTAGGAGCAACAGTGTCAGAGAAAATACGATGACAAATGTGCTTCTATTTTTCAAGGAAAATAATAGTTTTCCCCTAAAATAGTACTCCTCTGTCATTTTTCCTTTCTTTTTTTCTTTTTTTGTTCTTCAAACCCATTTACACTCTTAAAACTTATTGAGGACTCCAAAGAGTTTATGGGGGTTGTAGCTACTGGTACTGACTACAAGTATTGGAAATTGAAACTGAGAACCTTTAAAAACGCTTCTTTATTGATTACTTGAAGGCAGTAATGATGAAAGCATCCTATGCTAATAACATCTTCTGAAATTAGTTCTCGTGGTCTCGCAGGATTTGTCCTCAAGTGCCAGGCAGTATGTTCCAGAAAATTAAAGAGCACAAGGAAAGGCAAAGCTTGGAATGTAAATTTTATTTGCCCTGGTTTATAATACCTGAGTCTGAAAAGCTATGGAATGTGTTAATGGCTTAGCAAATTTGCTCAATGTTGAAGAAATTGCTTCCTTGATTTACCATTTATGGCTTTCACTTACAATATGAAGGGTTAATCTTTCAGTGTCATCTACCTACATAGCAAAGATTGTCTTATCAGAGGAACTTTCTGCGCTTTATGCTGACTTTGTCACATCCTGGCTTATTTAAGAAAACAACAACAAAAAAGAGAAGAATCCTCACTTCTGAAAGAGCTAACATTTTTACAATCATGTTACCTTCCATGTTTATTTTTAATTTTTTGTCACTTCAATTAAATAGGTAACAAGTATTGTTTCTCAGGCACCCACTTAATCAAGTGTCTATATCTCCTCTGATAATATTTTTTATTTTGTCTTCCCAAAATCAGACAGTATAGAACAACAACAACAGAAAGTAAAACTCTCAGGATATCTTTTGTATCTAAAACTGTATTTATGATTCCCAGAGGGCCCCTGCAAAATCACAGAGATGTGTTCTTTCACCGTGTAAAGCACTAGAAATAATTAGGTTTAAAAAAAATCTATATTCCTATTGATGGGTTGCATGAGAAGAGATGTCAAATCAAAAGAGATGTGTATCCTCCCCTAAGTAAAATTTTTATGAGTAAAATATTATTAATATAAATATTTCAGAAACTGCATCCTATTTGGGAGGTTCCTGGGAATGTGTCAATGCCCTTGTGGTCCATGACATTCTTCTATTTATCAAAGTCTTGGTGCAGTTTTGATTGATGACATTAGGCATCAACAGTAAAGTGTTGTTAGTCATAAATTTCAGTTATTGTTTAAAATGCTTATTGGCCACAAGTTTATTCTTCATTTAAATCTGATACCTCCTGGGCCAGTGGCTCTGGGGATTGTATATACATCAGACGCATGCATGAGGTTTTATAAAAATACAGATGTCTAGACTCTACTCCAGACCTACTAAATCACTTTACTTAATAATCTTGGGATATTCTTAGCATATGCTTTGCATATTATTGGTATGTTATGTGCATTATGTCTCAGGATTATTATTTTATATATTGAAATTATTTCCTCTGTAAAGAGTACATTCTAATTTTATAAATCAGATGTAACATTTCACTAACTTCTTTGAAAATAGGCTTAATCGTGGTCCTTAGGAGACATTTTACCAAAGTGTTTTGAAATGGCTTTATTATCTTGTTCTTCACGCCACATGTACAACCAAATTTGCTGTCAGTTGCATCATCCTTGTTATGGACATTCATCAGACCTTTCACATTGGAAACATATCAGTGATAAATTAACCACCACTATTTGAATCTCTGTTATCTACAGATAGTTTTTGTATTATTCTGATGCATTTTTGCTGTAGGTATGACAGTTTGAAAAGTTGCCAATAATGGCAGAAAACAGCGAGTTTGATCCTATTTCCTCCTTCACATCAGAACCTGGGCAGTCTTCTCCCAGCTTCTGCCCTAACCACCTCATCATCTGGTTCTATGCTGGTCCCGTTCCTTTCCCTGCCCAAAGTTTTCCGTATTAACTGGCTTATTCCTTTTCTCCCTTGTTCAGGGACTGTCTTCTTTTTCTCTTTCTTTTGTTTCTTCTCTCTCCTGTTCCTGATGATTAGTTTATTATTTTACCTACCACTTCTCTCTCATCAGGGTTCTCTCTCTTTTTTTTTTTTACCAGGTCTTTCCTTTCCAATTGCCACCCCAATTCCTAGCCATCAGCACCCCCTCTACTAATCTCTGAATCCTCCTATCAAGTCAGGTCACTCCCATGCGATTTCCCTCCTGATTTTGTCCACATTTCCTCCAGTATAAACTCCTTATTGCATCATAAGCAAACTCTTTGTCCAGAATGCATTTATAACTCCATTTTACCTGTTTGATAGAGCGGAAAACACTCACACAATGTTATCAAAACTGTTTCTGAGTTGCTCTGCAGACTGGGGGTTCCCAAGTTGAAAATCAATCTGGTGCTTCCCTAAGCGCTTTAAGTGCTTTTCTGAATTAAAGGACAGCATCAAATATCCAACCAGAATTTCAACACAAAAGTTAACAGCTGGTGTATAAAGAATCTCCTAGAGCCTCTTGTTATCTGAGTTAGGCCTTCTTTATTGAACTTTATTTGAAAAAGGCAACTTGGCATTAAACTCACAGCTGCAAGTTTTCTAGGAGGGAGAAAAAAAACAGTCTGGATAGGGTTACATCAGCTACAAAAGAAAGAAAACCTATCTGTGACCTTATTCTGCGGGCAGTCTGACGTGGTGGCAGAAATCGCTTTTCGTACTGCTTGGGAAGTATCCCTACAAATTGTCGCTGGGATTGAGGGTGACTCTACTGGCTTCTTTCAGTCGGTGGCTTTTGGGGTCTGGCCCACCATTTGGAGGCATAAGTCTCACGCTTAGAGACTTTTTTTTGCTTTTGTGCAACAGATGCTGAGCAGAAACAAATACCTACTTAATTTTGGTATAAGGACCAAAAATTTTGGTGCACCAAATGTAATTTGTAATGTAAATGTTTTTCAAATATAATTACGCCTGCCAGCGCAATCCTTTAATAACAAGCACCTAGTTTACAATTATACTGTCCACATAATTTGCTACTTGCACACTGATTTCCACCTCCTCCCTCCCCTTAAACCCTCTCTCTTCCCACAAGCTTCCGCAACTTAATTTATACTGAGAAAACTTTTGATACTCTGGGCATTTTTCTAAACTAGTGTGTCCCAAATTTTGCTGCACATTAGATTCAGCTGGGGAACTTTAAAAACTCCTAATCGGGGTGCCTGGGGGAGGGAGCCAAGTGTCACCACTTTTGAAAGTTTCTCAGGTGATTCCAAAATGAAGCAAAGCTTGGAAACCATTGTTCTAAGTGATTTATCTACATCAACTCGCTGTCTTGGCCCTTCGCACTCAGAGTTATCAGGCTACCCCAGATCATATGGGTTGGTCAGTCTGTTTCTCTGTACTTATCTCGTGTGTCATAGATGATAACTTATCATCCTTAATCTATTCACTCTTCTCACCTGTCTTCCAGGAACTACACTTGCACCCTGATTTTCTCTTAGCCTCTGTTTATAGCTTCCCTTCTCCTTCCTGAAAATATGGATATGCTCCAGAGTTCAGGCCTTCTCCATCTCTTTTTTACCTTACACTTACCCCCTTGATGATCTCACCCAGTCTTGTGACTGAAAACACCCTCTATATGCTGACAATTCTCATATTCCCAGATTTATATTTCTAGCTCCAAAGTTTCTCTTAAATTCCAGATTCCTAAATCCAACTCTATTACATATCTCTGCTTGGATGTCTAATAGTCATGATGATTGACATAGCCGAAACAGAATGTATGGTTCTTTTCTAATTACCCCTCCAATTACTCTTTCTACAGAAGTTTCCATTTGAGTTGATGACTACTCCATTCTTTGAGCTGCTCAGATGAAAACGAAAGCACCCTTGACCCCTCTTTCTCTGAGCACATTGAATCTGTCAGATAATCCTGTTGGCTCTACTCTTCAGTATCTCCAGAATCCAACCACCTCTGACCACTTCCGCTGATACCACCCTGCTGTGAGCTGCCATCATCTCTCACCTACATCACTGCAAACACCTCCTCACTCTTCCCCCTGCACCTATCATGCCTCCCTGCAGTCTCTTCTCAGTACAGCCCCTGGAGTGGTCCTTAAAGACACAGTTCAACCCTGTCACTCCTCTGTGTGGCTTTCCACTTAACTTATGGTAAAACCCAACATTCTTAGGGCAGCCTTCAAGGCCCATGTGATTTAGTTCCCAGTCACCTCTCTGACCTCATCACCTACAACTCTCCACCCTGCTCAGCATGCAGCAGTATGGTTAGGCTGAAAAATGGCCCCCAAAGAGGTCCAGGTTCGAATTCCTGAAGCCTGTGAATGTTACTCAATGTAGCAAAAGAAACTTTGCAGGTGGAATTAAGTTAAAGATCTTGAGATGAGGAGATCATCTGGGTACGCCTAATGCAATCACAAGTTTCCTTACATGAGGGAGACAGGAGAGTTACATTGACTAAATGAAGATGTGATAATGGAAGCAAGAAGTTGGAACAGGATTTGGGAAGTTACTAATCCGGCAAACCTCAGTGTCGTCATCTGTAACGTGGCAGATGTGACCCACCTCACAGGGTCATTCTGGAGATAAAGTGAGAAAAGCCTTGTATGCTTGTCATTTGAAGTGATATGTAAAATTTCCTATTTACATTTCATTAGTTTCATCTTATTTATTTTGGACCCAATTTTCCACCCATCTGGGGAAAAAGGCAAAAATCTTTTAAAGTACTTATTGTAATTTAATGAGATAATCATGCAATTGAGATTTACGTGCCGGTGTTCATTCAGGTCATGGACAACATTACAGAAAAGAACGAGACCAGATACAAAACTCCTTAAACCTCTAAGTGGATTCTTATCCATATTTAATATTGTTCAACCATTTATGAATTCACCTACACTGAGTATGCAGTGTAGGTGAATTGGTCCGTGGGGGTTTGGTTTTTTTTGAGGAGCTCTTAAACTGCATAACTAAAATCCTGGTTTACAGTGTCTGTGACCACTCCCTAACTGCTGGTTAGTTGGGCAGGTTTTTCCCTTAGTGAAACCACTTGGATTCTATGGATCATCTTGACCTTCTATCAGTTTCCTAAGTATTGGCAAGCCATTTTAGGATTTTGCTGTGTATATATTGATATACGAAGTTTATTTTTTGGTAGTTTCTTGGGCTTACTTTTTGGAAGAGAGAGACATTTTTTTCCCCTCAAGTCTTAAGATTCCTCTCTATTTCTCTACAATTTCTCACTAGTAATCCATTTGGGTGCTTGACTGTACCTGCACATTCCTTTTATATCCTGAAATATAATATATCTTGGTCTGAAAGCATGATAACATTTACTATGACCACATACTCTTTTACCCTTCTCTGTATCTCAGTTCCCACTTAATGTTTGTCCTATCTGCACAGTTTGAAGAGCATTCTTCTTAATAGACAAGGTAGAAATTGGGAACATCGCAAGATAATTTTGTACTCCCAGTTCTTTTAAGGCATCAGTTTCAGTACAGAACTGGGAGTTCTATTTTCCAATAAGACTACCAGATTTAATTTCACTGAGAAAAAATTTATGTTTTTCCCTATAAATTATACTTCTACTCATTAGATTTCATTTTCCTCCCTTGGCTTTATTTTTCTTTTATTAAAAAAATTATAAAGCTTCATTTCACTTACCTTTTGGATCCTTTGTATGATAAGAGTGATTTAAGATTTTAATCTAGAGCACTGGAGTTGAATTCACTCCCATATTTTAAGATATTCAGCTTCCTGACATGTGAAAATATAAAATGTGTACCTGGCACAATTTTCAGGGAAAAAACTCACAGAAATGTGTTGAGGTTCCTGTTTTTCAGCTTCAGAAATGGCTTCCCTGTGTTCCTTTACCCTGTGTGTGAAATACCCGCCCTCCCCCTACAGTGGTCTCTCAGGACACCAGCTCTGTCTAGTGAACTAAGGTCATTAACTGGACTGCCTGGTTTGTACCAAACAAAGAACTATGAAAATAAAGACAGGAAGAAAATTTCTTGTTAATTAGTTCACTCCAAAATTAATGTTCAGACAGTCAATATATGGCAGTAGACTGAAAGCAATTTCTCAATAACCTGTAACTTCCCTTTTTTTGCTTCGTAAAGCGATATTCAGCTAGAAAAAGATTAATTACGTGGGTGTCCTTCACTCTGTGGAAAGGAAACATCTAGAAAGCTAACTCTTAAAAAATGCTGATTTACATTATAATTGTGAAAATGTTACCATTGGGATCTCCATTTCTGACTGTCTTGTCCTTCTGCTTAGGGAAGGTAAAATGGTATCACTTTTTTTTTTTAATAGATCTTTATTGGAGTATAATAATATTTTTTAATAGATCTTTATTGGAGTTCCATAGTGGTTGTATCAATTTACATTCCAACTACAGTGCAGGAGTATTCCCTTTTCACCACACCCTTTCCAGCATTTATTGTTTCTAGATTTTTTTGATAATGGCCATTCTGACCAGTGTGAAGTGATACCTCATTGTAGTTTTGATTTGCATTTCTCTAATAATTAGTGATGTTGACCATCTTTTCATGAGCCTCTTGGCCATCTGTATGTCTTCCTTGGTGAAATGTCTATTTAGGTCTTCTGCCCATTTTTGGATTGGATTGTTTGCTTTTTTGATACTGAGCTCCTTGAGCTGTTTGTATATTTTGGAGATTAATCCTTTGTTGTTTCATTCGCAAATATTTTCTCCCATTCTGAGGGATGTCTTTTTGTCTTGTTTATGGTTTCCTTTGCTGTGTAAAAGCTTTTAAGTTTAATTAAGTCCCATTTGTTTATTTTTGTTTTTATTTCCATTACTCTAGGAGGTGGGTCAAAAAAGATCTTGCTGTGGTTTATGTCAAAGAGTGTTTTTCCTATGTTTTTCTCTAAGAGTTTTGTAGTGTCTCATCTTACATTTAGGTCTTTTATCCATTTTGACTTTATTTTTGTGTACGGTGTTAGGGAGTGTTCTAATTTCATTCTTTTACATGTAGCTGTCCAGTTTTCCCAGCACCACTTATTGAAGAGGCTGTCTTTTCTCCATTGTATGTTCTTACCTCCTTTGTCGTAAATTAGGTGACCATATGTGCGTGGGTTTATCTCTGGGCATTCTATCCTGTACCACTGATCTATATTTCTGTTTCTGTGCCAGTACCATACTGTTTTGATTACTGTAGCTTTGTGGTATAGGTTGAAGTCAGGGAGCCTGATTCCTCCAGCTCCGTTTTTCTAGATTGCTTTGGCTATTTGGGGCTTTTTGTGTTTCCATACAAATTGTGAAATTTTTTGTTCTAATTCTGTGAAGAATGCCATTGGTGGTCTGACAGGGATTGCACTGAATCTGTAGATTGCTTTGGGTAGTATAGTCATTTTCACAATATTGATTCTTCCAATCCAAGAACATGGTATACTTCTCCATCTGTCATCTTTGATATTCATCAGTGTTTTAAGTTTTCTGAATACAAGTCTTTCACCTCCTTAGGCAGGTTTATTCCTAAGTATTTAATTCTTTTTGTTGCAATGGTAAATGGGAGTGTTTCCTTAATTTTTCTTTCTGATTTTTTGTTGTTGGTCTGTAGGAACACCAGAGGTTTCTGTGCATTAACTTTGTATCTTGCAAACTTACCAAACTCATTGATTAGTTCTAGTAGTTTTCTGGTAGCATCTTTAGGATTTTCTATGTATAGTATCATGTCATCTGCAAGCAGTGACAGTTTTACTTCTTCTTTTCTGATTTGGATTCCTTTTATTTCTTTTTCTTCTCTGATTGCCATGGCTAGGACTTCCAAAATTATGTTGAATAATAGTGGTGAGAGTGGGCAACCTTGTCTTGTTCCTGATCTTAGTGGAAATGGTTTCAGTTTTTCATCATTGAGAATGATGTTTGCTGTGGGTTTGTCATAAATGGTCTTTATTACGTTGAGGTAAGTTCCCTCTATGCCCATTTTATGAGAGTTTTTATCATAAATGGGTGTTGAATTTTGTCAAAACCTTTTTCTGCATCTATTGAGATGATCATATGGTTTTTATTCCTTAATTTGTTAATGTGGTATATCACATTGACTGATTTACATATATTGAAGAATCCTTGCATCCCTGGAATGAATCCCGCTTGATCATGGTATATGATCCTTTTAACGTGTTCTTGGATTCTATTTGCTAGTATGCCATTCAGGATTTTTGCATCTATATTCATCAATGATATTGGTCTATAATTTTCTTTTTTGTGATATCTTTTTCTAGTTTTGATATCAGAGTGATGGTGGCTTCATAGAATGAATTTGGGAGTGTTTCTCCCTCTGCAATTTTTTGGAAGAGTTTGAGAAGGATTGGTGTTAGGTCTTCTCTAAATGTTTGATAGAATTCGCCTGTGAAGCCCTCTGGTCCTGGACTTTTGCTTGTTGGAAGATTTTTAATTACGATTTCAATTTCATTACTTCTGATAGATCTGTTTATATTTTCTAATTCTTCCTGGTTCAGTCTTGGAAAATTGTACCCTTCCAAGAATTTGTCCATTTCTTCATGGTTTTCCAGTTCATTGGCATATAGTTGTCTTTAGTAGTCTCTTATAATCCTTTGTATTACTGCGGTGTCAGTTGTGATTTCTCCTTTTTCATTTCTAATTTTATTGATTTGCA
Organism: Delphinapterus leucas; assembly: GCF_059928025.1. Taxonomy (NCBI): domain Eukaryota; kingdom Metazoa; phylum Chordata; class Mammalia; order Artiodactyla; family Monodontidae; genus Delphinapterus; species Delphinapterus leucas. The sequence goes on along the minus strand of NC_143145.1, from coordinate 73,085,483 downwards.
TCCTCTCCCTTTTTATCTTGATGAGTCTGGTTAAGGGTTTATCATTTTCTTCATTTCTATTTCATTTATTTCTGCTCTGATCTTTATAATTTCTTTCCTTCTACTGGCTTTGAGTTTTGTTTGTTCTTCTTTCTCTAGTTTTTTTAAGTGCAGGGTTAGATTGTTTATATGAGGTTTTCTTGTCTTTTGAGATGAGATTGAATTGCTATGAACTTCCCTCTTACAACTGTTTTTGCTGCATCCCATAGGTTTTGGGTCGTCATGTTTTTGTTGTCATTTATTTCTATGTATTTTTAAATTTCTTCTTTGATTTCATCCATGAACTCTTGGTTATTTAGTAGCACACTATTTAGCCTCCATGTATTTGTGGTTTTTACAGGTTTTTTTTCCTGTAATTGATTTCCAGTCTCATAGTGTTGTGGTCAGAAATGATGCTTGATACGACTTCAACTTTCTTTAATTCTCCGAGGCTTGATTTGTGACCCAAGATGTGATCTATCCTGGAGAATGTTCCACGTGCACTTGAGAAGAAAGTGTATTCTGCCACTTTTGGGTGGAATGTTCTATAAATATCAATTAAATCTATCTGGTCTATTGTGTCATTTAAAGCTTGTGTTTCCTTATTTATTTTCTGTTTGGATGATCTGTCCATTGGTTTAAGTGGGGTGTTAAAGCCTTCTACAATTATTGTGTTATTGTCGATTTCTCCTTTCATGGTTGTTAGCATTTGCCTTATGTATTGAGGTTCTCCTATGTTGGGTGCATAAACATTCAAAATTGTTATATCTTCTCCTTGGATTGATCCTTAGATCATTATGTAGTGTCCCTCCTTATCTCTTGTAACAGTCTTTAAAGTGTATTTTGTCTGATATGAGTATTGCTACTCCAGCTTTCTTTTGATTTCTATTTGCATGGACTATCTTTTTCCATCCCTTCACTTCCAGTCTGTATGTGTCCCTAGGTCTGAAGTGGGTCTCTTGTATACAGCATATGTACGGGTCTTGTTTTTTATCCATTCAGCCAGTCTGTGTTTTTGGTTGGGGAATTTAATCCATTTACATTCAAGGGTATTATCGATATGTATGTTCCTATTACCATTTTCTTTATTGTTTTGGGTTTGTTTTTGTGGGTCTTTTTCTTCTCTTGTGTTTCCCATTTAGAGAAGTTTCTTTAGCATTTGTTGTAAAGCTGGTTTGGTGGCGCTGAATTCTCTGAGCTTTTGCTTGTTTGAAAAGCTTTTGATTTCTCTGTTGAATCTGAATGAGATCCTTGCTGGGTAGAGTAATCTTGGCTGTAGATTTTTCTCTTTCATCACTCCTGCCACTCCCTTCTGGCCTACAGAGTTTCTGCTGAAAAAATCAACTGATAACCTTATGGGGATTCTTTTGTATGTTATTTTTTGTTTTTCCCTTGCTGCCTTAAATATTTTTTCTTTGAATTTAATTTTTGTTAGTTTGATTAATATGTGTCTTGGTGTGTTTTTCCTAGGGTTTGTCCTGTATGGGACTCTCTGTTCTTCCTGGGCTTGGGTGACTATTTCCTTCCCCATGTTAGGGAAGTTTTCGACCGTAATCTCTTCAAATATTTTCTCAGACTCTTTCTTTTTCTCTTCTTCCTCTGGGAAGAGCCCTATAATTCGAACCCTATAATTCAAATATTGGTGCATTTAGTGTTGTCCCAGAGGTCTCTGAGATTGTCTTCAATTCTTTTCATTCTTTTTTCTTTATTCTTCTCTTTGATAGTTATTTCCACCATTTTGTCTTCCAGCTCACTTATTTGTTCTTCTGTCACAGTTATTCTGTTATTGATTCCTTCTAGTGTATTTTTCATTTCAGTTATTGTGTTGTTCATCTCTGTTTGTTTGTTCTTAAGTTCTTCTAGATCTTTGTTAAACATTTCTTGTATTTTCTCAATCCATGCCTCCATTCTATTTCTGAGATTCTGGATCATTTTACTATCATTACTCTGAATTCTTTTTCAGGAAGATTGCCTATTTCCTCTTCATTTATTTGGTCTTGTAGGTTTTTACCTTGTTTCTTCATCTGTGATATATTTTTTTATCATCTCATTTTTTTTCCTTTTTTTTTTAATGTGTGGGATTGTGTTCCTGTCTTACTGGTTGTTTGTCCTGAGGCTTCCAACACTGGAATTTGTAGACTGTTGGGTAGAGTTGGGTCTTGGTGCTGAGATGAGGACCTCCGTGAGACTTCACTCCGATGAATATTCCCTGGGGTCTGGGTCTCTGTTAGTCCAGTGGCTTGGACTTGGAACTTCCACCACAGGAGTTTTGGCCCAACCCCCAGCTTGTGAGCCAAGATCCCACAAGCCACGTGGGGTGGCAAAAAAAAAAACAGAGGGAGAAAAATAACAAAGTAAAAAATAAAATTAGACTAGGAAACTAACAGATATTTTAGAAATAATATAAAAGTAAAAATATAGATGAATCAACAACTGAAGGTACAACAGTACCACAGTAGTAAAAAAGAAGAGGAGGGAAGAAAAAAAGGGGGAAAAGGCCTTGGCTGTGGAGCACAGGGCCTAACCAAGGGTGAGGTTTGGGCAGTGGGTGAGGCCTATGCTCAGGACCCACAGGGCTGGAAAAGGCCCTGGGGGCTGTGGGGAGTGGGGCTTAGGCTCAATGGAACAGAAGGGGCCAGGTGTGCCCCCCACCCCTGGTCTCAGAGGGTGGGAGACATCGCCTGGGAGCCCAGCAGGCTTCCTGGGCTTGAGTGGACAGGGAAAATGCCCGCCTCTCCTCTCCTGCTCCTCCCAGGGGGTCCCTCCCTCCTGCCTCTCCTGCTCTCCTCAGCCTCAGGGGTGCCGATCCTGTCTGGCCTCCACTTCTCCTTCCCCCTCAGTCCCCCCACATCCTACCGGTTCACTTGGGGGTTCCTCCCATCTCCTTGGGCATCAGCGTACCCCACTAGTGGCTGGCAGGTGCCCTAGTTCTGCAGAGACGCTAACTAGGTATCTTCCCACACCGCCATCTTGACTCCACCTCTCTGGTGTCACTTTAATAGTAGTGGTTGTAGTAACTACAGTGAGTGCCTCACCAGGTTTCAGGTGCTGTGAGAAGGACAGGGGTGTTGTTACACTCAGTCCTCATGGCAACACCATGAAGCAGGTGCTATTGTGAATGTCATTTATAGAAAAAGACGTTCAGAGAGGTTAACAAAATTGCCCAGTTCACATAGTTATTAACTGGCAGAGCCTAAGTGGGCCTGACTTGGAGGCCTGCTCTTATCCACTATACAATACGCTTTTCTGACCTTAACCACCATTAAAGACACCCCTGGAAGTTCAGTTCCCCTCAAATGACTCCTGCATTCATTCTGGGAGTCTCTAAGATGTGTCCCAGAGGAACTCATTAATAACACTCTAGAGTTAGCTCCAGGAATCTTTCATTTATCCACTCTTAATCTCCCATAACTACACCATTGCTGAGGTCTACACTATCGTCAAAATCTTCTGAAGGGCCCTCTCCACTGCTCCCCCATCTTAACGGGGACCCAGGCAATTTATGGGGACTGTTTCCCAAAGGTCCCAAAGGTACTAGGCATCCATTCTGTCTGATGAGGCTTCTCTCTCCAGCTGGGAAGGTTGAGGATTCTGGGCTCCATCACCACCCATGTGGGCCAAAGGAGTGGGCCCCATCATGGAAGGACTAGATACACTGGAGCAACAGGAGTCCTTCAGTTGCTGGGACATCCTGTCTCTTCTTTGTTCCTCTATGCCTCCCAGCAAATGTTTCAGCAACACCTCATATGCTCTTTTCTACTTGGAATTCCCCTCTTTCCTCCAACTCCCCTTTACCTGGTAAGGTCTTCTTCACTGTTTAAGACCCAATTCAAGAGATGCCAGGTCTCAGAACCCTTCCCTGACTATTCCATGTAACTTATTAGTTGCCCTCCACTGTGTTTCCATAATATCCTTTACTTGTATCAAATGCCACCCTGACATGTTGTATTATGAATATTGCATATGTATTTTTTTTATCTCACTAGATAATTGAGTACATTTTGCAATTTGAGAGCAGAGATTGTTACCCTTCTTTGTGTCTCAGCCCAGTACCTGTCATGTAGTATCAGGTCAATAAATGTTAAAAAATAGATCACTCCTGTGTTTCTAGCTAGAATAACTAGGAGGATGGATGACTTAATAAATTTTCCTTATTAAGTTTCCCTTGACCTTTCCCCAATTCATGTCTAATCATCTCTTCCCTGGACCCCTGAAGCAGCCTCTCAACTCTTTTTATTGTGGTAAAATATAGATAATAAATTTATTATTTCAATTATTTTAAAGTATACAAAGCCTCTCAACTCTTAACCTGTGTCCCTGACCTCAGTAAATCCTCCTCAATACCACCCTTCATTTAGTTGCCCAAATGAACTAAAACTATGTCAGCCTACTGTTTAAAATGCTTCACTAATTTCCCTTTGCCTACAGAATATAATTAAGTCAATACTTTTAAAATGTCATATAAGACAAGAAAAAGAAATAAAAAGCCATCCACATTGGAAAGGAAGAAGTAAAACTGTCACTATTTGAAGATGACATGATACTATATAAAGAAAACCCTAAAATCTCCACCAAAAAAAACATTAGAAATAATAAATGAATTCAGTAAAGTTTTAGGATACAAGATTAATATACAGAAATTGGTTGCTTTTCTATACAGTAATAATGAACTATCAGAAAGAGAAAGCAAGAAAACAATCAGCTTAAAATCACATCAGAAAAAAAAAACAAAAACCTAGGAATAAACTTAACCAAGAAGGTGAAAGACCTATACTCTGAAAACTATAAAACACTGATGATGGAAATTGAAGATGATACAAAGGAATGGAAAGATATCCCATGTTCTTGGATTGAAAGAATTAATACTGTTAAAATGTCCACACTACCCAAAGCAATCTGCAGATTTAATGCAATCCCTATCAAAAATCTCTATGACAGTTTCCACAGAACTAGAAGAAATAACTCTAAAATTTATATGGAGCCACAAAAGAGCCTCAATTGCCAAATTAATCTTGGGAAAAAAGAATAAAGCTGGAGGTATCATGCTCCCTGACTTCAGAGTATACCACAAAGCCATAGAAATCAAAACAGCATAATACTAGCACAAAAACAGACACACAGATCAGTGGAACAGAATAGAGAGCCCAGAAATAAGCCTAAGCAGTTATGGCCAACTAATCTAAGACAAAAGAGACAAGAATATACAATGGAGAAAAGGCAGACTCTTCAACAAGTGATGCTAGGAAAACTGGACAGCTACATGTAAAAGCATGAAATTAGAATATTTTCTCACACCATATACAAAAATAAATTCAAAATGGATTAAAGACCTAAATGTAAGACTGAAACCATAAGACGAGAAGAGAACATAAGCAGAACACTCTTTGACATAAATCATAGCAATATTTTTTTGGATCTATCTCCTAAGGCAAAAGAAATAAAAGCAAAACCCCCAAATGGGACCTAATTAAACTTAAAAGCTTTTGCACAGCAAAATAAACCATCACAAAATGAAAAGATAATCTACTGAATAGGAGAAAATATTTGCAAATGATGTGGTCAATAATGGGTTAATATCAAAAATATATTGACCGCTCATACAACTTAATATCAATAAAACAACTGACCTGATTAAAAAATGGGCAGAAGACCTAAATAAGCATTTTTTCAAAGAAGATATACAGATGGCTAACAGGCACATGGAAAGACATTCAGCATGGCTAATCATCAGAGAAATGCAGATCAAAACCACAATGAGATATTACCTCACAATGAGATATCACCTGTCAGAATGGCTATCCTCAAAAAGTCTACAAAAAACAAATGTTGGCAAGGATGTGGAGAAAAGGGAACCATAGCACACTGTTGATGGGAATGTAAATTGGTGCAGCCACTATGGAAAACTATATAGTTTCCTCAAAAAACTAAAAATAGAACTACCATATGATCCAGAAATTCCACTCCTGGGTATATATCCAAAGAAAATGAAAACGCTAATTCAAAAAGATACATGCACCCCTATGTTCATAGCAGCACTATTTACAATAGCCAAGATGTGGAAGCAACACAAGTGTCCATCAACAGAGGAATGGATAAAGAAGATGTGGTATATGTACACAATGGAATACTACTTAGCCATATAAAAGAATGAAATTGTGTTATTTGCAATAGTGTGGATGGATCTAGAGGGTATTATGCTGTTATCACTTAAATATGGAATCTGAAAAAAAATTTTTTTAATGCATGTATGTAACAAAACAGCAATAAACCCACAGATAGAGAACAAACTAGTGTTACCAGAGGAGAGAGGGAAAGGGGAAGGGGCAAGATACGGGTAAGGGATTAAGAGGTACAAACTACTATGTATAAAATAAATAAGCAACAAGGATATATTGTACATTACAGGGAATAGAGCCAATATTTTACGATAATTTTAAATTTAGAAACTTTGGAGAGGAGCTTCAAGATGGCAGAAGAGTAAGACGCGGAGATCACCTTCCTCCCCACAGATACATCAGAGATACATCTACATGTGGAACTCCTACAGAACACGTACTGAATGCTGGCAGAAGACCTCAGACCTCCCAAAAGGCAAGAAACCCCCCACGTACCTGGGTAGGGCAAAAGAAAAAAAAATAGAGACAAAAGAATAGGGACAGGACCTGCACCAGTGGGAGGGAGCTGTGAAGGAGGAAAGGTTTCCACACACTAGGAAGCCCCTTTGTGGGCGGAGACTGCGGGTGGCGGAGGGGGGAAGCTTTGGAGCTGTGGAGGAGAGTGCAGCCACAGGGGTGCGGGGGGCAAAGCGGAGAGATTCCCGCACAGAGGATCGGTGCCAACCAGCACTCACCAGCCTGAGAGGCTTGTCTGCTCCCCGACCAGGGCGGGCGGGGCTGGGAGCTGAGGCTCGGGCTTCGGAGGTCAGACCCCAGGGAGAGGACTGGGGTTGGCTGCGTGAACACAGCCTGAAGGGGCTAGTGCACCACAGCTAGTGGGGAGGGAGTCCAGGAAAATGTCTGGACCTGCCGAAGAGGCAAGAGACTTTTCCTTGCCTCTTTGTTTCCTGGTGCGCGAGGAGAGGGGATTAAGAGCTCTGCTTAAAGGAGCTCCAGAGACTGGCGCAAGCCGCAGCGATCAGCGCGGACCCCAGAGACGGGCATGAGATGCTAAGGCTGCTGCTGCCGCCACCAAGAAGCCTGTGTGTGAGCACAGGTCACTTTCCACACCTCCCCTCCTGGGAGCCTGTGCAGCCCGCCACTGCCAGGGTCCCGGGATCCAGGGACAACTTCCCCAAGAGAACGCACGGCGTGCCTCAGGCTGGTGCAATGTCATGCTGGCCTCTGCAGCTGCAGGCTCACCCTGCACTCGGTACCCCTTCCTCCCCCGGGCCTGAGTGAGCCAGAGACCCCGAATCAGCTGCTCCTTTAACCCTGTCCTGTCTGAAGAACAGATGCCCTCAGGTGACCTACACACAGAGGTGGGTACAAATCCAAAGCTGAACCCCAGGAGCTGTGGGAACAAAGAAGAGAAAGGAAAATCTCTCCCAGCAGCCTCAGGAGCAGCAAATTAAATCTCCACAGTCAACGTGATGTACCTGCATCTGTGGAATACCTGAATAGACAACGAATCATCCCAAATTGAGGAGGTGGACTTTGGGAGCAATGATATATATATATGCTTCCCTTTTTCTCTTTTTGTGAGCGTGTATGCGTATGTTTCTGTGTGTGATTTTTGTCTGTATAGCTTTGCTTTTACCATTTGTCCTAGGGTTCTGTCTGCCCTTTTTTTGTTGGTTTTTTTTTTTGGTTTTTTTAGTATAATCTTCAGTGCTTGTTATCATTGGTGGATTTGTTTTTTGGTTTGACTGTTCCCTTCTTTCTTTTTTTCAAAATACATTAAAAAAAATTTAATAATTATTTTTTGTTTTTTATTTTAATAACTTTTTTATTTTATTTTATCTTTTTCTTTCTTCTTTCTTTCTTTCTTTCTTTTTTTCTCCCTTTTATTCTGAGTGGTGTGGATGACAGGCTCTTGGTGCTCCAGCCAGGCATCAGGGCTGTGCCTCTGAGGTGGGAGAGCCAAGTTCAAGACATTGGTCCACCAGAGACCTCGCAGCTCCACGTAATATCAAATGGCAAAAATCTCCAAGAGATCTCCATATCAATGCCAAGACCCAGCTCCACTCAACGACCAGCAAGCTACAGTGCTGGACACCCTATGCCAAACAACTAGCTAGACAGGAACAGAACCCCACCCATTAGCAGAGAGGCTGCCTAAGATCATAATAAGGTCACAGACATGCCAAAACACACCACCAGATGTGGACCTGCCCACCAAAAAGACAAGATCCAGCCTCATCCACCAGAACACAAGCACTACTCCCCTCCACCACGAAGCCTACACAAATCACTGAACCAGACTTAGCCACTGGGGGCAGACACCAAAAACAATGGGAACTAGAAACCTGCAGCCTGCAAAAAGGAGACCTGAAATACAGTAAGTTAAGCAAAATGAGAAAACAAAGAAACAAGCAGTGGATGAAGGAGCAAGGTAAAACCCCACCAGACCCAACAAATGAAGAGAAAATAGGCAGTCTATCTAAAAAAGAATTCAGCATAATGATACTAAAGATGATGAAAAATCTTGGAAATAGAATGGAGAAAATACAAAAAATGTTTAAAAAGTACCTAGAGCTAAAGAGCAAACAAACAATCAAGAACAAAAAAATAAATGAAATTTAAAATTCTCTAGAAGGGATCAATAGCAGAATAACTGAGGCTGAAGAATGGATAAGTGACCTGGAAGATAAAATGGTGGAAATAACTACTGCATAGCAGAATAAAGAAAAAAGAATGAAAAGAATTGAGGACAGTCTCAGAGACTTCTGGGACAATATTAAATGCACCAACATTTGAATTATAGGGTCCCAGAAGAAGAAGAGAAAAAGAAAGGGACTGAGAAAATATTGGAAGAGATTATAGTTGCAAACTTCCATAATATGGGTAAGGAAATAGTTAATCAAGTCCAGGAAGCACAGAGAGTCCCATACAGGATAAATCCAAAGAGAAACATGCCAAGACATATATTAATCAAATTATAAAAATTAAATACAAAGAAAACATATTAAAAGCAGTAAGGGAAAATCACCAAATAACATACAAGGGAATCCCCATAAGGTTAACAGCTGATCTTTCAGCAGAAGCTCTGCAAGCCAGAAGGGAGTGGCAGGACATATTTAAAGTGATGAAAGGGAAAAACTTACAACCAAGATTACTCAATCCAGCAAGGATCTCAGTCAGATTTGATGGAGAAATTAAAACCTTTACAGACAAGCAAAAGCTAAGAGAATTCAGCACAACCAAACCAGCTTTACAACAAATGCTAGAGGAACTTCTCTAGGCAGGAAACACAAGAGAAGGAAAAGACCTACAATAAGAAACCCAAAACAATTAAGAAAATGGTAATAGGAACATACATATCGATAATTATCTTAAATGTAAATGGATTAAAAGCTCCAACCAAAAGACATAGACTGGCTGAATGGTTACAAAAACAAGACCCATATATAGGCTGTCTACAAGAGACCAACTTCAGACCTAGGGACACATACAGACTGAAAGTGAGGGGATGGAAAAAGATATTCCATACAAATGGAAATTAGAAGAACACTGGAGTATCAATTCTCATATCAGACAAAATGGACTTTAAAATAAAGACGATTACAAGAGACAAAGAAGGACACTACATAATGATCAAGGGATCAATCCAAGAAGAAGATATAACAATTGTATCTATGCACCCAATATAGGAGCACCTCAATACTTAAGGCAAATACTAACAGCCATAAAAGGGGAAATTGACAGTAACACATTCATAGTAGGGAACTTCACACCCCACTTTCACCAATGGACAGATCATCCAAAATGAAAATAAATAAGGAAACACAAGCTTTAAATGATACATTAAACAAGATGGACTTAATTGATATTTATAGGACATTCCACCCAAAAACAACAGAATACACATTTTTCTCAAGTGCTCATGGAACATTCTCCAGGATAGATCATATCTTGGGTCACAAATCAAGCCTTGGCAAATTTAAGAAAATTGAAATCGTATCAAGTATCTTTTCTGACCACAATGCTATGAGACTAGATATCAGTTACAGGAAAAGATCTGTAAAAAATACAAATCCATGGAGGCTAAACAGTACACTACTAAATAACCAAGAGATCACTGAAGAAATCAAAGAGGAAATCAAAATATACCTAGAAACAAATGACAATGAAAACATGACGATCCAAAACCTATGAGATGCAGCAAAAGCAGTTCTAAGAGTGAAGTTTATAGCAATACAACCCTACCTTAAGAAACAGGAAACATCTCATACAAACAACCTAAACTTGCACCTAAAGCAATTAGAGGAAGAAGAACAAAAAAACCCCAAGTTAGCAGAAGGAAAGAAATCATAAAGATCAGATCAGAAATAAATGAAAAATATATGAAGGAAATGATAGCAAAGATCAATAAAACTAAAAGCTGGTTCTTTGAGAAGATGAACAAAATTGATAAACCATTAGCCAGATTCATCAAGAAAAAAAGGGAGAAGACTCAAATCAATAGAATTAGAAATGAAAAAGGGGAAGTAACAACTGACACTGCAGAAATACAAAGGATCATGAGAGATTACTATAAGCAACTCTATGCCAATAAAATGGACAACCTGGAAAAAATGGACAAATTCTTAGAAATGCACAACCTTCCAAGACTGAACTAGGAAGAAATAGAAAATATGAACAGACCAATCACAAGCACTGAAATTGAAACTGTGATTAAAAACCTTCCAACAAACAAAAGCCCAGGACCAGATGGCTACACAGGCGAATTCTATCAAACATTTAGAGAAGAGCCAACACCTATCCTTCTCAAACACTTCCAAAATATAGCAGAGGGAGGTACACTCCCAAACTATTCTATGAGGCCACCATCACCCTGATACCAAAAAAAGACAAAGATGTCATAGAAAAAGAAAACTACAGACCAATATCACTGATGAACATAGATGTGAAAATCCTCAACAAAATACTAGCAAACAGAATCCAACAGTACATTAAAAGGATCATACACCATGATCAAGTAGGATTTTTCCCAGGAATGCAAGGATTCTTCAATATATGCAAACCAATCAATGTGATACACCATATTAACAAATTGAAGGATAAAAACCATATGATAATCTCAATAGATGCAGAGAAAGCTTTTGACAAAATTCAACACCAATTTATGATAAAAACCTTCCAGAAAGTAGGCATAGAGGGAACTTACCTCAACATACTATAGGCCATATATGACAAACCCACAGCCAACATCGTCCTCAATGGTGAAAAACTGAAACCATTTCCACTAAGATCAGGAACAAGACAAGGTTGCCCACTGTCACCACTATTATTCAACATAGTTTTGGAAGTTTTAGCCACAGCAATCAGAGAAGGAAAAGAAACAAAAGTAATCCAAATCAGAAAAGAAGAAGTAAAGCTGTCACTGTTTGCACTTGACATGACACTATACATAGAGAATCCTAAACATGCTACCAGAAAACTACTAGAGCTAATCAATGAATTTGGTAAAGTAGCAGGATACAAAATTAATGCACAGAAATCTCTGGCATTCCTATGCACTAATGATGAAAAATCTCAAAGAGAAATTAAGGATACACTCCCATTTACCACTGCAACAAAAAGAATAAAATACCTAGGAATAAACCTACCTAATGAGACAAAAGACCTGTATGCAGAAAATTATAAGACACTGATGAAATAAAGTGATGCAAAGAGATGGAGAGATATACCATGTTCTTGGATTGGAAGAATCAACATTGTGAAAATGACTATACTAACCAAAGCAATCTACAGATTCAGTGCAATCCCTATCAAACTACCAATGGCATTTTTCACAGAACTAGAACAAAAAATTTCACAATTTGTATGGAAACACAAAAGACCCCGGATAGACAAAGCAATCTTGAGAAAGAAAAACGGAGCTGGAGGAATCAGGCTCCCGGCCTCAGGCTATACTACAAAGCTACAGTAATCAAGACAGTATGGTACTGGCACAAAAACAGTACCAATGGATGAATGGAACAGGATAGAAAGCCCAGAGATAAACCCACGCACTATGGTCACCTTATCTTTGATAAAGGAGGCAAGAATATACAATGAAGAAAAGACAGCCTCTTCAATAAGTGGTGCTGGGAAAACTGGACAGCTACCTGTAAAAGAATGAAATTAGAACACTCCCCAGTGCCAGACACAAAAATAAACTCAAAATGGATTAAAGACCTAAATGTAAGACCAGACACTATAAAACTCTTAGAGGAAAACATAGGCAGAACACTCTCTGACATAAATCACAGCAAGATCCTTTTTGACCCACCTCCTAGAGAAATGGAAATAAAAACAAAAATAAACAAATGTGACTTAATGAAACTTAAAAGCTTTTGCACAGCAAAGGAAACCATAAACAAGACCAAAAGACAACACTCAGCATGGGAGAAAATATTTGCAAATCAAGCAACTGACAAAGGATTAATCTCCAAAATTTACAAGCAGCTCATGCAGCTCAATATCAAAAGAACACAAAACCCAATCCAAAAATGGGCAGAAGACCTAAATAGACATTTCTCCAAAGAAGATATACAGATTGCTAACAAACACATGAAAGAATGCTGAACATCACTAATCATTAGAGAAATGGAAATCAAAACTACAATGCGATATCATCTGACACCAGTCAGAATGGCCATCATCAAAAAATCTACAAACAATAAATGCTGGAGAGGGTGTGGAGAAAACAGAACACTCTTGCACTGCTGGTGGGAATGTAAATTGATACAGCCACTATGAAGAACAGTATGGAGGGTCCTTAAAAAACTAAAAATAGAACTACTGTATGACACAGCAATCCCACTACTGGGCATATACCCTGAGAAAACCATAATGCAAAAAGAGTCATGTATCACAATGTTCATTGCAGCTCTATTTACAATAGCCAGGACATGGAAGCAACCTAAGTGTCCATCGATAGATGAGTGGATAAAGAAGATGTGGCAGATATATACAATGGAATATTACTCAGCCATGAAAAGGAACGAAATTGAGTTATTTGTAGTGAGGTGGATGGACCTAGAGTCTGTCATACAGAGTGAAGTAAGTCAGAAAGAGAAAAACAAATATGGTATGCTAACACATATACATGGAATAAAAAAAAAATGGTCATGAAGATCCTAGGGGCAAGATGGGAATAAAGACGCAGACCTACTAGAGAATGGACCTGAGGATATGGGGAGGGGGAAGGGTAAGCTGGGACGAAGTGAGAGAGTGGCGTGGACATATATACACTACCAAATGTAAAATAGATAGCTAGTGGGAAGCAGTCGCATAGCACAGGGAGATCAGCTCGGTGCTTTGTGACCACCTAGAGGGGTGGGATAGGGAGGGTGGGAGGGAGGGAGATGCAAAAGGGAAGAGTCCAGAGTCCCACTCTGGACTCGAGACATTCCAGAGAGCAGGGAATGGATCTCTGTGTAGAATTTGACACACAAGTAGGTGCTTAGAAAATACTAGGCAAGCTACAATTAGGGGGTTTCATCCAGTTTGTTTCACTGTACTGCACTGCTTCTCACTAGTTCTCTTCGGTACATCATTATTAGGCAGTGATACTGAAGAATTTCTCCAGAAATTCTGGAGCCTCAGTTTCCATTGCTGTGCTTGATGCCAAGCTACAGCCTGTCTGCCACCTCCTACTGCCTTCTTCCCTGTTGCCCTGTACTCTCTGTCTGGATGGCTTGTGTCTGCACCCGGAGGCTTTTCCTGCCTGGCCTCTGCTTCCATTGAAACTTCTCCAGAGAGAGCATGTAATTGCATTGGGTTGACACTCTTTAGCGCAGAATGCTTCTGTGGGGTTCTCAGGCTAAATCACCTTGTGGGCTTCTGATCATAGTCACCGACTCAGACCCCAGTCCCTGATCCCATTTGCTTGTGGCCAAGATGATGGGGTCACATAATATAAGATGTGAAACGTGTGGAGGCTGGTAGGAGTGGATGAGGAAGGCATTTATAATTTTGAGGCTGTTCATGACAGTCACCAAAGCATCAGCGTTGCCTCAGACCAAAGCTTGACCATATCTGATTCTGTTCCAGGAGGCGATGTGCAGCTGAGTACATGCACATTTAGGTGTTATTATTGAGAAGCTGTGTCCTTAATTATAGACTGCATGCTGACAATTTACTGCACCATATGTTCCAAAGCCAGAACTTGGTTTCCACTTTCATTCAGATGTGGCTCACACCGAATGTTTCCCAGAGGACCTGCTGCCCAGCATGTGATGGCTCCCTCAAAACCTTTGGATCGTAGAAAGGGTTTCATCTGCTTCTGTAATTACTTATTTGGGGCCTGACAGAGGAATTGAAAAGCTGGAAAAAATTGTTCAGCTGTAAAGTCCATATGTGATGATTTGCTTGTTCCAGCAAAAGTGATGATCATAGCAATAAAAATAATACTTCAGTCTTGACATTTCCCATTTAGAATGTATGGAACCCTTTAGCAGAAGTGTTTCCTGTTGAAAACTTTTCTATTACCTTTCAGGGATGCCTCTTCGGGGCTCAAGTCCTGGAGGAATTGTTCACCGCCCTGAGGATGACCAGCTCTTCTCAATTTCTGTATTCAAGGTCTGCCGTTACGGAGGCACTGGACTCACGCCTGGGGCTGTGTAAATGAGAAAGAAGGTACATTCTCTTCCTCCAGTAGATGGAGTTAAAATTGTTGTTCAGGGTCTAACTGAGGTTGTGTATACAGGGTTGATCACAGGATGGAACTGCCCATGCTTCAGGTTGCTCTAATCTTAACCAGTCTGGGTCAGACCAAGTCAGAGCTCTGGTAACTAGGAGCCTGCTAAGACCGCCTTAGTTCCTGTGTTTGGCTGAAATTGCACGTAATTTTTCAAAGGTGATCTCCAGAACAGATTAGCGTTGTTTTGGGTTGCGGTCAACTCTTACAGCTCAGGGCAGGATGTTATATGCCACGACTGGTGGGAGGCGGGGTGAGGTTGCTGTGATTCTAGTTCTTGGATTCTCCCAACCCTACCAAAATACGTGTTACTGGGGTGTGTGATAATTATTCTGTCTCCCAAGGCCTTGGCTGTCCCTGGTTCCTGGAAAGTCTGCCTCCTGTTACACCTCAGGCCTATGGGTGGTAATGGTCTCCAGCTGTTGCTAGTCTTTGAGCATGCTCCAACACCCCCTGTCTACAGGGTCCCTTAACCCTGTCTACACCACTGCAAACAATTCCTTTACCAAAAAGCCTTCTTCAAAAATCCCAGGCTGAGACACCTTCTATCTAATTCCAGGACCTTGACTGAAACACCTTGCATGCAAACATCTTTATTGTAAGATAGTTGGGTTTCCAAAGTAGATAACTCCCATCTCCATTTCTGAGATTTATCAATATGATAGCATCTTATATCAGGCTGAAATAATGTCTTTACATTTTTAATAGAGTATTCATAGACAGCCACAAAACTATTTCCAGTTTTGATCCTGGCCCAAATGAAATGAATGTCTTAATGGAAGATCATTGTAGTTCAATCTCCGAAGGCTTGATCTCTTTCAGCAATATTTTTTCACTAGTAAATATTTCCTTAATATACATGAATTGCCTATTTAACTCACAATTGTTAGACATGTGCACTTATTTCATATTGCATAGATCAATATAAAAAGAAGCTCAAAAATTCAAATTTTGCAGAAAAGTGGAAGAGTGGAGGAAAGAGAGCAAAAGGTGAGCCAATTATATTGTACATTTCATGAGCTGGTTATTTTACATTCGAATCTCTGGTCATCACGTCAGGGGCTGAACTCACCTCTTCTTCGCAAATCGATTCTTCACGGTGTCCAGGTTTTCCGGACTTCCTTCCTCCGAGGATTTCTGTCCTCTCCACGTGCCCCAGCAGCACCTAGGGGCTCTGCACGTGGTCCTTGTAACTGATTCAGGCCCTGGTACTGGCCCTTCCTCACTGCTTTTTCTCTCACACTCCATGTCATCATCCAGCTTAGTCCTAAATGATAGCAGTGTTTCCACCACAGTACACCTGTGTACCAGTCTCTTCCACCATTGCCATACACACATGTTGTATAAGTAACCCCCTGCCACCATCACCAGCATTCCTTCCACCTCCCCCCATGAACTGCAGTGGGCCTCTCACTAATCTCTTGCTCTTCCTAAAGCACCACAGGGGTGGATGGAGGGGTCTGAATGTTCCCCTTGCCCTCTTGCCAGTTCCAGCTCACTGCTCCAAATGAAGGCTAATAGTTTTGTCACTCAAGGACAAGGATGAAAAATCAGCCAAAGGATTTGGAATTGTTGTTCTAAATGGATGCTATTCTAGGTTGAATAATGGCCTCCAAAGATATACTGATCTTAACCTCTAGAGCCTGTGAACCTTTTATGGCAAAAAAGGACATTGCAGGTGTGATTAAATTAAGGATTTTAGGAGGAGATGACCCTGGATTATCCAGGTGGACCCTAAATGCAATCACAGATATCCTTTTAAGGGGAGAGGCATCTTAGGGAGACTTGAGACAGACAAGGAGGGCAATGTGGCCACTGAAAGAAGATGCTACATTACTGGTTTTGAAGATGGAAGGGGCCACAAGTCAAAGAGTGTGAGAAATGCAGCTCTAAAACCTGGAAAAATCAAGGAAACAGATTCTCCCCTACGGTCTCCAGAAGGAGCACGGCCCAGTGAAACCAACTTTGCACTTCTGAACTCAGGAACTCTAAGAGAATAAATGAATGTTGTTTTAAGCCACCAAGTTGGTGGTACTTTGCTATAGCAGCCCTAGGAAACTAGGACAGAATTCCTGGATAACTTATAGGGCAATCTGGGGAGGTAGGTGGGATTAAAGAAAGATGGTATTTTAGCTCTCCCTAAACACTGCTGCTGAATTAATCTCTCTAAAAATACAACACCAGTCATATTCTTAACCCTTCTCAAAACCATCTGTAGGGTTGTTTTTTTGGTTTTTTTTTTAATGACTTTAAAAAGGTCTAATTAGCGTCCTCCAAATTCTGGCCACACCTTCCTTTCGGCCATATATCGCTCCCTGTTTTCCTTCTGCATCCAGCCAGACACACGCCTGGTCCTGTGCATCCCACATGCAATCCCACCTCCACCTCTGGACCTTTGTTCAGCTCCTCAGCAGCCTAGCTGTCCTCCTTCCCAGCACACCATGACTCACGCATCCATCAAAGCTAACCAAATGCCTCCCCCTCATGAACTCTTTCCTGATTCCTTCAATAGAAGTTATTTTCTCTCTCTGAGCACCCAAATTGCTTCGTGGTTCCTCTCTCCTGACCCCTCTTATGTTTGTCCTTTCCTTATACTTATAGGTCGTAGTAGTTAAACGCACACACTGGAGCCATCTCCTGAAGTTAAATTCTTGTGTGAATATTTACTAGATAAGTGACCTTGGGCACGTTACATAATTTTTCTGTGCCTCAGTTACCTCAACTGAAAAAAAACACAAGGATAATAATTGTGAGTAACATGGTTTGTTATAAAGATGAAAAGAATTCATGAAATCAGTGCCTGGCACATTGAAAATGTTCAATAAAGGCCAGCTATTGTTTTTATTATGCATTATCTTGCCTTTTAACTGTAAGTTCCTTAATGGGAAGACCCTACACTTACGTATCTTTGCCTTCTCCATAGTTCAGTGTATGGCATTGAGTAGGTGCTCACTAAACTCTAGTGGGTTTTTTTTGTTGTTTTGCGGTACGCGGGCCTCTCACTGTTGTGGCCTCTACCGTTGCGGAGCACAGGCTCCGGACGCGCAGGCTCAGCAGCCATGGCTCACGGGCCCAGCCGCTCCGCAGCATGTGGGATCCTCCTGGACCGGGGCACGAACCCGTGTCCCCTGCATTGGCAGGTGGACTCTCAACAACTGCGCCACCAGGGAAGCCTTAAACTCTAGTTTTAATGGAGCAGGCAAGAGCCTATGTCCTGGTAAGACCAAGAATAGATTTCAGAGCCAAAATGCAATCAATATTAAGGAAGAAATAGCACTCTCTTTACTTTCTCATGTGCTATATTCTCCTCATTTCACTGTAACTTGCTTCAACGTCACCTGTGCTACTGGGACTGCCATCAGATCACCAGAGACTTCTTACATGGTGGATTCAAGGACATGTCGTAGGTCTCACCTCACTGCTGGCCACTTCCTTCTTCTGGAATCTCTTCTCTTTTTCCTTTGCTTGCACCATACTTGGTGGCTTCTCCAATCTCACTGACTTTTGCTCTTCTGGTCCTTTTGTGGGTTCTTCTTTCTCTCCGTGGCTCTCATATTGTGTACTCAAGGGTTTAACGTGAGATCCTTATTTCTTTTCATTCCACATATTATTTCTGTGAATTGTTACCACCCTTACCGATTTTCACTACTCTACATATGCCATACACTGATGATGTCCATGTTTATATTTAAAACATAACATCTCCCCTGCATTTCAGACTCAAAAATCCGGCTGAGTGCTGGACAGCTCATCCTTGATTTTCCATGGACATCTCAAATTCCATAGCATATGCCAAAAATAGCACATTACCCTCTTTCCCACTAAACAGCTCTTCCTTCTGTATATTTTCATCTCTGTTGGAGGTACCACCATTGACTCAGACCCTGGAAGTTAATCAAGACCCTACCTCCCACTCAAATCCCATTCCTAATCAATCACTAAGTTTTGCTGATTTCTTGAGCTAAATAACTGTTGGATTCATCCTCAAATAGACGTCTTTCCTACCATTGTCTTAGGTTAGGTATCACATCTTACCCAGCATTATGCATGAATATTCTAATGTTTCATTTCCTGACAGCTGCAAGAATGATCAACTGTGAAGCACATGCTTAAACCTTGTTTAAAACTCTGCCTAGTGGTCCATGAATAGCTCCCTATTGCCTACAGGTGCAGGTGGTATTTAACATGGTGTTTGTTTCCTTGCTTTGCTCCTGGTCTACCTCTTCAGCCTCATTCTCTGTACTCCCTGCTGCACTCTACACTGCACAATGCAGGGCAGCCTTCACCTCCTTTCCACATGGCGTACAATTTCCCGTCTCTCTGCCTTTACTTACTCTGCCTGTTCTGCCTGAAACAACCCCCCTTTCTTTTGGCTAACTCCTCTGTAAGACTCAGTTCAGGCACTGCCTCCTACAGGAAAGCTTGGTGGAGGTGTGGGTAAGCTGGGAGGAACATGCAAAGCTAAGGCACTGAGTGGGACCGGAAAGAGGAACTCTCCCATCCCATCAGCAGCAGCCAGGTGCATTTGTTTCCTAGGACTGCCATACAAATTCCCACTAACTTAGAAGCTTAAACAATACATGTTTATTATCTTACAGTTCTGTAGGTCTGAAGTGCAATACATGTTTCCCTGAGCTAAAATTAAGGTGTCTGCAGGGTGTGTTCCTTCCTGGAGGCTCTAAGGGAGAAACCGTTTCGTTGCTCATTCAGGTTGTTGGTAGAATTCTGTTCCTTGTGGCTGGAGGAGCATGGTCCCCATTTCTTACAGCTGTCAGCTGAGGGCTGTTCAGAGGCTCTAGAAGCCACCCACATTCCTTGGCCTGTGGCCCTGCTCCCACACCTTCAAAGCCAGCAACAGTGGGGCACTTCCCTCTCACACTTCTGATCTCTCCTGCTGCGTCTTCCAGCTCATCTCTCGGGCCCCGCCTCTTCTGCTTTCTTCTTCTGATTTTAAGAACACATGTAATTAGACTGATCCACTGAGACAGTCTAGGAAAATCTCTCCCTCTTAAGGTCTTTAACCCCAATTATCTCTGCAAGTCCCTTTGCCATGGAAGGTAACATATTTGCAGGGTCTGTGAGGCAGCCATTCTTCCTACCATACTCAGGTTGAGGCAAATAGATCACTTGAGTCTAATTCTATGTTCACAGAATTCATATTTGATCATTTCCCTTTGCATTATTTTGTTGTGCAAATTTCTAACTTTAGCCTTCTTTTTGAATCCAAGGAGTTTAGGAAGGGACTCAGCTCTGCTGGTTCATTTGGTAAGTACTTAAAGAAATGTTAAGTGTGCATAACTTCTCAGGGCACTGACCTGGAGACCTTGTTCAGGAAGGCATTCACAGATGTGCCAGCTGTGGAAAAGCACCTGGAAAGCCAATTCGGAAGATGACTGGAAATCAATAGATAAAATTCCATTATTCAAGATTTAAACCATTCGCTAGGATTTAACGAGGTTACAGAGACTTCTGAGAAAAGAAACTCATCCCATGATGAATAACCACGGCGGAAAGCGAGAAGGAATTTTCTTATAACAAATGAGAACTATTAAACAAAAGACATATTGTTCCAGGAGAAATGCTCATTTAAAAAATTGTCATCCAATAGAATTTCATATTTCTTTCTTATAAAAATTATTAAAGCAAAAACAGTTGAGTATTAGTTGTTGAATTTATTAGTGCTTATGAATTATTTGTTAGGATAGTATTTACTTACTGAATTATTTCCTTCTTTTGGGAAATCATTATGATTCACTAAATATACTCTTAGCTTTAAGGGATTTTAGAAACAATGTACTTTAATTTCCTGCCCTCTAGTGACAAAAATAATGCACTCATGCCTTTATATTGAACAAATTCTGTTAGTAACAAAATTAGAGAATTTGGGGACAGAAAATAGAGTCTGGCTATCATTATTAATGTATAAAAACCATTTTTGTTTGGCAAAAATTTTTATTCAAATAGATGACTTTAAAATTGTGAAGTAAAGGTCAATGTGTTTTTTCTAGCTATCACCTGGCTATCTATGACCTCTATCTTTACAATTAGAGGGTATATACTTTAGAAAACCCTGGTAACAACCAGGAAATTGACAATTTTAATATCGTTAATCTTAAATATCAGAATTGAAGGAAACTTACTAATTCTAAAAATTCCCCTCAATGTTGTATTCATCTGAATCTTTAAGTCCAGGCAATAAACAGTTGGATAACCAGCTGGGGAGTTAAAATTAGAGATAAAAGTAATCAAACTGGTTGATGATTACAATAGGACTAAACAAGGTAGAACTGCTAGATTTGATTAAGTGTGACATTCACATTTTTTGGTATTCTAATTACTAACTGCATTGTTACTATCATTGAACATTTTGGCATTCCTGGGGCACAGGAATGTATGGTATTTGTGCTATTAATTTATCAGTAACAAATGTATTGAATGTCTACTCTGTGCTAGACTCTGTCTTTGGTGCTAAATGACTGAATTCAAAGGTGAAGGCACTCATTCAACATGCCGCACTCCCAGGCCTTGATGGAGCTCTGGGCTCCTGCATCCCGATGGTGACGCCATGTTCTGAGGTAGTACAGACTGGGTTACTGCTTTTCATCTGCAGCGATCTTCTAAACCCCCTTTCCCTACCTCGTGGGGCACACGGGTTAGGACAGAGAGGAATATGTTTTGTTGGGGCTGGAGGGCCTTGATGGAAATGTGAGCTCCAGGGCCAGCTATTTCTGTGGCCATTCCTCGTTGGCAATCACAGTGGGGCTACAGGGCCTCCCTTTACCAAGCACAGCCAGAAGGCCTCTTGAAAGGGTGCGAGCTCTCCCCTGGCTTTCCACGTGACTGTCCCTGCGTGAATAGTAGGGTAGAGTGGGGTGGCATCCTATCCGGACGTGACAGGCTAGGGACAAGCGCTCCATGTTGGGCCCTCACTCACTGCACATTTCCTATGTATGTGACTCTACATCAGCATCTCTCTCCCTACAACAGCCTTGTCAAGTGGGTGTTAACATTCCCACTTACAGACAGGTAACTGATGGAGAGAGACTGTGCCCGAGGTTGGGCTCAGAACCTATGTCTGGACCAATATTTACGAATTCAGTTGATTAAAAGACAGTGGCAGGGGCTTCCCTGGTGGCACAGTGATTGAGAATCCGCCTGCCAATGCAGGGGACACGGGTTCGAGCCCTGGTCCGGGAAGATCCCACATGCTGCAGAGCAATTAAGCCCGTGCGCCACAACTACTGAGCCTGCGCTCTAGAACCCGCGAGCCACAACTACTGAGCCCACGTGCCGCAACTACTGAAGCCCGCGTGCCTAGAGTCCGTGTTCCTCAACAAGAGAGGCCACTTTAATGAGAAGCCCGCGCACCGCAATGAAGAGTAGCCCCAGTTCGCCGCAACTAGAGAAAGCCTGCGCACAGCAACGAAGACCCAACGCAGCCATAAATAAATAAATAAAGTTACAATGCTGGTTGTAACTTAAAAAAAAAAAAAGACAGTGGCAGATGGTGTTAGCACTTTTACATCTTTACAAATGTTAACTTTTACTCTTTGATGTAGATTTTATCTCCGTTTTCAAGTGAGGCAACTAAGGTTAAATTGCCCAAGGTCACACAGCTAGTAAATGAAAAAACCTGGAATTGAACCCAGATTGGCCTTACTCCCTTCTGCCGGGGATAAAGAGTGTATGTGTGAGTGTGTGGGGTCCCTCACCACCCACTGGCCAATCTTCACGCCCGCATCAAAAATCAACCGTGGCCCTCTTGCTCCGGAACTGGGATCTCCTCCTTGGAATCCTTCTCTGGCACTTTCTGGGCAACCCCTACGAAGCTTTGGAGTTTGTGTTGAGCACAGCCCTCCCTGCCACACCTGTTCCTCACCTGCTGCCTCTCCACCCAGGTTCAGCCTGGATGCAAGGACAGCTCGGTCTCATGTAACGGACCTCGCGACCAGAATAGGACAGTGACAAGTGTGCCTGCTTCAGAAGAAACAGATCTCACTTAAAGGGAACAGTGGGCCAAGAGAACATTCAAGGAGAGAGAAAAGCCACAGACAGCTGTTCTTTAACCAATTCAACACTGGCACGGAAGCAAGAAATAATGGCAGCAGGGGCTTCTGCTGTCTGGAACTTGCCAGGGCTTTTACTGCCAAGAACGGAGCATCTGAAAATTTCTTGATTTTCTTATTAATGACAAGTTGGTCTCTCAAAAGCCCGAAGCAGCAATGAGAGGACCTGCTGCTCCTAAAAGAATTCTGGCCAATAAGAGAGCGTATAAGGGGCCGATCTAATGAACTGCAAGTGTGTCCCTAGCACTGCCTCCCGTTCTGCTGAGCTCTCGGCATGAAGACCGTGGGGCTGGGTTGGGGTGGAGGGAGGGAAGGTACTTTTGGACCTTAGACACTTTACTTGCAGGGGACAGGCTGGGGCGGGGGTACTTCTGGGGGGTGCACCACTGAAGCTACCTGGTGACACACAGTAGCTCTGAGGACAGTAGCACTAGCGAGGAGTGCAGAGATGCTGGATGAGATGTGAGAGAGTGGTCAGGACACTCTTAGCCTATTTAATATATAATCATATCAATCCTAAAACAAAGCAAACCTCACTGTATCTCCTTTCTTCCTGTTCTCCCAAGAACACCCTGTTGCCTGGACCTAGAATCCTGCGGTTAGAACAATGGCTTAGTTGTGTCATGGTCTGGCTTAATTGCTGTGGGCCGTCCAGGAAATTATCCATCATTTATTTCCACAAGAGGATACATTCTGAGTTCCAATTAGTCAACTTTTCCAATACATTTTTGTAATGCAATCAAGTTTTAAATTGGGAATGGCCTGTAGCCTCTCGTTAGCGTTCCTGTGTGCCAACGCATGTAATCCTATTTAGAATGCAGTTTAAGACATAATTCAGCAAACATTTGAAATTCACATATACTAAAGAAAGTAATGATCTTTATCAAATTTTCAGGGTACAGGGAAAATGCATTGGTTGGGGCTGCTATTTCTGGATTAATAGTTAAAGGAGGCTAACTCAAGGCAACATAATGCTGCAAGACCAATTATAATTTCAAAATACTGAATGGCATGTCTATTTTAGTTAAGAGTTTCCTTATGTAGCTGTAGGACTGAATTTAGGTCTGCACTTTTGGAAAGTCCTCAGTTTTTTTCTTCGTAAGCTTAGCATACATCAATCTCTCTCTCTACCCTATTCACTCACTGGCTCCCATTCCTCTATGCTTTGGCTTAGACGTTCCCATAGTACATAGCCATGGTTGTGAAAATTATGTGTAGTGGTTTAAAAAATTCGCAAGGAGATGTACAATGTTTAGTGTTATGTTTTATCACATTTACGATGCTGTGTCTCCAAGCATTATATTACAGAAACAAGAACACTTATTACTAATTTCTAAATCATAGTTTTTATCATATACCTTCTATTCTATGTGTTTTTATTTTTTTAAAAAATTTTTGGAAATACGTTTCTTTTTTTTAAATTTATTTATTTTTGGCTGCATTGTGTCTTCGTTGCTGTGCGTGGGCTTTCTTTTTAGTTGCAGTGAGCGGGGACTACTCTTCATTGCCGTGCGCGGGCCTCTCATTACGGTGTCCTCACTCGTCTTGGAGCACCGGCTCTAGGTGCGCGGGCTCTAGAGCACGGGCTCAGTAGTTGTGGCGCATGGTCCTAGCCGCTCTGCACCATGTGAGATCTTCCTGAACCAGGGCTCAAACCCGTGTCCCCTGCATTGGCAGGCGGATTCCCAACCACTGTGCCACCACGGAAGCCCCTATTCTTTTTTTTATAACATCTTTATTGGAGTATAATTGCTTTACAACGGTGTGTTAGTTTCTCCTGTATAACAAAGTGAATCAGCTATACGTATACATATATCTCCATATCCCCTCCCTCTTGCGTCTCCCTCCCACCCTCCTTATCCCACCACTCTAGGTGGTCATAAAGCACTGAACTGATCTCTCTGTGATATGCGGCTGCTTCCCACATCTATCTGTTTTACCTTTGGTAGTGTATATATGTCCATGCCACTCTCTCATTTTGTCCCAGCTTACCCTTTCTCCTCCCTGTGTACCTAAGTCCATTATCTGACTCTGCATCTTTATTCCTGTCCTGCCCCTAGGTTCTTCAGAACCACTTTTTCTTTTTTAGATTACATATATATATATATATATATATATATATATATGTTAGCATACGGTATTTGTTTTTCACTTTCTGACTTACTTCAATCTGTGTGACAGACTCTACGTCCATCCACCTCACTACAAATAACTCAATTTTGTTTCTTTCTTTTTTTTTTTTTTTTTGCGGTATGCGGGCCTCTCACTGTTGTGGCCAATCCCGTTGCAGAGCACAGGCTCCGGACGCGCAGGCTCAGCAGCCATGGCTCACGGGCCCAGCCGCTCTGCGGCATGTGGGATCTTCCCGGACCGGGTCACGAACCCGTGTCCCCTGCATCGGCAGGCGGACTCTCAACCACTGCGCCACCACGGAAGCCCTCGTTTCTTTTTATGGTTGAGTAATATTCCATTGTATATATGTGCCACATCTTCTTTATCCATTCATCTGTCAATGGACACTTAGGTTGCTTCCACGTCCTGGCTATTGTAAATAGTGCTGCAATGAGCATTGTGGTACATGACTCTTTTTGAATTATGGTTTTCTCAGGGTATATGCCCAGTAGTGGTATTGCTGGGTCGTATGGTAGTTCTATTTTTAGTTTTTTAAGGAACCTCCATACTGTTCTCCATAGTGGCTGTATCAATTTACATTCCCACCAACAGTGCAAGAGGGTTCCCTTTTCTCCACACCCTCTCCAGCATTTATTGTTTGTAGATTTTTTGATGATGGCCATTCTGACCACTGTGAGATGACACCTCGTTGTAGTTTTTTTTTTGTTTTTTTGCAGTACGCGGACCTCTCACTGTTGTGGCCTCTCCCATTGCGGAGCACAGGCTCCGGACGCGCAGGCTCAGCAGCCATGGCTCACGGGCCCAGCCGCTCCGTGGCATGTGGGATCTTCCCAGACCGGGGCACGAACGTGTGTCCCCTGCATCGGCAGGCAGACTCTCAACCATGCACCACCAGGGAAGCCCCTCGTTGTGGTTTTGATTTGCATTTCTCTAATGATTACTGATGATGAGCTATCCTTTCATGTGTTTGTTGGCAATCTGTATATCTTCTTTGGAGAAATGTCTATTTAGATCTTCCGCCCATTTTTGGATTGGGCTGTTTGTTTTTTGAACCTTGAGCTGCATGAGCTGCTTGTATATTTTGGAGATTAATCCTTTGTCAGTTGCTTGATTTGCAAATATTTTCTCCCATGCTGAGTGTTGTCTTTTGGTCTTGTTTATGGTTTCCTTTGCTGGGCAAAAGCTTTTAAGTTTCATTAAGTCACATTTGTTTATTTTTGTTTTTATTTCCATTTCTCTAGGAGGTGGGTCAAAAAGGATCTTGCTGTGATTTATGTCAGAGAGTGTTCTGCCTATGTTTTCCTCTAAGAGTTTTATAGTGTCTGGTCTTACATTTAGGTCTTTAATCCATTTTGAGTTTATTTTTGTGTCTGGCACTGGGGAGTGTTCTAATTTCATTCTTTTACAGGTAGCTGTCCAGTTTTCCCAGCACCACTTATTGAAGAGGCTGTCTTTTCTTCATTGTATATTCTTGCCTCCTTTATCAAAGATAAGGTGACCATAGTGCGTGAGTTTATCTCTGGGCTGTCTATCCTGTTCCATTGACCTATATTTCTGTTTTTGTGCCAGTACCATACTGTCTTGATTACTGTAGCTTTGTAGTATAGCCTGAGGCCGGGAGCCTGATTCCTCCAACTCCGTTTTTCTTTCTCAAGATTGCTTTGTCTATCCGGGGTCTTTTGTGTTTCCATACAAATTGTGAAATTTTTTGTTCTAGTTCTGTGAAAAATGCCATTGGTAGTTTGATAGGGATTGCACTGAATCTGTAGATTGCTTTGGTTAGTATAGTCATTTTCACAATGTTGATTCTTCCAATCCAAGAACATGGTATATCTCTCCATCTCTTTGCATCACTTTATTTCATCAGTGTCTTATAATTTTCTGCATACAGGTCTTTTGTCTCATTAGGTAGGTTTATTCCTAGGTATTTTATTCTTTTTGTTGCAGTGGTAAATGGGAGTGTATCCTTAATTTCTCTTTGAGATTTTTCATCATTAGTGCATAGGAATGCCAGAGATTTCTGTGCATTAATTTTGTATCCTGCTACTTTACCAAATTCATTGATTAACTCTAGTAGTCTTCTGGTAGCATCTTTAGGATTCTCTATGTATAGTATCATGTCAAGTGCAAACAGTGACAGCTTTACTTCTTCTTTTCTGATTTGGATTCATTTTATTTCCTTTTCTTCTCTGATTGCTGTGGCTAAAACTTCCAAAACTACGTTGAATAACAGTGGTGAGAGTTGGCAACTTTGTCTTGTTCCTGATCTTAGTGGAAATGGTTTCAGTTTTTCACCGTTGAGAACGATGTTGGCTGTGGATTTGTCATATACGGCCTTTATTATGTGGAGGTAATTTCCCTCTATGCCTACTCTCTGGAGGGTTTTTATCATAAATGAGTGTTGAATTTTGTCGAAAGCTTTTTCTGCATCTATTGAGATGATCATATGGATTTTCTCCTTCAATTTGTTAATATGGTGTATCACATTGATTCATTTACATATAGTGAAGAATCTTTGCATTCCTCGGATAAAACCCACTTGATCATGGTGTATGATCCTTCTAATGGGCTGTTGCATTCTGTTTGCTAGTATTTTGTTGAGGATTTTCGCCTCTATGTTCATCAGTGATATTGGCCTGTAGTTTTCTTTCTTTGTGACATCTTTGTCTGGTTTTGGTATCAGGGTGATGGTGGCCTCGTAGAATGAGTTTGGGCGTGTTCCTACCTCAGCTATATTTTGGAAGAGTTTGAGAAGAATAGGTCTTAGCTCTTCTCTAAATATTTGATAGAATTCACCTGTGAAGCCATCTGGTCCTGGGTTTTTGTTTCTTGGAAGATTTTTAACCACAGTTTCAATTTCAGTGCTTGTGACTGGTCTGTTTATATTTTCTACTTCTTCCTAGTTCAGTCTCGGAAGGTTGTTCTTTTCCAAGAATTTGTCCATTTCTTCCAGGTTGTCCATTTTATTCGCATAGAGTTGCTTGTAGTAATCTCTCATGATCCTTTGTATTTCTGCAGTGTCAGTTGTTACTTCTCCTTTTTCATTTCTAGTTCTGTTGATTTGAGTCTTTCCCCTTTTTCCTTTTTAATTAATTAATTAATTTTTGGCTACATTGGGTCTTTGTTGTTGCATGTGGGCTTTCTTTTTTAGTCACAGTGAATGGGGGCTACTCTTCATTGCAGTGCACAGGCCTCTCATTAAAGTAGCTTCACTTGTTGCAGAGCATGGGCTCTCGGTGCACGGGCTTCAGTAGTTGTGGCACACAGGCTCAGTAGTTGTGGCTCGCGGACTCTAGAGCGCAGGCTCAGTAGTTATGGCACACGGGCTTAGTTGTTGCGCTGCATGTGGGATCTTCCCGGACCAGGGCTTGAACCGATATCCCCTACATTGGCAGGCAGATTCTTAACCACTACACCTAGAGACTGGAGGTGGAGGCAAGATGGAGGGACAGACGTCCGACCCTTGGATGGGGTCAAGGAGGTGGGCTGGGCTGCCCCCTTCCACCTCCTGCTTCTCCTGGCAAGTTTATGCATTTGTCATGGTGTGAAAAAGGGGGGAAAACAGTGTCAGGGAGGATGCTTTAATATAGGTTGAGGGCAAAAATGGAATGATACTACATAAAACTGTGAATGCCAAAGGCCACTTACTTCAAGTGCAAGAAGATGCCGGACTTGGATCTTCCTCTGGCATGAATATTCTTACCGTGTCTTTATTGTGAATTTGAAGTCGTGGGGTCAAAGGTGTGTTTGGCATGTGACTGGGTGGTCGGCAGGGGTGGGGAATGAAAGCTGCATGCTAGGGCACATGGAAATTGTCGACTGTCTTTAAAGGGGTACAGAACCAGCCTTTGGGGCCTAAGCTCCCTCCCCATTGAGTTTCTATCTGTCGGGTTTAACCACAAGGCTCATGGAGGTGGGAGCAGCATTCCCTTGAATATCAACCTGTGGAATCCCAATGAGACGTGGCTGGAGAACTGGGTGAGGGGGAGTAGGGGACTCTGAGGCCACAGAGCAAAAGCTCTACATTCCAATCCACGGGGTGCAGCAGTTTAACCCGTGAGTGATGCCAAGTGGTGGTGGAGGCCAGTGACCCACCATCTCGCTGGCAGGCCCGGCAGCTGCTCCTTCAACTTTAGACACTGATGGGATGGAGTCGGGCTATTCAGTCACCCCATCAAAATTATGAGCAGTCTATTATTGTAAAGCATGTATTTCTGTGGAGATTTTTTTAAGCCCAATATTTTAGTTCTTGCTGCAAGAGCCAGTTTAGAAAGCAGCCCTGTGCCTCCAGGTTTTAGTGATCTGGGAGGAAAGCACACAGAGCTACATGTTTTGCTCCTAGATTGAAAAGGAAAACCATTCCTGAGCCAAAGAAACAGCGCGTGCTTCGCTGAGGGTAGAGTGTGTGAATTACATCGTCCCTCACAACCTGCTGTGAGGCTTAACTGGAGATTGCTTTCTGGATATAATGCCATCGGAAAGGGAAGCAAATCCCTCATGAATAAATTCATTCTCCTGTGAACCTAACTGCAAAGATAGTATGACATTCATTTAATAAAGCCAGACTTCAGCAGTCCAGAGTTGTATCAATCTGGTGCTAGTGCCTTTGGAAAACTATTTCAAGTCTTATTAAATTATTAAATGTGTGCTCTTCTTACCCCCAAACAAAGAAAGTATCTTGAAGGGTGGCTGGGATATATCTAAGACTAGAGCACACACAAATGTAACAATGGGATCCATTAGCAAATGCCATTACTGTGGGGCAAAGACCCAAGAATTATTCACCTCTCCAACTTTAAGCAACCAGGCTTTTAAAAATGAAGCACGGCTTGGAATCCTTCATCATTAGAAGATCACACCTAAGTTTCACTGGCCCCATGCAGATAAAGAAGCTAGAGATCAACACCAAATGCTTCAGAATGCATTCATTGCGCTGCAAAAAATGTTGTCATGAAACGGATATTGAATTCATTATTACTAGGGATTATAATAGTGGAATTGGGGGTGGGCTACAAGAAGAAGCTGGAGGAAAGAAATAGAGCATGTTCATGCATTGTGAATCCTCAATTTCTTAATCGGGTGCTCAATTCACTAGAAGACATATTTAAAATCTCAAGGACCTCAAGCTTCAGTTTTTCATTCACTTCCCTCTGTCTGTTTAAACACAAACACACACACATACACAACTGTGGCAGAATAAATGTTACTTTATCTAATTTAACATATTATTCAGGTGAGGATAGCTTCCCATAAGCATAGATGAGAGCAAAAAATAAGTAGGGCTATTTTCATAGGATGCTATCAAGATGATATCCTCATGAGCTTACCTATTTGGACTCAGCCGAATATGGAGCAAAGCAACAGAATGGAGTAGATGAGTAACTCTCAATTTTTAGGGCATGAGAACCTCCTGGAGGGCTTGTGAAAACACAGGTTGCTGGGCACCACCTCAGAATTTCTGCTCCAGAATTTTTCATTCAGACTTTTCTGATTCTGACCTTTTGGCCTTGAGAAAAGTTTGACTGTATCTGAGCTGCCCAGCTATGCGGAACGTTGCTCTTTCCCCCGCTCTAGGAATGCTCTTCTGCTTTCCTCACCGGGGGCTGTGGGAGGATGACCGGGGCCCTGGGGACAAGGCAAACCAGCAGAAGCCAGTGAGGGAGACAGATTCAGGGAGGAGGGGCTGCTGGATACCTACCCAGGATAAACTTCCTACAGTTGACAAGGAAACCAAGATTGAGTACAAATTTCTAAAACAAAATATTTTTCTATTTGCTAGATAGGTAAAGGCCTATTGAATTTCTGCTGCCGGTTCCTGGAGCAGGCTTCAGATTGTTGATGTCTCTCTTTTTTTTTTTTTTTTTTTTTTGTGGTACGTGGGCCTCTCACTGCTGTGGCCTCTCTCGTTGCGGAGCACAGGCTCCGGACGCGCAGGCTCAGCGGCCATGGCTCACGGGCCCAGCCACTCCACGGCATGTGGGATCTTCCCGGAGCGGGACACGAACCCGTGTCCCCTGCATCGGCAGGCGGACTCTCAACCACTGCGCCACCAGGGAAGCCCTGTTGATGTCTTTTTGGTTGGACCCATCTCAGAATTATGTGCATATGCTGTGGAAGGGCTTCTCCTACTAGAAGCAGGTGGAGTCACCTGTAGGGCTGCCATATCGCACAACTCCAAGGCATCATTCACTTTGCTGCAGTATGAGAGATGGAATGTTTTTCACTATTCCCTGGAAATCTAGTTATCACGATGATCTCTCCTATTCACTCCTGTCTATTTTCTTTCCATGTGGGTATAATACCTCCAAATCCATTTTAATAACAAACTAAAAAAAAATAAACTCCAATGAAAACCTACAGAAAAAGTGGGAGAAAAGAGCTCAAAGTGACTATGAATCATCTCTAACCTAGGTCTCTGGTTTCACAGATGAGAAAACAAGGGCCATGCAAACACCTATTAAATACCTTTAATACTTATCTATAACATAATTTTAATAGCTGCATAGTGGTCCATCCTATATAGATACAATAACTGATTTAATGAATTCCATCTTGTAGAAAGTTAAAAATTTTTTCAAAATGTTGCTTTTATGGCAATTCCTCAGACTACTATTCATTGTAGAATTGAGACAGTGCTATTTTTACATGCGATGGACCAGAATTTCAATAATATATCAGCAATGGAATTTTAGAACCTCACATTTAAGGTATCAGTAGTCAGTAACATATAAAGCATGCATAATATTTTTTAGAGACATTTTATATAAGAATTACCCTTCCTTAAATATTCAGTCTGAGGCAGTACATACTATCCTGTGCTAAGGGATCAGTGCATAATATCTCATGTAACCCTTATACTTGCCCTAGGGCTTAGATTGGAGGATTACAGGATATCCCAGAGATACTGCAAATTCGGTTCCAGACCACCGCAAGAAAATGACTATCAAGATAAAGCAAGTCACATGAAATTTTTGATTTCCCAGTGCATACAAAAGTTATGTTTCCACTACACTGTAGTCTATTAAGTGTGCAATAGCATTATGTGTAAAAACAATATCCATACCTTCATTAAAAAGACTTAATTGCAAAAAAACTCTAACCATCATCTGAGCCTTCAGCGAGTCATAATCTTTTTGCAATAGTGACATCAAAGATCACTTATCACAGATCACCATAACAAATATAACAATTATGAAAAAGTTTGAAATATTGTAAGAATTATCAGAATGTGACACAGAGACACAAGTGAACAAATGCTGTTAGAAAAATTGTGCCAATAGACTTGCTCAGTGCAGGGTTGCTGCAAACCCTCAATCTGCAACAACGCAGTACTTGCAAGACACAATAAAGCGAAGTGCAATAAAATGAGATATACCTGTACTCCCAATTAGCCAGATGAGGAAACTGAAGTTGACAGCGACCAGAAAACTTGCCCCAGGTGCACAGGTAGTAAGAAGCAGACTCAGGTGCCAAATCAAGTCCTCTACCATCAGGGCCACTGTCATGCTGCCTCTTCTTGCCTTTAAGATAATGAAGCTGAGTCTCTAGCAGGAGAGAAATGGAAACACAGGAAAATGAAAACAGGGTCAGGAGGACAAAATTTATGAAGTAATCTTTCTCTTTTTCATCTTATTTTCAAGAAAATACAGGTATTGTATCAAGAAATTAATAGCTTAGATGTTTTGAGACCACTTAAATGAATATGACTTTTACTTATTAAAATGCTAATAATCCATTAGGCTTTAAATTTAAACATCAAAAATGTAAATTTCAATATCAAACCCCCAATTAAAGGCAAGTAATTACATTTTTCCTGTAGTGGAATTGCTGGGTGAAGGAGTGTTCGTTCATACACCTGGGAATTTCCCGGGTGAAATCTGAAACTGGCCACTGTACACAGAGGTCGAGAGAGGGAAGAAAGAGGCAGACGAGGAGGCGGGTCGGATAAGCAGGGAAACTTAACAAGTTTGACTTGGGCGGAGGCACAGTGAGTAGATCTCCGCCCCCGCCCACCAAATTTAAAAAGCTTATAGAGAGGCCTTATCAGGGTTCAGTCACGTACCCGGTCCAGTTGATCTCAACAACACATTACTCTCTGAAGGCGAGTTCTCGGAACCGGCTCCTACTGCGGCAGCGGTGGGCAGAATATACCCTCCAAGGATGGGGGAGGGGTGAGGAACCTCTTGCCCGGGTGCAGCTCAAGGGTCAGCCAGCCCTCATGTCCTTTGGATGACCTCCTCCAGCCGGGATAGAGGTACAGCTTAATATTTTTAATATTTATTGCCAAGTTTTCCTTCAAAAAGTTTCTATTTTCCTCTCAATTTTTCTTCCCGACACGCCTGTCATATTGGAAGTAGGTCTTTTTTTTAGTTCCTCAAAAAAATTCCTGCGAAGTACCTCTTTTAAAAATGTTGTTTTAATTCTGTGCCCATTTAATAGTGGAAACTGATCTTTCCTTGTTTTAATTTGAATTTCTTTAATTATGAGGTTTAATTTTTCTTGTTATATTTATATACTTGGCATTTGTTCCTTTGTGAATTTCCTATTCTTTGGCTTTGCTAAATTCTCTGTTGGGGTGTCATATATTTTTGTCTTTGTTGAATTGTAAGAGCTTTTCCTATAGTGAGGATATTAACCTTCAGTTTGACATATATTGTCTGGCAATCTCCTCTAACTCCCGGTTTGTTGTTTGTATTTTAATGTTATAGTGTTTTGTTCATATAGATGCTTCACAGTTTTAATAGTCAAGTTAATGTATCTATTCCTTTTATGAATTCTGCTTTTGCATGCATAGCTGATTTCTGGTGGCTCTTTCACTTATATTTTTCAAGCCTTCAGTATATGTTAATGTACATAATTGCCTT
The DNA here is from genome assembly GCF_059928025.1 of Delphinapterus leucas. NCBI lineage: Eukaryota > Metazoa > Chordata > Mammalia > Artiodactyla > Monodontidae > Delphinapterus > Delphinapterus leucas. The sequence goes on along the minus strand of NC_143145.1, from coordinate 73,051,558 downwards.
GTCACAGATAATGTTTGGGAGAACATTATCTCATTAAAATGACCTGTCAGTTTTCTTTCTGAGGTTTCTGTGTCTGCCCTTCTCAATGAGCTACACTTTTATTTTTCTTACAAATGCCCCAACCCACTGTTGATCCCAGCAGCGCCTTTTAGTGGAGCAATGAATAATTGCTTTTCTGCTGAAGCTTGCTGCCTTGAAGTCATTTTCAGATTATTAAAACATGAGGGAATTTAGTTGAACAGGCTGGACCTCTTTTTGTGAAGATTACAGAGGGAATCTACACAGTTTCTGAAAGCTGATCTTGCCTGAGAGTAATGATACTGCCTGAAATAAAAGGCCTCTCTCGCATCTCCTGTGGGCCCTCAGCGCATTTTAATCCTAATTAAAGAAGTCCAAGAGAGCTTTTCCAGAAGGAGTTGATTATAACCACAGCTCCATATGGAACGCATCGAGGGTTACCACTGCAGCTGTGGAGCATTAGAGCATGAGAAGCACACTGGAAATGTCTCCATGCGAAGCATCTGTTGAAAAATGGTTTGTTAAACTTGGCTGTGTGGGAGTCCTTTAGTGTTCTTAATACCAGGGGACAAGTTGTGTTCTACCAGGAGGCCCCCTTATTCCTTTAAGCCTTGCTACGCATTTTTGTGCATTGATACTGCATGAAACCTTTCCGATTGCTGGAGTGCCCTGGTTGTATTCCTGACAGAGGGCGTGGTACTCGGTTTTAGATCTTTATCTTTGGGCAGTGGGCTTGGATTATTATCGACTAGGGCAAGTTGAAAAACAGACATTCAGTAGCTTCTGGGTCACATATTGCTGGGGGGCTGGTGAAGTCCATGAGGAGGACAACAGGCAAAAGAGCTGGAGATGAGCGTAAATATCTCACATCTGCCCTGGAACAATCCGGTGAGCCTCTGCCACTCACAGCAGAGAGATCAGGGCCGGGGAGACCAGAGGTCCACTTGTCATTTCAAAACTGGAATAAGGTTCTGGTGTTGCCCTGGCAGCAAAATAAATGAGTGTTGTAATGGTTAAGATATTTTTCTCCTCTTACCACTCTAATTCACACTATTTTGCACCAGTAGTAACTCAAACGAACAAAGACAAATACAAAACAGGAGAGAAAAAGCACACGTCACTGAAAACTCAAGATAATCTCACGTCTCATTTTAGCTAATATTTCCTATTCCCACCTTTTCTCCAATTCAACTCTTAAAGCCTGTGCATTAATAAGTGTTAGTCTCAAGTCCAAGGTGAAGCTGGGTGCAGGGGAAGCATGAGATCACCAGCAGCCTGAATGCCCTGCTTCTCCCCAGCTGTTCAGAGTGCTCGCAGATTCAAAGGGAGGTAGGGAGAGAGGACACCCATGAGCAGTGACCAAGACCAGGGAACCGGAGGGGTTGCCGATCCTCCTTCTGGGTTCTTGAGGGAGGATATGCATTTTATTCTTTGGGGCTTTGGGCTCTAAGCTCATAGTCTCCAGGTGAACTTGGTACCTAGGAACATCATGACTGGTGTGCTTCGATTAAGCAGGCCCCAGTGATGTGGATGATGCCTTTCTCTAGGCCACCTTCTCCCCACCCGTCATTCTTGGATAAGAAGGGTCATATGAAAACCTCCCAAGTAGGGCTTCCCTGGTGGCACAGTGGTTGAGAATCCTCCTGCCAATGCAGGGAACACAGGTTCGAGCCCTGGTCCGGGAGGATCCCACATGCCATGGAGCAACTAAGCCCATGTGCCACAACTACCGAGCCTGTGCTCTAGAGCCCGTGAGCCACAACTGCTGAGCCCGTGTGTCACAACTACTGAAGCCTGCATGCCTAGAGCCCGTGCTCCACAACAAGAGCAGCCACCACAATGAGAAACCAGTGCACCGCAAAGAAGAGTAGCCCCCGCTCGCCGCAACTAGAGAAAGCCCACACACAGCGATGAAGACCCAGTGCAGCCAAAACTAAATAAATAAATAAAAATTTAAAAAACAAAACCTTCCAAGTACAAGGTAACAATATATATAGGTTGGGACAGTCCCAAGGTATCTGAGGTTGCATTGTTATATTGGGTTTATAGAGTCAAAGCTGGGAGACATTTGAGAATGGAGGGGACACCCCAGACCCTAAACAGTTGTGCCTGTGGCGTATAATACTGTGTGATGCCACAAACTTCCCAAAACATGAAAAGCTGAGCTTATGAGACAAGCAATTCAGAGGCCTTATGTTAATCAATGGGAAAAAGATGGTGTTTATTTTAGTGATAGTTATGTGTGGTAAGGCGTATATTTTCCCAACCAAGTGTCCAGCAGCTAAATTAACTGCAGAGATTCTAGTCAAAAAATCTTCTCGCTTTGAGGATGAAGGGGTAACAGGCTTGGTAGTGAATAAGCTTTGAGGGCATAACTCCTAAGAAAGTAACTCATGAATTTAAGACAAAATGTCATTAGGTGTTTTATAAATTTATTTCCCAAGGGTATTATACTTTTAAAACTACATGTAGGCTTCTGCACACGGCCCGCAGCCCACCGAGCTGAGGTGTTGGTGCAGCCATTTCACACTAGGGACTCTGGGCTGAAGGGCCGTGAGAGGCCTCTGCATGAGACACCCTGTGAGCAAGTGAAACTTGACCCGGCTCAAGATTTGTTCGGCCAGGTTAGGTAGCCTTGTTTCTGCAGCCAAGCGGCTTTCCCAGTGGTCTGTCTGTGCTTTCTTCTGGATACAAGCCATGTGGATGAAAGGCTCTTGATGCTCCAGCCAGGAGTGAGTGCTGCGTCTCTGAGGTGGGAGAGCCTACTTTAGGACACTGGACCACAAGAGACCTCCCAGCTCCACGTAATATAAAACAGCAAAAATCTCCCAGAGATCTCCATCTCAACACCAAGACCCAGCTTCACTCAACGACCAGCAAGCTACAGTGCTGGACACCCTATGCCAAACAACAAGCAAGACAAGAACATAGCCCCACCCATTAGCAGAAAGGCTGCCTGAAATCATAATAAGGCCACAGACACCCCAAAACACACCACCAGATGTGGATCTGCCCACCAGAAAGACAAGATCCAGCCTCATCCACCAGAACACAGGCACTAGTCCCCTCCACCAGGAAGCCTACACAACCCACTGAACCAACCTTAGCCAATGGGGACAGACACCACAAACAACAGGAACTACGAACCTGCAACCTGCAAAAAGGAGACCCCAAACACAGTAAGATAAGCAAAATAAGAAGACAGAAAAACACACAGCAAATGAAGGAGCAAGGTAAAAACCCACCAGACCTAACAAATGAAGAGGAAATAGGCAGTCTACCTGAAAAGGAATTCATAATAATGATAGTAAAGATGATCCAAAATCTTGGAAATAGAATAGACAAAATGCAAGAAACATTTAACAAGGACCTAGAAGAACTAAAGCGGAAACAAGCAACGATGAACAACACAATAAATGAAATTAAAAATACTCTAGAAGGGATCAATAGCAGAATAACTGAGGCAGAAGAACGGATAAGTGACCTGGAAGATAAAATAGTGGAAATAACTACCACAGAGCAGAATAAAGAAAAAAGAATGAAAAGAACTGAGGACAGTCTCATAGACCTCTGGGACAACATTAAATGCACCAACATTCGAATTATAGGGGTCCCAGAAGAAGAAGAGAAAAAGAAAGGGACTGAGAAAATATTGGAAGAGATTATAGTTGAAAACTTCCCTAATATGGGAAAGGAAATAGCCAGTCAAGTCCAGGAAGCACAGAGAGTCCCATACAGGATAAATCCAAGGAGAAACACACCAAGACTCATATTAATCAAACTATCAAAAATTAAATACAAAGAAACCATATTAAAAGCAGCAAGGGAAAAACAACAAATAACACACAAGGGAATCCCCATAAGGTTAACAGCTGATCTTTCAGCAGAAACTCTGCAAGCCAGAAGGGAGTGGCAGGACATATTTAAAGTGATGAAGGAGAAAAACTTACAACCAAGATTACTCTAACCAGCAAGGACCTCATTCAGATTTGATGGAGAAATTAAAACCTTTACAGGCAAGCAAAAGCTGAGACAGTTCAGCACAACCAAACCAGCTTTACAACAAATGCTAGAGGAACTTCTCTAGGCAAGAAACACAAGAGAAGGAAAAGACCTACAATAAGAAACCCAAAACAATTAAGAAAATGGTAATAGGAACATACATATCGATAATTACCTTAAATGTAAATGGATTAAATGCTCCCACCAAAAGACACAGACTGGCTGAATGGATAGAAAAACAAGACCCATATATATGCTGTCTACAAGAGACCCACTTCAGACCTACGGACACATCCAGACTGAAAGTGAGGGAATGGAAAAAGATATTCCACGCAAATGGAAATCGAAAGAAAGCTGGAGTAGCAATTCTCATGTCAGACAAAATAGACGTCAAAATAAAGACTATTACAAGAGACAAAGAAGGACACTACATAATTATCAAAGGATCGATCCAAGAAGAAGATATAACAATTGTAAATATTTATGCACCCAACATAGGAGCACCTCAATACATAAGGCAAATACTAACAGCCATAAAAGGGGAAATCGACACTAACACAATCATAGTAGGGGACTTTAACACCCCACTTTCACCAATGGACAGATCATCCCAAATGAAAATAAATAAGGAAACACAAGCTTTAAATGATACATTAAACAAGATGGACTTAATTGATATATATAGGACATTCCACCCAAAAACAACAGAATACATATTTTTCTCAAGTGTTCATCGAATATTCTGCAGGATAGATCATATCTTGGGTCACAAATCAAGCCTTGGTAAATTTAAGAAAATTGAAATCGTATCAAGTATCTTTTCCGACCACAACTCTATGAGACTAGATATCAATTATAGGAAAAGATCTGTAAAAAATACAAACCCATGGAGGCTAAACAATACACTTCTTAATAAAGAAGTGCTCACTGAAGAATCAAAGAGGAAATCAAAAAATACCTAGAAACAACTGACAATGGAGACACGACGATCCAAAACCCATGGGATGCAGCAAAAGCAGTTCTAAGAGGGAAGTTTATAGCAATACAACCCTACCTTCAGAAACAGGAAACATCTCAAATAAACAACCTAACCTTGCCCCTAAAGAAATTAGAGAAAGAAGAACAAAAAAAACCCAAAGTTAGCAGAAGGAAAGAAATCATGAAGATTAGATCAGAAATAAATGAAAAAGAAATGAAGGAAATGATAGCAAAGATCAATAAAACTAAAAGCTGGTTCTTTGAGAAGATGAACAAAATTGATAAACCATTAGCCAGACTGATCAAGAAAAAGAGGGAGAAGACTCAAATCAATAGAATTAGAAATGAAAAAGGAGAAGTAACAACTGACACTGCAGAAATACAAAGGATCATGAGAGATTACTACAAGCAACTCTATGCCAATAAAATGGGCAACCTAGAAGAAAGGGACAAATTCTTAGAACTGCACAACCTGCCGAGACTGAACCAGGAAGAAATAGAAAATATGAACAGACCAATCACAAGCACTGAAATTGAAACTGTGATTAAAAATCTTCCAACAAACAAAAACCCAGGACCAGATGGCTTCACAGGCGAATTTAGAGAGGAGTTAAAACCTATCCTTCTCAAATTCTTCCAGAATATAGCAGAGGGAGGAACACTCCCAAACTCATTCTATGAGGCCACCATCACCCTGATACAAAAAAAAGACAAAGATGTCACAAAGAAAGAAAACTACAGGCCAATATCACTGATGAACATAGATGCAAAAAGTCTCAACAAAATACTAGCAGCCAGAATGCAACAGCACATTAAAAGGATCATACGCCATGATCAAGTGGGATTTATCCCAGGAATGCAAGGATTCTTCAATATATGCAAATCTATCAATGTGATACACCATATTAACAAATTGAAGGAGAAAAACCATATGATCATCTCAATAGATGCAGAGAAATCTTTTGACAAAATTCAACACCCATTTATGATAAAAACCCTGCAGAAAGTAGGCATAGAGGGAACTTTTCTCAATATAGCCAACATCATCCTCAATAGTGAAAAACTGAAACCATTTCCACTAAGATCAGGAACAAGACAAGGTTGCCCACTCTCACTACTATTATTCAATATAGTTTTGGAAGTTTTAGCCACAGCAATCAGAGAAGAAAAAGAAATAAAAGGAATCCAAATCGGAAAAGAAGAAGTAAAGCTGTCACTGTTTGCACTTGACATGATACTATACATAGAGAATCCTAAAGATGCTACCAGAAGACTACTAGAGTTAATCAATGAATTTGGTAAAGTAGCAGGATACAAAATTAATGCACAGAAATCTCTGGCATTCCTATGCACTAATGATGAAAAATCTCAAAGAGAAATTAAGGATACACTCCCATTTACCACTGCAACAAAAAGAATAAAATACCTAGGAATAAACCTACCTAATGAGACAAAAGACCTGTATGCAGAAAATTATAAGACACTAATGAAAGAAATTAAAGATGATACAAATAGATGGAGAGATATACCATGTTCTTGGATTGGAAGAATCAACATTGTGAAAATGACTATACTACCCAAAGCAATCTACAGGTTCAATGCAATCCCTATCAAACTACCACTGGCATTTTTCACAGAACTAGAACAAAAAATTTCACAATTTGTATGGAAACACAAAAGACCCCGGATAGACAAAGCAATCTTGAGAAAGAAAAACGGAGCTGGAGGAATCAGGCTCCTGGCCTCAGGCTATACTACAAAGCTACGGTAATCAAGACAGTATGGTACTGGCACAAAAACAGAAATATAGTTCAGTGGAACAGGATAGACAGCCCAGAGATAAACCCACGCACATATGGTCACCTTATCTGTGATAAAGGAGGCAAGAATATACAGTGGAGAAAAGACAGCCTCTTCAATAAGTGGTGCTCGGAAAACTGGACAGGTACATGTAAAACTATGAGATTAGAACACTCCCTAACACCATACACAAAAATAAGCTCAAAATGGATTAAAGACCTAAATGTAAGGCCAGAAACTATCAGACTCTTAGAGGAAAACATAGGCAGAACACTCTATGACATAAACCACAGCAAGATCCTTTTTAACCCACCTCCTAGAGAAAGGGAAATAAAAACAAAAATAAACAAATGGGACCTAATGAAACTGAAAAGCTTTTGCACAGCAAAGGAAACTGTAAACAAGACCAAAAGACAACCCTCAGCATGGGAGAAAATATTCGCAAATGAAGCAACTAACAAAGGATTAATCTCCAAAATTTACAAGCAGCTCATGCAGCTCCATAACAAAAAAATAATCAAACCAATCCAAAAATAGGCAGAAGACCTAAATAGACATTTCTCCAAAGAAGATCTACAGATTGCCAACAAACACATGAAGGAATGCTCAACATCATTAATCATTAGAGAAATGCAAATCAAAACTACAATGAGATATCATCTCACACCAGTCAGAATGGCCATCATCAAAAAATCTGGAAACAATAAATGCTGGAGAGGGTGTGGAGAAAAGGGAACACTTGCACTGTTGGTGGGAATGTAAATTGATACAGCCACTATGGAGAACAGTATGGAGGTTCCTTAAAAAACTACAAATAGAACTACCATATGACCCAGCAATCCCACTACTGGGCATATACCCTGAGAAAACCATAATTCATAAAGAGTCATGTACCAAACTCTTCATTGCACCTCTATTTACAATAGCCAGGACATTGAAGCAACCTAAGTGTCCATCATCGGACCAATGGATAAAGAAGATGTGGCACATATATACAATGGAATATCATTCAGCCATAAAAAGAAACGAAATTGAGTTATTTGTAGTGAGGTGGATGGACCTAGAGTCTGTCATACAGAGTGAAGTAAGTCAGAAAGAGAAAAACAAATACCATATGCTAACACATATATATGGAATCTAAGGGAAAAAAAGAAAGGTCATGAAGAACCTAGGGGTAAGACAGGAATAAAGACACAGACCTACCAGAGAATGGACTTGAGGATATGGTGAGTGGGAAGGGTAAGCTGTGACAATGTGAGAGAGTGGCATGGACATATATACACTACCAAATGTAAAATAGATAGCTAGTGGGAAGCAGCCGCATAGCACAGGGAGATCAGCTCGGTGCTTTGACCAACCAGAGGGCTGCGATAGGGAGGGTGGGAAGGAGGGAGACGCAAGATGGAACAGATATGGGAACATATGTTTATGTATAACTGATTCACTTTGTTATAAGGCAGAAACTAACACACCATTGTAAAGCAATTATACTCCAATAAAGATGTTAAAAAAAAAAACTACATGTAAGCCAACTAGTTTTTCATAATTCAGAAGAAAAGGAACTGCTAATAATCTTGTCAAAGACATACAGTCTTTTAAGAAGTTTTGTTTTAAAGTCATTTGAACAAATGTGAGAAGAAAGATCATCATTGTAATTTATTAATTACTATGAGGAATTGGCTCTCAATCAGCTGTCTGCCAGCTACAGACCCAGACAAGCCAGTGCTGTACTTCAGCCTGAAGTTCTGAGTCTGAGCCCTGAGAACCAGGGGAGCCAATGGTGTAAATCGTAGTCCGAGGGCAGGAGAAGAGATGAATGTCCCAGCTGAACAGTGAGGCAGGAAAAAGGGACAAGTTCTTCCTTCCTCCATCTTTTCTTCTATCCCAGTTGTCAATAGATTGGATGATTTAATACCCATATTAGGTAGAGAAATCTGCTTTATGGGGTCCATGGATTCAAGTCCTAATGTCATCTGGAAACACCTTCCCAGCCATCCCCAGAAATGCTTGATCTGGCTACCTTACGGCCAGTCAAACTGACACTTAAAATTAACCATCACAATCATGCTTGTGAAAAAACTCGTTGAAATATTTTATTCTTTGAATTATAGTAATAATATATTTCAAATGAGAGGACATAGGAAGAAAACAGAATCTTTTACATGAGAGGTACTAAAAACTTCATTTGTGCAGATACAAATTACACACTATATAATTAGAGAATGTTGAGTTTTCTTCAGGGTAAATTATTTCTATTTTAATAAGGACCTTATGTTGGAATTGACTAGCATCATGAAAATTAACATTTGTTGAAAGTCATGACTTTATAGTGCAACCCAGTAGTATAAACATCATCAGTATTACTGTTGTCAACTTGACCAGTTGCCTTCCAAAAAAAAAAAAAAAAGGTCTGCGGTTTAGTTAACTGTATTTGCTATACATATAAAAACAACAACAACAAAAACTAGTAGTTTAGCAAAATAGATGTTTCTGCTCCTGTAAAGGTCAAGTGTGTATGTTCACGGTCTGGGGGCAGCTTTCTCCAATGGATGATCTGGGGACAAAGGCTCCTTTAATCTTTGAGTGTCAACATTCCCTGTGGTCTTAAGTCTTTATCTCCTTGCTGAAGGAGGAAAAGGCAACATAGAAGGTTCATCTGCTTCTGTCCAGAAGAGCTCAGCCTAGTCGATGCTGGTGCACATCCATGGACAGATCTTACCACGGGGCTTCCCTGGTGGTACAGTGGTTAAGAATCCTCCTGCCAATGCAGGGGACACGGGTTTGAGCCCTGGTCCAGGAAGATCCCACATGCTGTGGAGCAACTAAGCCCCTGTGCCATAACTACTGAGTCTGCGCTCTAGAGCCCGCGAGCCACAACTGCAGATCCCGCACCACAACTACTGAGCCTGCGCGCCTACAGCCTGTGCTCCGCAACAAGAGAAGCCACCTTAACGAGAAGCCCGAGCACAAGGAAGAGCAGCCCCCACTCGCCACAACTGGAGAAAGCCCGCGTGCAGCAACGAAGACCCAACGCAGCCAAAAATAAATAAATTTTTAAAATAAATAAATAAATAAAGCTGGTGACGCATTTAAAAAAAAAAAGATCTTATCACGGAGTCACACGTCCTCTATGTACACCTGCCCTGAGTCACCTGCACACCTGCCTCTCCGTCCCAACTCTTCACTTCAGAAAGCAGAGCCTGGATGCCTGTAGGATCTGGTCTCTTTGTTGCTGTCTGAATCCAGCGAGTTGGTCAACACTAAATCAGAGCATTCATCATAGAGTGTGACTTCTGTCCTATAGTTAGTGTAGTGAATGGTGTCAGCGAGTAGCTGTCCTCCTGAGGAAGGCTTATGAACATAGTGCCGGGAAGAAATAAGCTTAATTTAAAAAATAAAAACAAGCTGAAAACTTTTCAGTAAGTATTCTAATCTAAAAGGTGATAAGGGCTATGGATTTCATTTTATTTTTGAGAGAGCGAGGTTGTTTTGTTTCATACTTTTATTCTTGGTTTTATACCAAGTGATTATTTGTATTTATCCATCATAAATACTGTATTTAGATATATGTGACTCTTAAGGAATTAGTAAGTAATAATAGTGAGGTATTATATGTAACGAATTAAAATATTTCTTCGTGAATAATGTTAATAATTTAAATTATACCTGCATAATTAGTTTTTCTGTGTGTTGGATACACCACTTGAAAAAATGATTTGTGTCGTTCCACTGTCATTTATAGCCACATTAGTAATATCTAGCATGTATTTTTCAAAGTAGTAAATTTCAAAATTTTCTGGCAATATGATGGTCTTGCATTCCCTAGAACTTTTGGTATCAGGCTCCTACTGCCGTCGGTTAGGTAGTCACACTCTTTTGAAATCAGAGAATGAAAGTTAGTTCACCAGTCATTGAAAAGGGGAACTAGAAAGGCATATTGAATAAATCAAATACTTTGACATTTTTAATAACTCCCACATAATTGCCATGTTTATAATTCAGGGCTGGAAATATATCAGAGCGATCCATTAATTAAAAATTATTCTGATCATTACGCTTTATATTCATAAATCCACACATACACAGATAGTACCTGAAGTAACAACAAATACCATATCTGGGCGACACCCAAATCAAATGTAAGTAGAGAGCATTTAGAACACAAATGGAGCATTAAGACAGTCACGATCTCTTGAAATCGGTCCTTCTGGTTGGATTTCCCCTTGATTGGCCTTTTGGACTCGTTTTGACTGCTCAGACCATTTTAGTGGTCATGTTTAGTCTCTAATTTAAATATTAAAACGTGTTCTTTCAAATCTTAACTAGGATTTTAAAGAAAGGGAAAAAATAAAAGGAAAAAAGATCAAGAGGTTGTTTTCTTATGGTAATGGATGAAAACTATTTAATGCATAAAATGCTGGGAAGAAAAAAACGGTACCATAAAAGTGGTTTGGGAAGTTTTTTGCTGCCTTTGGGGCAGTGATTATTTCTATTCTAGGGAAGTAATGCATATTCCATTCCTCAGGGTTTGAAAAAAGCTACCGAGACTCAGGTGTACATTTTCTTAATTCGAAACCCTCAGAGTATGGGTCTTAGGCTCACATGATCAGTCACATACTCGAAGATTATGGAGGACACTCGAAAGACAGGAAGTGAAGAGAACAAAAGGTGCTTTAAAACAGGTTAGCCAGGCTTTCCTGGTGGCGCAGTGGTTGAGAGTCCGCCTGCCGATGCAGGGAACACGGGTTCGTGCCCCGATCTGGGAAGATCCCTAAATGCCGCGGAGCGGCTGGGCCCGTGAGCCATGGCCGCTGAGCCTGCGCGTCCGGAGCCTGTGCTCCGCAACGGGAGAGGCCACAGCAGTGAGAGGCCCGCGTACCGCCAAAAAAAAAACAGGTTAGCCTTCTGGGGGAATTTTGTGAATATTTGAGAAACGAAGGGTTGTCATCAATTAGTCGTTAATAAATAATAAACTGTCACCTGCCTTCACCTGACTTCAGCTCCCTTTTTCAAAAACTTGTATATCCTCCAAGCATCACGTAGTCTAAACAATAAGATGTTTGCCCAAGTTGTTTTTTCAGAAGCTTGGAGTCAGCTCTGTCCAGTTCAAGCTCCAGCTGGTTAAGACTGGTTAGGACTGGTTAGGACCACAGACCCTCCAACTGGGCATGCGCGAGTGTCCACTCTGTGACCTATGACGTCAGAGAGCCAGGAGCTCCACCATCAAAACGTTGGGTGGGGGGAGGTGGTGGGCTGGTGGCGATGTTCTGGGCATGCGTGCCAAGAAGAATCATGTAGCTTAGTTAAGCCTGCACAGAATGATTACTCACATTTTCCTTATTTCCAATCACCTTTCCCCATGCTCCCCATGCCTCGGCTTTATCCCAAGTAAATATCCTGGGCCTCTCGCTTTCAGAGAGGTGGGTTTGGAATCTGTTCTCTCACCTCCTCACTCGGCTGCCTCGTGAATAAACCCTTTCTTTGCTGCAAACCTCATTGTCTCAGTGCTTGGCTTGCTGCGCGTCAGGCAAATGAACCTGGTTTGGTAACATGTAAAATACAGCTTCTGTTGGTATCAGATGTCATAACGTCATACTGCATAACAACTGCACCACGTGTCAGATGATAATGTTCACTTTATATAATTTCATAATATCTTTGAAAGTTTTTACAAACCTGATTAAGTGTTTTCTAACACGTGTAACTAGGAAAGGATAGAGCCTTTCATTCAGGAGTGAGGGTGGAATAAAGCAGCCTTCAAAAGCCCCAGGAAGGGCTGACACAAATAGAGGCAGGGTTAGGTTTGGAAGTATTGGGGTGTTCTGGAGCTGTAATTGGGGGTGCAGGTAGGGATAAGAGAGCAGAAGTTGTGCCCTGAAGAGCTGGCACCCTAAGGAGGGTGCATCGGTGCTGCAGGGCTGATTCCCTTATGAAGATCCTGGCTCTGCACATGGAGACTTCATTCCCGTCAACAGTCTCTCCAGGTATATTTTAATGCAAGATGCTGAGTGGCCATGGCTTTCCAACTGCACCCATTGTGCTTCAAGATGGCCGGGCAGTGGTCCTAACTGTGGATTTCCTGTAGTGAATAGTGGTAGTTTGTCTCTGCAGGCAAAACCCCTTCCGGAGATGAGGAATTAATGAAGCTTTCAATAAATGGCCTCACATATAAAAAGAGGACTGTGAATATGTGATATGTATGATAGAAAGGGGTTGAGAGTAAGATCAGTGAAAACTGGCATAACTGAGAAAGGCTTCATAGTGGGACTCTGGTCCCCAGGTGTTGCAGGATGGGTAGGATTTGCATAGCTGAAAAGAGAGGCCCAGGGCTAGACCTGCATGTCGAGGAACCACAGAAGAAAAGGCACAGAACTAATAAAAGGCATGATAAATTGCATGCAGTATGAAAAATAATAATACTTTAAAGAAACCGCACAGTGGTGCATGTTCAGCCATGAATACCTGGAGTTAGAAGGGACTCCTTAGGTACCGGGTTGCAACCTCAGAGTCATGTGTGGGATGCAGGCTGCAGTTTTGTTTGTTCTTTGCACATATATGTTAATATCCACGAGGCCGAATTTGGGCACAAATGGGGAAACCAAGACTAATAATTGCTTTAGAGAAAATTCTAAAGAGAAATTTGAAATTCTTTAAAATTCAATGATTACCTTTCTTTGGAAAAGCGAGCACTATCGAAATATATTTAATGAATTATTTAGCATCAACATTCAAGAATATACGATCACAAATCACTATGTGTTGCTTTAATATCATGCCGATTCAGTAAACCATAAAAGCTTCCCCTTGAAGCATGGTATAAATGAAATGTAATTTGTTTAACATGTCTAAATTACCTTACTAGATTGTGAGTTTCTTTAGAGGAGGACCTGATTCCTCCAGAGCATTAGCATATTCAATAAATGTATGTTTGGTGGTGATTAGATTAATAATAGCTTTAAAACTTGATAAATGAGTAAAAGATTTGAACTGAGGGTCTGGGGAGGAAGTTCTTGATTAGAAATGATAATGGTGATGAATAGTAGACATTTTTTGAGGGGAGCATACTTGATAACTTTGAGCATCAAATAGAAGACAAGTAAAAGATGTAGAAAATATCAGAATGAGTCAATGGGAGAACTTTGAGGAATAATTCTCATCAAGGTGAGGGATAGATGAATCCCTCAGGGCCTGGATGAATTTTAGAAAGAAAAAAAAGGAAGAAGAAAAAAAAAAGGACAGAGTTAAGGGATAGAAATCATAGGATGTATTTGGAATGATGAAAAGAAAAGTTATCATTACTTGCAAAAGTGTGCTTCCTTGATTAGGTAAAGTATAAGAAACAAAATCAGGTTAAACTGATTTTATAACTATAAAACTATAATTATGTTTAAAATTTTAGAACTCATTGGTTTAGTTTATATGCACATATACACATAATACACACCTATATAATTTATATTATAGATATACTATTTGTGCTATATAAGTAATTGAGAAATAAACTTTTGTTAATACTTAATAACAAAATCGTCCATTTGCCTTGGAGAAATCAGAAATCTGCCCATTTTTCCCTCACATAAAAACTGGAAAGTATTTATTGCTTTTATTTTTTTCCTCAGGTTCACTCTTGTCTCACAGAATATGTATTTTCAGTTTTATTTCAACAGAACATCCATGAATTTTTGTTTCTTTGTCAACATTTTTATTTCCCCGGGGAACATTTCTGTGGAATCCATTTTTACTTGTATGTGACCAGAGGACCTCTATCAGTCAAGTTCACTAACATCTTCGGCATAATTTCAGGAGGAAATTACAGAGAGCACTGCAGGTCTGCCACTCTCCTGGAGGGGAAATATTAACACCCTCACCTCTTGCTCCCAATATAAGATTCTGGCTAGGAGTGAGTTACTCATTTTCTGAAAGGGCATTAATTCCTTAATACCTCTCTAGTCACTTGGTAAATTACCTCTTCCATTACCCAGAACAGTGCTCAGAGATTTCAAGGAATGAATACTTCTAAAGGTGAGAAATACTTAGAAACCCATTATGAAAGTGGTTTCTTTCAAATTTTGTTTTAAATACAGCTTACTGTATGTCTGTATGTACATATATCTGTAGTTATTGAGTGTATGTAGGCATTTATATTTATATAAGGATATTAGAGATTTCAGTTATACATTTGTATTAGTTAGGCTCTAGGTTTTCCTTCTATAATAGAAATCCAACATAATAGTAGCTTAAACTAGGTCAGGGCTTTTCAATCTTGGCATTGTTCATGTTTTAAACCATAGAATTCTCGGTAGGCGGGGTCGTCCTGTGTATTGTAGGATGTTTAGCAACATCCCTGGACTCTACCCACAAATGCCAGAAGCAACCATACCCTCTCAGCTGTGACAACCAAAAATGTCTCCTGACACTGCCAAATGTCCCCTTAAGGGCAGAGTTTTCCCTTATTGAGAATCAGTGAGCTGGATAGAAATGTATGTTTCACTCATGGGGAGTCCAAGCTGGCGTGGCAGCTCTGTTCTGTGCTGGGGCCAGACTCTGAGCTTTGTCATCTCTTGGACCTGCCGTGATCATGTGAACCCATAGATCTCCCTCAAGTAACCTGATTCTAGGAGGGCAAGGGCAATGTGTGTTGGTAAAGTCACTCTCTGAAAAAAAAAAAAAAAAGAGCCTGATTGGGGAGCAGGGGCCTGATTTGTAGTGTTTGTGGATTTCCATGTTGTAAATATTCCTTCAGTGGCTGCTGTTAAACTATCAATTGTTTAACAACTGGCTTCAAAATTCTTGCATATTTAACAATCACTTCTTGTAAGGCAGTATTAGTGGGTGGCAGCAGACGGCCACAGAGGAAAGAGAAGGCACAACCTTCTGTTTAAGGGCAAAATGAGGTTCCACTTCTGTTCACCCTCATAGGTCAGAACTTAGTCACATGTTCATCCTAGATGCAAGGGAGGCTGGAATGCTGTGTGTATTCTGGACAGCATCTATCCAGCCAGAGAACCAGGAGAATGTATCACTGGGAGACAGAGAGAGAGAGAGAGAGAATTTACTTTTTACAGTAGGAAAACCATCAGCCTCTGCCATGTTATCATTTAAAAATTGACCAGAAATCTGAATGAATTTTATCTGAGAGGATCTTAGGAATTTCAGCATTTAAAATATAATAAGTGAGAAGAGATACATCACAGACTTCCTTGAACAGTCAAAGATTCTCTATGCAGCTAACAACAGAGGATGTTGGGTGATTCTTCTTGCAATTTCTTAAACTGAAGGTAAATGTAGCTCTAAAATTCTACACTTTTAGCTCAAGTTTTTTGAAGTAGGTGACCTATGTACTTTACATTTTGGACTCACTAGAGAATAAATACAGGATTTTAGAATTAGAATAGGATTAATGATAATGGTAAAAATTATAATAGATAACATATATAATAGTATGTATCAGTCACTGTCTAAATACTTTGCATATTTTTGTGGTCTTTTGATCTTCACAACACCCTGCATAGTAGGCACCATTGTTATCCTTATTTCTAGACAAAATTGAGGCACAGATAGGTTAGGTAACTTACGCAAGGACACATAGCAAGTAAGAAGTGGGGCCAGGATTCTTAGAGATCATCTCTTCTAATGTTCTCTGTGCATTCATCTCTATTTCCTCCTATATCTTCCCCCGTAAGGAGGAGAGGCTCTGGAAGGGTAAAAACTACATTTCCCAGATTCCTTTGCAGCTGAGGTTCTGGGTACACTTTGCCTTCAAATTGTCACCTTAAGGATGTGAAGCAGCTTAGTGACAGTTGGGTTAGCAGTAGGAGCAGCTATCTCCTGGCCCCCTCTAAGGTGTTGTGACCTTTCTGGTCATGGAAACTTGGTAGGTTTTTTAAAATTTCCTCATTTGTAAGATGGAGATAATAACATTTCCCTTTTAGGATTGTTCTGAAGATGGAGTGGTTTATTAGGAAGTTGGTTTGGCTAATGACAGAACCAAAATAATAGTCGCTTAAACAAGATGAAAAGTTATTTCTCTGTAATGCAGATGTGCTAATGTGCGGTTCAGGCTTGGTGCAGTGGCTGCAGGATCCTCAGAGTTCAGGCTCCTACCTTGTTGCTTGACAATTGTCAACATTCAGTTTCCACCTGTGGTCTAAGATGACTATGCCCACTTCCCACCCAGTGGTGAAGGGAAAGTGGGTGGTGTGGCTTGTCCTTTAAGGGCAAGACCTGGATGTGGTACCTATCATTTCCACTCAAGCGCTCTTGGCTAGAAGTTAGTCATATTTTCACACTTCTGCTGCAAGTATAGTCTTAAAATTGTAGCCTTCGATTGGACAGTTACTATCTCAGTTTAGAAGGTTGAATTCTATTACTAATATTATATGAGAAGTATATCATGGATATTGAGGATGACTAAAGTCTCTGCCATGTGCAAAGCACTTGGTACATGAGCACATTAATAACTGGAATTCTTCACTTTATTGTTTTAGGGTCTTTTGTCTCCTAGAAACAATATTATTTCTGATTTCGGTTGAAAAGGTAATATATTGGAATTGTGTTACCTGAAAATTTTCAGAAGCCATATCTGTCTCTGAATCAAGCTTCAATGGGAAATAGATCCTGAATCAAATGCTAAGAGAAAATGCCTTTGTCTTAATAAAAATGATTTTTTTCATTTCTTGCAGAAAAATAATAATAAATAATGAATTTTGGAATCTCATTGGGGTGTTACACACTCCAAGCTCTATGACAGTTTCAGGTGGCAGACCATTTGAATCCTTAATGCTGCTGGTGGCTATAAAAATATTCTAACTATTCCTTTCAAGTGATGAATTATAGAGTTAGCAGTAGACCTGATCAGTAGAACATGGTCAGTATGGTTGAGTGCCCACAATTTTAACTTTAAAAGTAAGAAGTAAATCATGGGAATTGGAATGGAGTAGCCCTTGTAAAAGTTGTGTGGTGAACAAGCTTATCTTCAACATTTGCCTACAGTCTTGTTAGGTTACCTTCTTCTCCTCCTTCACCAGTGCCTAGCCCATAAAGTTTCTGCTCTTCCAAGTACACCTCATCTCACTGTCTTGTTGGTAAAGAGCTGAGTACCTATTGCTACTCCCCCTTTGCAGATAAAGAAGTCCCTCACCTCAAATAAATGAAAGCTAAATGCCTGGGAGAAGGGTACCAGAGGTATTTGGGCGAGGAAACTCTTATTTGTACCTGAAAACTCATCCCATTTTGTCAACTGAGTCTCCATGTACAGAGGTGGGCGCTAGCTAGATTTGCTGGAAACTAAGCATTCCTATTTTGGGCAAAATCTGCACATGGTTATAAGGATGAGTAACTAGGCAAGGGTTATTTGCTTACTGAGACTATCAATATTTCATAAAGTTTGGAGTGGACTTTGGGTTACAATTGTTAACACTGCTATTCTTGACAAGGGCAGAAAGATGAATATCTATAGCTCTCTGAGACTTTTCTATTTACCCAGTTGATTACAACACGTGGACATGTCTGAGTGGCTCTGTCTAGAGAAATGGTGCTTGGCACAAAAGAAGACATTTAAATACCTTCCCCTGCTTCCTGCACGGCTTAGCTCCCTCTGAGTGGGTTCTTCCAACACTTGAAGCTATATATGAAGGACTAGCGGCTGACAGCACATGACATCTTGGGAGGAATTTTGGAATCTCTCAACTGCATCTTTGGCCACACAAGTCCCTTTGTTTATTTATTTACTTATGCTTTAAATTCTACATATTTTATTTAAAAATGCATTTTAGAAACTGGGAGGGCGAATACAAATCTTCATTTTTTTGATAAATAACTCTCTCTCTCTCTCCATCTTTTTATCCCATCTTTTAGCTCTGGCAGTTCTCCCAGAGCAAGTAATAATAGAGAAGATGTTACAATGAAACAAAAGCTCAAGACATTTTCCAATTGGGCAAAAGTTGGAAAATGTGACTAAAAGAAGCAAAAGTAATCCTATAACAGTGGAGCCTGGAGCTTTCTTACATGACATTGGCAATCATATGTGGCTTCGTAGCTTGCAAGACTTAAAAAGAAGCCAAAATTAATATGTGGTTCAAATTTTAAAATACACAAAAAAGGGGCTTCCCTGGTGGCGCAGTGGTTGAGAGTCCGCCTGCCGATGCAGGGGACACGGGTTCGTGCCCCGGTCCGGGATGATCCCACATGCCGTGGAGCGGCTGGGCCCGTGAGCCGTGGCCGCTGGGCCTGCGCGTCCGGGGCCTGTGCTCCGCAGCGGGAGAGGCCACAACAGTGAGAGGCCCGCATACCGCAAAAAATAAAAAAATAAAAAATAAATAAAATACACAAAAAAGGCTAAAATTTACATTTGTAGCAAGATGCTCAGACCAAAATTCTGTTCCCAAAATCAACCAATGAACCCGAGGAGCATACAGTCTGTTGATGGTAGAAGTTAAGGCAAACTCTGACTTCAAACTCGCCTGCCCATGGTTACTGCCTGGCAAAAGAGCCAAACTTGAACTTGAACTGGGCATTTGTTTCTGTGGACAATACTGGACTCTTCAGGTAAAATAATAATAATCCACTCTACTATTCTTAAGGAAATTGTAAAGTGACTCGAATGCAGACACTTAAGAGTGAAAACCTAGACATTTTCTTCGTAACGTGGACTCCTTTTGTTTTAGCTGGAGTGCTATTCTTGCAGACGTTTAATTCTTTGGGAAGTATTGGTTTTCACTGCAAAGAATTCACCTGGGTACATGGTGTCTATAATGTGGAGATCATATATATATATATATATATATATATATATATATAATGTGTGTAAATCGTCACCAGAGAGAAACAAGGCTGAACATACGTAGGCAGGAGTTTGCCCTCACTCTAGAGGAAATAAACTCAGAATCGCTTGGCTAAACTTAACCTTTGATTAGATTCCAGACTGTCCCCTGCAACAAAGAACTGTCTCGCCCAGACTGTCAGTGGTGCCATGAAACCCTGTTACAGGAAGAAACTAGAAAATAATGTGTCCAAGGACCCATAGCCAGCTAGTGGCTGAGGAGCACTTCACCCCCAGAAGGCTCTGGAAAGAAAGGTTTCTTCACCCAGTTGGTGATGCAGGCCCAAGGGCCTGTGGGTCATGATGCCATGCCCAAGTTCAGACTTTTTTCCATAAACTAAGCATGCTTGCTTAACTTTGCCATACTAATATTGATTCAGCTGTCATGTAGAGTGTAAAGAGCTTGTTTGTTTTTATTTTCCCTCCAATACAATTTCATTTAAGTATTGAAATTGGGTTCATTTGAATTTTATTTTTGGCTCAGGAGTGAAGTGCTTTTAGAAATGATTCTCAGGTTGGCTCCATCTATTTAAGGATGAGTGCACTGTATTCTAGATCTTCAGTCATTGTGGACATACCCATGTATTATCCTGAGTGTCTGTCATTGTCTCTTGCCACTTGTTTTTTTTTTTTTTTTTGGTCCATTCATTCCTTCCACTAATTTTTATTTCAGAGATTTCTTTTGGCTCATGAATAATGCTTTGAAATGACTAAAATAACCTAGAAATGATGGGATGTACTTGAGAAGGCAAGATTCAGATCTGATTATAGATTTGACAAATTAGAGACATGAGTAGATGCAAATAGGTGTACAGAATGACACCCTACAAGAAAGGAAAAAAATGAGCAAATAAAAGTAACAACTGCTTATATTAATGATATGTGGTCATATTTCTGATTAGAAATTCACTCTTAAAATATTTTTCACCGAAGAAACCATTTTTAAAAATTGAGCTATATTTGACACACAAAATTATATTCGTTTCAGGTATGCAACATAATGATTCAGTATTTGTACTCATTGTGAAATATCACTATAGTAAGTCTAGTTAACTGCTGTCACCACACTTAGTTACAGAATGTTTTTACTGGGACAAGAACTTTTAAGATCTACTCTCTCAGCAACTTTCAAATATACAGTACAGTATTATTGACTACAGTCACCATGCTGTAAGTGACATCCCCAGAACTTATTTATTTTACAACTGGGAGTTTGTACATTTTAGCTCCCTTCACCCATTTCACCGACTCCCTAACCCCTGCCTCTGGCAACCACTAATCTGTGAACTTGTTTTTTTTTTTTTAGATTCCACGTATAAGAGAGATCATACAGTTTTTGTCTTTCTCTGTGACACATAATGCCCTCAGGGTCCATCCATGTTGTTGTAAATGACAAGATTTCATTCTTTTTTATGGATGAGTAATACTCCATTGTATGTATGTGTGTGTATACACACACACACACACACACACACACACACACACACTACATCTTCTTTATCCATTCATCTGTCAATGGACACTTAGGTTGTTTCCATATCTCGGCTATTTTAAATAATGCTGCTATAACATGGGGGTGCAGATATCTTTCTGAGCTAGTGTTTTCATTTTCTTTGGACAAATACCCCAAAGTGTAATTGCTGGATCATATGGTAATTTTATTTTTGCATTTTTTGATGAATGTCCATACTGTTTTTCAATTTTTGCATTTTTTGATGAATGTCCATACTGTTTTTCAATTTTCATTCCCACCAACAATGCACAAGGGTTCCCTTCTCTCCATATCCTCCCCAACACTTGTTATTTCTAGTCTTTTTTGATAATAGCCATTCTGACAGGTGTGAGGTGATATGTCATTGTCATTTTGATTAGCTTCTCCATGGTGATTAGTGATGTTGAGCATCTTTTCATGTACCTGTTGGGCACCTGTATGTCTTATTTGGAAAAATGTCTGTTCAGATCCTTCTGCCCATTTTTAAATTGGATTTTTTGGATTTTATTGCTACTGAGTTGAATGAGTTCTTTATATATTTTGGATATTAACTGCTTCTCAGATATATGATTTGCAGATATTTTCTGCCATTCAGTATGTTGCCTTTCCATTTTTTGATGGTTTATTTTGTTGTGCAGAAGCTTTTCGACTTGATGTAGTCCCACTGGTTTATTTTTGCTTTTGTTGCTTTTGCTTTTGGTGTCAAATACAAAAAATCATTGCCAAGACCAATGTCAAAGCGCTTACTGCCTATGTTTTCTTAGAAACAATTGGATATGATTTATACAAACATTCACTTTGGAGAATTTATAAAAATCTGGAAAGAGGTTTTAATGTAAGTTTTTAAAGACATTTTATTGGATTTATTGTCTTAGCTTTGCATTTCTCATCATCTCACATTTGGATAACCTCCAGTTTTCTTAATTGGCTTACCTGCTGCTAAAGAAGTGTCCCTCGGGCGAGAGAGAGTCATGGACATATACACACTAACAAACGTAGTAAGGTAGATAGCTAGGGGGAAGCAGCCGCAAGGCACAGGGATATTAGCTCGGTGCTTTGTGACAGCCTGGAGGGGTGGGATAGGGAGAGTGGGAGGGAGGGAGACGCAAGAGGGAAGACATATGGGAACATATGTATATGTATAACTGATTCACTTTGTTATAAAGCAGAAACTAACACACCATTGTAAAGCAATTATACCCCAATAAAGATGTTTAAAAAAAAAAAAAAAAAGTGTCCCTCACAATTTCTCCCCACCAGAGTACACTTGCTAAAATTTAAATCTGATTGTGCCGTTATCCTGCTTACAATCCTTCAACTTTTCCATTAACTTTCCAAAGCACCTGTGGAAAAATGTTAAGACCCCTGCCAATCCTGTAACTGTCCCTCCCCCTACAGGCTGTGCAGCCTCAAACCAAACAGAGCTATTTGTAATTTCCTTCCCTAGACAGCCTTTTCTGTGCCTGGCCGTGTTTGCATTTGGAGGAGGCTTGTTGCAGTTTGTGTGCTCAATAAACTCACTTATCTTTTAAAACGCAAATAATGCTGTTTCTGTCAACTGTCCCCACTAGCAGTTATATATTCCCTCTACGTTCTCATAATAATTTCTGCATGTCTCTATGACAACACTTAACTCTATTGTATTTTAATTATCTATTTACCCATCTGACTTTGCCACTGAGTGTTGGACTCCTGTTCATGAGGACCTTGTCTTGTTCATGTTTGAATCCTCCATATATTATATATTTTCTGGTGTGTAGTAGATGCTCAACAGATATTTGGAGAGCCAGAGAATAAGTAAGTGAATACATGTTGAATATGTAAAAATTATACTAGAGTCAAATTTAATCAGTCACTTTCAAGAGCTCGCCTTAATCAACTTCGTCTTTTTTGTCAAAGCGTTCTGTAAAGAGATTTATCTCAAAGTTTGCTTGTGGCATATTTAAAATATAATTGAGGTTATTATTATAAGCTAAACAGACAATTTTCTATATTCAGTTTTGTGGATATTGAGGGAATATTTTGATAAGCAAACAGGATGTAAAAGTGTATTCAAAATAAACTCAAATAGCATGACTTAAAGGGCTGTGTTATTTCAGTGTCATTAGACAGCAAGCACATTTGCAGTGTCCAGTAATCTGGTGAATCACTACTAGAGCAATATTTTTAAAACCTGCTTCTGAAAAGGTCTTTTACCAACTAGAAAGAGGCTAGTTTCTGCTAGATGATTTAATATTTTATATGTACATTTAAGAGAAGTTGAGCTTAACTGCGGTCCTCCTTACTTTAAAGGAAAAAACAATCACTTTCTTCCCGAAATGTCCTCCTGGTCATTTTCTTTTCCATGTAATTAGTTAACCTGTGAGAGTCCTGCCATTAGTATTCATCATAAATTCCTGCCCTGAGGAAATTTCATGGATTAAATTCATGATCCCTTGTGGAATGTTTACTGTATAACATTTACCAAAGAAAAACAAGGAAGATAATTACCTTATGAGGAACAGCCCTACCCTGAGGTATTATTATTTATTTTTTTAGATCGAAGTATAGTTGATTTACAATATTGTGTTAGTTTCAGGCATACAGCATAGTGCTGAGGTATTATTTTGAAACAACAGAAAATGTTGCAGTTTCCATATACTAAAATGGAGTCAGTGAGAAAGCTGGTAGACACTGAAAAATGAGGACATTTCACCAAACCAAATTCTAAGCGGAACAAGTCAAATCATAGTGTGTTGGAGGTCATCTTCTTGTTATCAAACTTCACACATCCAGGAGTCACCAGAAATGGGCCATTTAAGTTTTATTTTCAACTTTACCATGAATTTGTGACTTTCATTTGTAAAATGAGAAGTAGTTGTTTGCTTACCCAGTAGTGTCAAGGCAGCATTTAAAGAAATTAATCTAAACATCTTCTAACAAGTACAAAGTCATTTCTCTTTTACCCAAAGTGAATTTGGATAGAAATCGCTGTTGACCTGCAATAAATAGACTGCCAGATACTTCTCCAGCAAAAACAGGTTTATTCAGAATGAGCAGAGAATAGCAATTCTGGGTCTGCAACCATGGGGAGCCATGTGCAAGTTTTCCCAGGGCAAGAGAAGGAGAACATTTTTACAGTCGGGGGTGGGGGGAGGGGGGGAAAAGAAAGCTGGGAGGGCTGTAGTGCACAAAGAGTCCATTTTCATTGGCTGAGTCCTTGGCAGGAAAGAATAGTCTACTTCCTATTGGGCTCTGCTACAGTTGCAGGGTGTGAGAGCTCCATGGCTGGTCTCCTGGCTCTATTTAATTGAGGTTTCTGTTTATTAATTTTTTACATAGTAGTAGGCTCAGTAGTAGGCCCACTAATGAGATGGGCCAAAATAAAAATAAACTAGCACTGAAGGATAGTCAAGCTCTGGGGGAAATGAACAGGTACTTTACCTTGATATCAGGTAATTTAAATACAAGTCTCTTTAAAAACAGTTTTGAAGATCATTGTTTAGTATTTTCAAGAGCATTTTAAAAGTTTATGTCAAAGGTTGAATATCGCTTCTAAAAGAAAGCTTATATATAGGTTATTTCAAATGTTCAGAGGTTATGTCTGACAGGAATCCACTGGAGGGCAGTATGTAGTAAGAGTTATGACTTGCCTGGAATATTGATTTGTTTCAGAACGTAAACTGAATATCACATTACTGCTCAATTTTTTTAAATGACATACAGTTCTGCTGTCTGTTTTAGAGTTTAAAAAGATTTCCCACATTTAGTGCCTGAATTAATCTGTGTATTTCGATTGGGTGTGAAGAACGATGGGGCTGATTATATGTTGAAAGCATCTCTGTCTTACTGATAAATCAAAAAGTGTGAATTCAAGTTTCTGCACTCATTGAACAGTGATGTATTTCAATCTGGCTAGACTTTAATTTATACTCTATTTCCCTAGGGAAGAAATTGGGTTTCTGGAGACAGCTGTCATTAATTGAAGTTAGGTCACACTGCCTCACATGCCTTCACCCCAGAATACTGAGTGCAATGTTCTGGATCGTAACAGCTGCCTGTGTAGGACCCACTCCCTCCACGACGAAATGTATTTAATTTGATTTCTGCACATTAAAGACACACCTGTAAGATAGAGCTTAGAATTCAGTTTGTTCATTTAACTGTAAAGAAATACTATATTTGATTGAAAAATCATCTTTTGCTTATAATAGTACTTGCCCCCTCACCCATAGTTCCTTCCTTCCTCCATCCATCCATCCATCCTTACATCCATCCATCCATCTATCTATCCTTACATCCATGCTTACATCCATCCATCTATCCATCCATCGATCCATTAATTTATTCAGTATTTATTGTTCTTCTACAATAAATGTGCTCTACAGCCCTGGGTTTGCAAGGTGATTATGATATTTCAGTTCAGAAGTATTGCATAGGAAAAACTTTCCTCAGAATATCAAGACTTGGTGAACTTTAGGTCTTCCTCAAACAGTGATAACAGACGTGTGTATAGCTCTCTGAACCAGACGCTAATTATGAGCTCTCTACATGCCAACCCTGTGAGATAGGTTCCATCATCGTCATCGTCATCGTCATCGTCATCCCCATTTACAGATGAGTACATGGAAACACAGAAAGATCAAGTGCCTTGGCTGTGGTCACATAGTATGAGTGGCAGAGCCAGAGTTTGAGGTTTGCTCCAGACCACATGCTCTGAACAGCTAACCAAGGTACATTTCTCCTCAAGAGCAGGGGTTCCAAGTAAAGCAAAAGTCAGCTTGGAAAATAGCTAATTTGAGGATGGCTTTGTGCTTTTGTGAAAGAGAAAATGTACTAGGCAATTAAGGAAATGTTTTATTCAGCCTACTGCAGTAGGAAGAATGTTCATCAAGGAATGCCTCAAAGAAGAAAGAGAGAACTTAGAATTTCATAAAACAAGGCAGTCATTGAGGAAACGTGGGGCTAGGTCTTATCTCCCAATCTGCAAGGGCAGACTCAATTAAGGAAATGTTTTATTCAGCCTACTGCAGTAGGAAGAATGTTCATCAAGGAATGCCTCAAAGAAGAAAGAGAGAACTTAGAATTTCATAAAACAAGGCAGTCATTGAGGAAACGTGGGGCTAGGTCTTATCTCCCAATCTGCAAGGGCAGACTCACTTGTGTTAGCTGTTTGGGCATTTCTTGGAACCCAAAAGAGTCACAACATGGTGGAAGGATTTCTTGACCCTGTTGCTACTTTCCAGGAACACCGGGCTCAGATAAAGCTCAACGTTGTCAATCCCCACTTTTGTTCAACACGTAGAATCCCATTCCTTGCTGAATAGCTGAGAGGCAATCATAAACTTCCCAAGTGGAACGAAGTTGGGCTAGGAAATAGTCTTGAGAGGACTCTGGTTGGCCTTGTTCCTGCAAAATCATTTGAATTATCTGTTGGGAGGTGGTGGCAAAGGTCGGCAGTTTTGAGGGGCTGGATCAGGTATCTTCAGAGAGGGATGCCTACAATAAAAAAGATATATATTAATATCAAAGGTTGTATCAAAATAAAAAGCCAGGAGTTGAACTCTGAGAGTAACCAGATCAGTGGATTCCAAAGCATTGGTGGAGAAAAATCTTGCAGGACTACTTGTGGAGTTTATCGAAGTTCTGGAGCCAGAATGTCAATGCTTTTGATGATGTGGTCCACAGTTCCGGTTACCTCTCTTATACAAAAATGCATGACCCTAGTATTTCATGGGACTTCCCTAGTAGTCCAGACAGGACTCTCCCTTTGCATCCAGGAGGAAATCTACCCCATGCGTGGTCTGCTGTGGCGCTGAGTCCTTTGAGGTTTTTATCAAGTCCTTGGATTTCAGCCCGCGGGGCTTCTTCATATTCTGGGGGAAAAGGTGAGCTGCTAGGCAACCTAGAGTCCCCCTAGGGATCTGGGCGGATCGTTATCTAGGCAGATTACACAGATAATAAAATGACCTTCTATAGCCTCTTCTGAGAGCACACCAGTAATCCAAGGAAGGTGTTCCATTTTAACAGAGAGAAGGCCAAATTCTATTGCAATACCGGTATACTGTTTGATATGAAATCTCCTCTTGAAAATCTTATAAATAAATTCATTACAATAGGCAGAATAATGGCCCCTCCTGAAGATGTCCACTTCCTAATCCCTAGGACCTGTGAATATGTTACGTTACATGGTGAGAGGTAATTATGGTTGCAGATGGAATTAAGGTTGTCAGTCATTTGACAAAATAATAAGGGTATCCTGGATTGTCTGGTGGTCACAGTGTGATCATGATGATCATTTAAATGTGGAAGGGGCAGGCGGGGAGAGTGTCAGAGGATGCAATGTGAGGAACACTCACCACTTGTTGCTGACCTTAAAGCTGCAGGGGGGCGGTAAATTGAGGATTCCAGGCAGCCTCTACCAGCTTGCAAAGGAAAGACAATGGATTCTCTTCTAGACCCTCCAGGAAGAATGCGGTTCTGATGATATCCTGATTTTTGCCCAGTGAGACTCATGTTGAATTTCAGAACCATAAGATGATAAATGTGGGTCAGTTTAGGCCACAAAATTTGTGGTAATTTGTTACAGCTGTGATAGGAGACTAATTAATACACCCATCAAATTTTAGGCCACTTTGATCATAACAACAACAACAAAATTCCCTTTCAGCAAAACTTCCACACCTTTCTATACTCATTCAGGGTGTGCCCTACACTTTTCTCTCCTCATTCTGGAAAATCCTTCCACTTTAGGACAAAGCTACTGTCATTTCCTTGACACAAACATATCCCTTATAGCACAGCTTCTCAAAGTAGCAAAAATGAAAATGCTCTTTAAGAGACCCAAGTACATACCCTCTCTCTGTATCATAAGAATAAGAGGCGAAATATATAAACTTAAAATTATGCTTAGTAACCGATATTTCAGTATTCTATCTGAGAAATTATCTAGACATCCAGTAACCATTGATTAACTCAAGTTAATACCAGTGCAAGGTTTAAATTGCCTAAAAATCTTGGGAATTGTCTTCAAGTTGACATACTACTGTTTATAATTAAGAGTCTCCCTAAGCTGATGTGCTGACAGCTTTTAAGTCTCCCCTTTCCCTCTCCCTCCTTCTGTCCCACCTTTGGGCAGGTTGATCAGGAAGCCCAGGTGCTTCCTCCTTTGGTGCCCAGGTTGGGGTTGTGGGACAGGAGTTCAATCCATGCAAGCCCCTGCCTGCACGTGGGAAACTGCACTCCAGCCCTGCCCCTAACCACCTTGAAAACGGAAAGCCAGTCTCCTTTCCTTGTTCTTTTGTAAGCCATTTTGGACCTATCTGGGAGGCCTGCCCTGCTCTCTCCAGAAAGGCATCTTCTGTGAGTAATAAACCTTTTCCTACCTTCTTGGTGTTTGTGTAGCGTCATCAGCCTACAATCTTTTTTTATTATTATTATTTTTTATTTTTGGCTGGGTCCTCGTTGCTGAGCACGGGCTTTCTGTAGTTGCGGCGAACAGAGGCTGCTGTTCGTTGCAGTGCGCGGGCTTCTCGTTGCAGTGGCTTCTCTTGTTGCAGAGCACGGGCTCTAGGCACGCAGGCTTCAGTAGTTGTGGCGCACGGGCTCAGCTGCTCCGTGTCATGTGGGATCTTCCCGGACCAGGGATCACACCTGTGTCCCCTGCATTGGCAGGCGGATTCTTAACCACTGCGCCACCAGGGAAGTCCTCAGCATCCAATCTTAACCACATTTTGGGTCCACGACACTATTGAAATAAAATTTGTCAGAAGAGTGATTCAATTTTGGTTAAACATATTTACATTTTTCGTAATCTTAAACATTTAGTAGAAGGAATGTTATCTTATTCAATCAGCAAACTTGCATATGGTTAGGGAAAACATGTCCAAGTAGAATAAAAGTCTCCATGTAAATTATACTTACACTAATCTAATAGAAAATACATAGCTGTTTTTAATTAAATCAAAATGATTAAACTAGCCTTGTTTGCCAAGGATAGACCTACATTATGTGAACTTCTTAAAACATTTCTTAGTTCATTTCTATAAGGAGACCTTTTTTTTTTTTTACATTTGAGGAGTTTCAATTTCCTTAATATCTGAAAATTTTAGGAATATTTAAATTATAAGTGCTTATCACTATACCAATCAGAATAAGGCTCCTTTAAGAGATTTTATAGTCTAATTATTAATACCATGAAAGGGTAGGAAAATGTTATGTACTTACACAAAGAACATACAACCAGACACAAATAGAGGGCTTATAGCTTTATTTTTTAAAAATTTCAGCCATGGGTTAAGCATAAACACAGAAGTACAAACCTCACCAGTCTAAATCTAAGAGGGTTTTATCACCAGGACGTACAAATTCTTAATTTGTTTGAACTCAAAATAGACAAAAAGAGAAGCATAAAGGGCTAACATACCAGATTCTCTGTTGTCTTTCAACCAAGAGAAACAAGATCTCTATAAATCATTAACACGTTTATAGAAATCACAAAATGATCAGACCATGAAACCAAAAGAAACCAGCACCAGATATGAAACAAGTACTCACAAGGAATCAAATCAAATCTTTATTATGCTATGGGTGGACAAGAGTCCAGAACACAGGATCAGGAGCTGAGCTCACTTTTGGGTCCCTGGATTGTCACTCAGGAACAGAGCACTAAAGGCTCTGAGAAGCCTCATTACCTGGTAGGAGACAATGGGATCATAAGGCTAAGACCAATGTCATCTGAGTCACAGCATCAAATCCTAAAAGACAAAATGCACCAATTAAGATGATTTTACTCAGGCTGTTGCAACAGAGAGAGCATTCTCTAGTGATAAATGTCTCAGAGCAGAGGGAGAAAACTTGAGGTTTAAAAAAAAATGACAGTCATTAAGGAAGGGTGGAGGTGGGTCTTACTTTAGAACATGCAGGAACATGGTGGTCCTTCGTAGTCAACCCATTAGCTACTTAGCCATTTTGCCATTTCTCAAACATGAAAGAGTTACAAAAGGGTAGGGAGTTTTCTCAACTGTCACTGCTTACCAGGAGCACAGGGCTCAGATGAAGTCCAGCATTGTCACTTTATAATAAGCTATTTGCTTCACCAGCTCTTTGACTATGGAACCCTGAGGCACAAGGCAGGTGATATAATAATAATAATAATCTTTGGGAGGGCTTTCCATGCCTTGTAATGTCAGGTACTATGTGGAAATTTTGTAACATTCAAAAGGATTTTTTAGGCACCACATGACTTTGTGTATTTGAAGATTAAAAAAACCCATTTCATGCTTCTAAACATTTTTAGAGATGACCTGAAATGGAAATTACTAAACAGAAAACCATCTTTAAATTAGTTACCATTGAACTTGCAGGGTGAGGAATTTGAGTGATGTTAAGGACAAAGAGACATGTTCTAGAAGCATCTGCTATGACTGAGGGGTGAACAAGGGCCAGGACTTCTGGTCATCTACTTAAAACGGGCAATTTTAGCTTTCTCTGAAGAGGCGCTTTATGGAAGCAAGGGCAGAGGAAGACTTTGTTTAGCACCTGTGAGAACATTAGGGACCCAGGGAGATTAGATATTATGCATAACAGTTTGAAAAATACTAGACCGCGTGAATTAGACTGCTCCAGAGTGGCTGCTGGCATTTCAATCTGCAGAGTAGGGGCAGTAGCTCAGCAAAGCTGGTAGAGACCAGCGGATCTTGCCAGAGCTGTGTTTCCGCTACGGCATAATAATTCAAGATGTGGCATCCAGAAATGTTCCATGTGTGAAGGAAATGGATATTCTCCAATTCCTGATTTAGGGTTCAATGCATGTTTACTAGATCCAGCATGTTAATCATGACATTCATGATTTTTTAACTTATTTTTAAAACCTGCTTATTCTATCGATTATGAGAGATGAGTCAAAAATCTCCTTTTGCGATGGTGAATTCACCCACGTTTCCTATCATTTTTGCTTATATTTTTGAAATTATGCTCTTAAGTACAAGTGAATTTAGAATTGTTTAATCCTTTTGGTGAGCTGAAACTTTTATCATAACATAGCAAAAGTGTTTTTGCCCTAATTTCTGTTTTGTCTGATGTTAGTATAGCTATCCACCTTTTCTACTGGTTGGTATTTGCCTTATATAATTATTTTCATCCCTTCATTTTCAACCTTTTTTTTTTTCCCTTACGTGTCTCTTCCTTTTTTCATGTAGCTGAATTCTGACTCCCTATATGAAAATTTCTGCCATTTAACTGAAAACTTCAACTATTTCCATTAATCCATTTAAATATATTGTAAGAGCTAATATATAATATATATATCCCTGCCATTTTAATTTTGTGCTTTTTATTTTTCTTGTTTTTTCTGTTTCTTTTTTTCCCCCTTCATTTCGTGCCTATTTTTAATTGATTGGGAGCTCTTTTCCTTCTTCTACTTCTCCCCCTGTGTTTACTCTTAAACTCATAACATGCATATTTAACTTAGAAAATTAAAATTTAAGCAGTATTTCTATCATTCTGGGTCCAGCCAGGAAAAGAGGAACCACTTTAAGCCTTTCAGTAGAGGGTATTTACTACAGGGGATTGCTTACAGAGGTAATGAAAATGCAAAGAAGCTATATAGAGGGCAGTAATTCAGAGGTGAACAATAGCAGGAAGTTGCTTTCACTTCTAGTGTTGCAGGGGCAATGGAAAAGGAAGTCCAAATGTTATACATGTTACATCTTCTTAGTAGGTCTTCAATTCCTTTGAATCTGCTTTCAACATTTTTCATCTCTTTGTTGTCTACATTCTTTGCTTTCTGTGTAGTGTTGTCCAATACCTCCATGTTTCCTAATTCTTATCTCAGGTCTGCTATTTAACCATTGTAGACAGTTCTAAAATTAAATGATTACATCATTCATTTCTACAACTTCTCTTCGGTTCTTTAAAATATCTGCCTATTTATTTTTTAATGGTATCTTGCTCTTGTGTCCCACTTTTTTGTTTCTTTAAACACATTTAACATAATTCTTTTGTATTATGCGCTTGAAAATCCTAGTGTCTTATTTTCTGCAGGTCTGATTCTGTTGTTGGTTGTTTTTGTTGACTCTCACTCACAGTGGCTTTTCTTATGTGTTTTATTTTTTATTGTGAACTTACATTTGTTGGAAGTGTTTCTGAGAATCTTTCAGTCTGAAAGACTGAAAGTGTTCAATCATGTGTTCTTTTAGGGAGTACTTATGTTTGCTCCTACCATTACCTGGGGCATGATAAACTTGCACACACTTTAAACAACAATTTTTGGTCAGCAGTTTTTAGGGCTATGAAAAAGCTACGAATCAGGCCCCAAACCTGCATGAGGTCTGACCAGTGATCAAGAATTTTCAGGGAAGACTCTTTTTTTTTTTTAGCTCTATCTAGAACGAAGACCAAGAGAGAAAACTTTCTCGGGAACTGCTTTTGTGGAAAGGTTATTTTTTTTCCTAGTTTGTCCTCTTCCTAACAGTATATTTCTCCCAGGATGCTGCCTCTAAGTGGCCTTTGATCCAGCCCCCTTTTCTACAAAGGCCCCAGGCTTTCTCCCCACACCCTCGTGTACTGAAGCTCCAGGCTTCGGGGTGGTGGTCCCTAAGCATCTCTCAGATCCAGTGCTCACTACTTCCCTCAACTCATGCTT
Organism: Delphinapterus leucas; assembly: GCF_059928025.1. Lineage (NCBI taxonomy): Eukaryota > Metazoa > Chordata > Mammalia > Artiodactyla > Monodontidae > Delphinapterus > Delphinapterus leucas. Next base: position 73,018,825 of record NC_143145.1, on the reverse strand, counting down.
CTCCTTTGCTCCTCTTCTCTGTGGGTTTTTTTGTTTTGTTTTCTGTTTTTAAATAATCCTGCTATTTATTTATTTATTTTTTGGCCACACCTTGTGTGATCTTAGTTCAATCCTGACCAGGGATTGAACCCGTGCCTTCTGCAGTGAAAGCGTGGAGTCCTAACCACTGGACGACCAGGGAATTCCCTCCGTGTCTGTTTGTTTGTTTTTCTCATTTTCTCCCAGGCTTATTCAATTTTTCAAAAGAATTTTAAGAATACATTTTATTAAGCATTTTTAGAAGCTATGTCTAGAGGGTAAAAATTCCATTCATAAAATAAAGATGTTGAAATATCAAAGAAAAGGGTAGCAATTTCACAAGTTATCTTCTGCAATAGTATAGAGATACTATTCAAAAGGCATTTCTTTGTTTTTGTTAATATCTTCCTCTGCTTACTATGTGTCAAGCTCTCTGCTAAGCACTTTGCATACATTATCTCATTCAATCCCTGTCACAACGCCGTGAAGTAGATGTTATTATTATTTCCCCATTTTGCACCTTAGGAAAATGAAACTCAGAAATATTAAAAAAACGTACTCCAAATCATATAGAAATAAGACTTAGAAATGCATTTGAACCTTGGTCTCTCTGACTATAAAATCCGTGTTTTCATCCACTGTTCTATAAAGTTGAGTACAAATGAATGGGCTGCTCTACACTCAATCAAGAAGCCTTTATAAAACCTTCCTCGTCTTGAGCCAGAAGGCTATTTATTACATTTGTAATCTTTGACTAAAGTGATGTTGTGATAAGACTTTGAAGTTGGCGCCATGAATTAATTAAAAATATGAAAATTATAACTAGAATTTAATTAGCATTCTGTTCAGTGTCTATGAAAGTTAGAAAATGATAATAGCATTTGGAAGCTATTTTCAGTTTTAAGAAGTGAATTGTCTGAATAGAACAAGTGACAAAGCAGCGCTAAAAGATCTGCTCAACAGAGTATGTAGAAGGCAAATTCTATTTTTACTGCTACTTAAACAGAAGAAATAGGTTAACATTTAAGTGAATAACATTAAACAATAAAAAATAAATTTTTGTACTTAAAATTATTATAAGATTGTCATAACATGCCTTAATTTTCTCCTATGTTTCTTTTGTAAAGATGCCATGCAGAGCTTTGGAAATAAAAAAGTTATCAGGGAGTGTTTTTTTTTCCTAGACTTTTGTACAGTTGACTTTTAGATCATAGTGTTAGTTTGAGTTTTCCCAGCAGCAGATTTTTCAAAAGATAAAAGTATGTTCAACTGATCATTCAGACAAAAACAAAGCCTTTAGGTAAAAAGCTAGTTCTGCCATAGATAAAGTGATAAAACTTAAAATTTATTAAATAACTGACATAAATATTAAAGGCTCATCTATTAGGAAGAAGATGAAAGTAAAACTGAGTAAGAGGAATGGTAGCAGTTACTACCTGTTTCACTTGTCTCTTTCTGTAAACAAGCCACCCCAAACTTATTGACATGCAACGATCATTTATTATTAGCATCTGTCACAGATCTGAGGATGGATTGGACAGGTAGACAGCTTTCACTGAGGGTACCTCAAGCAGTCATAGTCAGACAGTGGCAGGGGCTGGAGTCATCTTGATGACTTAATGGCTTCTCAGCTCACTGTCTGGCACACAGGCTGGGCACATGCAAACAGCAGTAGCTTGTTGTGGTGGGGTCTCAACGCCTATCTGCTCCCTGCCTCTGCAGGAACCTTACAACCAGTATCCGTGAGCGCTTGCTTTGCACATCTCACTAGCAGTCACCCTCTTTCAATTCGGTGACAATGTACACACACCTCCCATACCTGAGGCCACAGCAATGACCTGTCACTCTCGTATTTCACCAACACATTGGAAAGAAATGACCTAACTTCAGAAAAAAGAAAGGTAAATAAAGTCAATCTATACTACTGGAAATCTCAAGGGAGAGAAACCAGATTTCTCCAGCAAAATATTTTCACTTTAACTTTTGTAGCTTTATCTGTGCTTTGAAAAGCATTTTTTTAAAAATAATAGACTTTAATTTTTAGAGCAGTTTTAGGTTTATAGAAAAATTGAATAAAAAGTACTGAGTTCCCATATGCTCCCTCCTACGATTTCCCCTATTATTAACATCTCTCATTAGTGTGGTTCACTTGTTATAGTTATTGAACCTATATTGGTACACTATTATGAACTAAAGCCCATAGTTTACATTGGGGTTCACTCTTTGTGTTGTGTAGTTCCATGGGCTTTGACCAGCGCAGAATGTCATGTGTCCACCATTATAGAGTCATGCAGAAGAGTTTCACTTCCTAAAAATCCCCTGTGCTTCCCCTGTTTATCCTTCACTCCCTTTTCTCCTCTCCACCCTGACAGCTGCTGATCTTTTGATCTCCATAGTTTTGCCTTTTCCAGAATGTCATATAGTTGGAATCATACAATATGTAGCCTTTTCAGACTGGCGTCTTCCATGTTGTAATATGCATTTAAGTCTGCTCCGTGTCTTTTCATGGCACGATAACTCATTTTTTTAAATCACTGAATAGTATTACATTGCATGGATGTACCACAGTTTTATTCACTTATTGAAGGACATCTTGGTAAAAGTCTGCATTTTTATGAAGAACAGCTTAACTAGTTCTAGGATGGTTTTACAGAGATTCTTCTGATATTGATGACATGATAAGGTGGTTATGATTTGCAGGAAGCTAGTGAGATAGCTTCACCGAACTTTATTGTCAGGAAGCAAAAAGCCTGGTAATATTGTAGTTAAGATCATCATGACTTTTCTAACTAATGATTACTGTTTGTGGCCTCCCAATACGGCCAAAGATTTTATCCTTTTTTTTTTAGGGAATTGATTGCCAGAGGGGAAAAATGATTGAAAAAAGTAGGTAGTTGGATGATAAGTTATTAATACTGTGTTGTTTACTTGAAATTTGCTAAGAGAGTTGGTCTTAAGTGTTCTCCACACACACACACACACACACACACACACACACGCAAAAGGTGACTATGTACCACTTGATAAGATGTACTGAGGAAGGAACAGCATAACCTCATGGTATTCTTGATAAAAATGCACAGCCTCAATCTAAGCATGGGAAAACTTCAGACAATCCCAAATTGAGGAACATTCTACAAAATAATTGACCAATACTCCTCAAAATTTCGAAGTTAGACAAGACTGTAGAGAATGAGGAACTACCACAGATTGGAGGAGACTAAGAAGACATGACAACTAAATGCAATGTGAGAGTCTGGATTGGCTCCTGGGGCAGAAAAAAGATATTTGTGGAAAAACTGATGAAAATCCAGTGCAATCTATCGTTCAGCTCATAGTACTATACCAACGTTAATTTCCTGGTTTTGACCATTGTATTATGATCATGTAAAATGTTAACATTAGGGGAAGCTGGATGAAGATAATACGGAAATCTCTGTACTATTTTTCCATCTTTTCTGTAAGTCCAAAATTATTTCAAAACAGTCTGTCCACCTTTCCCTAGCTACCATCTTTGATCAAGTTGTCATCATCTTTCATCTGAACCGTGACAACAGCTTCACAACTGTCTCCTTCATTCACACTGGCACCTCTCAATCCCCTCTCCACACAGTATCCAGAGTGTTCTTTTAAAATCATGATCTCACATCCCTGTTTAAGACCTTCCATTTTGCTTCCTATTGCAATCAGAATGAAATCCAATCTCTGTCCTGCAATCTCTTCCCATTGCTCCCTAAACTCCAGGTACATGGGATCTCTTTTTAAAAATCTTATGAAATATTTCAGGCTTCAAAAAGGGCAGAGACCAATTTAAAATGAATATCAACTCCCCCATTCATCTTGTTGAATCTTAATTTTCAGCTGTCAGATATGCTGCTTCAAATCATTTTCAATAGAAATGAAACATTGGCGCTACAAATAAAAAGCCCTAATCCCTGATCCCATTTCTTTCTCTAGAGTTGCTTTTCTTATGGGTGGGAGGGGTGCTTTACATGTTCTGGACAATACTTCTTTGTCAGTTACACACACTGCAAATATTTTTTCCGAGTCTGTGGTTTTGCCCTTTCCCTTTGTTTATAGTATATTTTGTAGTACAGACGCTTTATATTAAATGCAGTTCAATTTTCTGTGTGGTTTGCATTTTTTGTGACTTGTTTAAAGAACCCTTTCCCACTTTAAGATCATGCAGACATTCTTTGATGTTCTCTCTCAATAACTCTAAATTTTTATTTTTTTATACCATAGTGCCTTTGCTCTTGCAATTTCTTGTAACACCTGCCACCATATCTGTGCCTGGCCGGTCCTTTCTTGCCGTTCAGCTCTCTGCTTAAATGTGACTTCCTTATCAGGCCTCTCAATCAAGAAATAACCTCCACACAGCTCTGGTTGCTTCCTCAAATTATCTTGTTTTATTTTCTTCACCACACTAATTATTCTCTGCTGTTACCTTGTTCATCTATTTGTTTATTTTATGTTTCCTCTAAGCCAGATGTGAGTGCCAAGAACAGGGATCTTTATCTCTTGTTCACCATGGTGTCCCCAACTTCTAGAAGAGAGCTGTTGCAGGTGGGGTTTGGCGGGGGCAGACACTGAGGCAGACTTTAGTGTGCAGGTTGCTTATTAGGGTGAGCCCTTTGGATCAACACCTGTGCAAGGGAGAAAGCAGAAGCAACATCCAGCAGAGGGAGTAGTTGAGCTGCAATGCTGGCCCAGCTGCCTTGGCTCCTGAGGTCAAATGACCTGTTGGTGTCATCCCAGTGGAGCCAGAATGGCTGGGCCTCTACAGCCCAATTCCATCAGTCTTGGGGTGACCCACCCTGGGCGAGGTGTCTCTGCAGCTAAGGCCATGCCTGCAGGGGCCAACAGTCGGACACAACAAGTCCTCTCCTGCAGAGCCATCTTGGTGACCCAGCTGTGTGTGTCACAGGTGCCTGGCATGTAGTTAGCACCTAATAAATATTTAAGTAAGCCTTTGCGCATATCCTGAAACTTTTCCTGAGCATAAAGTAGAATTTCTGACTAAGAGGATTTAAAACATTTTTAATGTAAGTCCTGCAGAAATCCCCTCTAGAAGTTTTGTGACAAGTCACGCTCTAACAATTGGAATAATCATTCCTCCTTCCCTGTGGGCCAGTGCCCTTCTTCCTTTTTTTGAGCTTAGCCCACAAAGGATATTGTTTATATTTTTCTTATTTATTTTTTTCAACTTTTAAGTGCTTACTAGTAAAAATCTGTGTTAAATTTTCAGTTTTTGTTTTGTTTAAAAAAAAAAAAAAGACCTCTGACTCTCCATGGGGCATTGTATTCCCTTCTCTGAATTTTTGCTTTTTTTTACAATTCCTGGAAGCATCCTTATTTCACACTGTCTCTACACAGAGAAGTTAAACTTCGTTTCACCTTACTTGTCCTGGTGCACCCTTAGTTGGCCATCCAGTGGATCCTAGTTATCACTTCTGCTTCCTTGAACTCTCCCGCCAAGGGATCTGATGCAGATGGAATGAAAAAAAGGACACGCAAAATATGAACAGAACCACATCTGGATTACTCCTGGGAAGAAAATGGAAGTCACATCAGATCACCCTAGAGTTAGATTTTTTTTTTCATTTTACAACCTGTCCAATATATTAGTGTAGGAGGCCACAAATATGTGATCTGGACGTGGGTGTGCATGCTGAAACATTTTTAAGGCTGGGGTGCATAATCACAAAGCAAGATGTTAAGTTACCTCCACCATATCTATCCCTTGGTTTGGCGTCAACTAGGATTTTTGTTCTAACGTTTATTTAACTTAATAATCTTAGGGCTGTGCACAGAGCGTATGCTCTCCTCCATGCTTATTAAATGAATAAATAAATGAATGAATGGTATTTGGTTATTTTATGTACCAGAAAACTTGTGTCACCATAACAACACATTCTCTCCCTAAAGTAGATGTTTATGGCAAGTCACATTCTAAATAGAGGCTTGCTTGAGGAACACAGAATTAGAACAGGAAAAGACAGCTATTAGTGCTAACATCCATAACTACAATTGCCAGATTTGGTTATTTCCAGAGGGACATTCTTGCCACGGGGATAAGAATGATCAGATCCATAGGCTGGTGGGTGAACTTTTGGTCCTTTGGGCTTTCCGTCCCTTCACTATGTAAACCAGACAAGTTATAACTGCTGAATTAAGATTGTGCTTCGTAACTCATATTCTAGCCCTGCCTCTTAAGATTTTTCACAGGTTTTTTGTTCATTTGTTTTTCTTTTGTTTGTTTTAACCCTAGGTTTGGCAGTTGTTCATAATGTCTACTTTCCATTCTTAGGCATTTCCCAACGCAAGAGTACTTATTTTCTTGTGGTGCCTTTAGAGTTTCACTTTGTGATTAAATCAATTATTGACAATTTTATATGGTATGAGGTAGGTGCTACAGCTTTTTCTATATTGTCTTAAGTAATTACTGATTTATGATGCATTCTCTTAATCTTTTATACATTTGAAGGGCTCCAAAAAGAACTGAGAAAATGTCTGGGAAATAACTTATTTTGATGAGCTAAGATTAACACTTTATAGAAAGTATTGCATCTATTAATGTGTTATTTGAGATGCTGAGAGACTTGCATGATGCCTCCTCTGCCTCTGATTTCTCTATATGAAGTGGGCACAATTAACTCTGTATTGCTATCTTTTTCACTAATTATTTCAGTACGTAATTCATGTTAAGTGCAAATATTCAAGGAAGTCTAAAGGTTTTAATGCCCAGTCGACTTGCATGAGTTAGAGCCAACTTTCTGTTATTTATTCAGTTTTCTGTTTTAAGTTGTAACGTGAAATCCCAAGAATGAAGACTTTCTTATAAGGTTCCCCAGCTTGAGTTGGTTTGATTAGAAATGTCATTGAAAATTGGATCATTTGGGAGTATAGAAAAATTTATATCACAGAACAAAAATAGCAGTGGTGAAGGAACATAAAAATAAAACCACAGAGCATCATCTGAATTTTCGAACATCCCTCTAGATATAGTTTGGGTTTAGAATGAGATTTTGGCATCGTTTCAGGATATTTTGATATTAAATAGAATTTTGAATTGGCTTCTTATTCTGATGTTTTAGAAGGGGGATTATTATTTCAATAAACTTCAATTATGGCTTCGTGTGCTAGTGAGAGTTTTCTACCAAATTAGAGACAAAAGACAATGATTTTCAATTCTGAATCCAGCTGCAGGAAGCAGATTGGTATTGATTTTTCCTTTTCCAATGAATGTGTGAGGACTGTTTAGACATCTGCAAATGGGGTGGATAAAAACTTTATAGTTTCAAAGGTACTTAAACATATGTCCTTTCGGGCTTCCCCGGTGGCGCAGTGGTTGAGAGTCCGCCTGACGATGCAGGGGACGCAGGTTCGTGCCCCGGTCCGGGAAGATCCCACATGCCACGGAGCGGCTGGGCCTGTGAGCCATGGCCGCTGAGCCTGCGCGTCTGGAGCCTGTGCTCCGCAACGGGAGGGGCCCCAACAGTGAGAGGCCCGCGTACCGCTACAAAAAAAAAAAAAAAAAAAAAATGTCCTTCCTATACCTCGCAGCTGATGATGGGAAGGGAAATAAATACCCATCCTTTTTATGTATTAATTTTTCAATCTATTTCACATAATATGTGGGATTGATTGATTATAACTTATGGAAATTTTAATATTGTATAGAGACTTACTATGTTAAAAACTTGGAATTTCTGGGGGAAAAAAAGCCAAGAAATAAAAGGTTTCTTTTTCTAAACAAGGAAACAAAAGATTCTAAAATATAAGTTTGGGTTTCATAACACTTACTTTTCTTTTTTCATGTAGCAAATAGCATTACATAGTATTATCAGTAGGTCATGGGTGCACATAAATTCTCATCAACAATGTTCTTTGAGGGCCTATCACGTCTATGAACAATTGTGTTTTATTTGGTTTTATTGTGGTCAAAATTTCGTATATATAAAATATAAAGTTTACCACTTTAGCCACTTGAAAGTGGCTCCATGAAATTAAGCACATTCACATTGTTGTGCAACCATCACCACCATCCATTTCAATAAACCTTTCATCCTCCCAAAGTAAAAATCTATATCCATTAAGCAATAGCTCCCCATATTTCTCCTTCCCCAGCCCTGGTAGCCACCATTCTACTTTTGTCTCTAAGCATTTGACTATTCTACATATTGTACATAAGTAGAATCATACAATATTTAACTTTTTGTGTCTGGTTTATTTCACTTAGTACAATGTGTTCAAGTTTCATCCACGTTGTACCATGTTTCCCTGTTGAATGGTTTTGGCATCCCAGTTGAAGGTCATTTGAGCATATCTGAGAGAGTTTATCTCTAGGCTTTCTATTCTATTCCATTGATCTGTATGTCTGTCTTTATGCCATTAACATACTGCTTTGATTACTGCAGATTTGTAATAAGTTTTGAAGTCTGGTAGTATGAGACCTCTAAACTTTTTCTTCTTTTTCAAGATTGTTTCAGCTGGTCCTATGAGATTCTGTGTGAATTTTTCTCTTTTTGAAAAAAAAAAAAGAAGCCATTGGGATTTTGATAGGGATTGCATTAAACCTGTAGATCACTTTGGGTAGTGTTCACAGCTTAAAAATGTTAGGCCTTCCAATCCATGAACATGGCATGTCTTTCCATTTGTTTGTATCTTTAGTTTCTTTCAGCAATGATTTTAATCTTCATCATACAAGACTTTCACCTTTGAGGTCAAATTTATTCTAATTATTTTATTCTTTATTGTAAATGAATTTTTTTCCTTAACATTGTCTTTGTATCATTCAGTGTTAGTGTATAGAAACATAACTGATTTTTATGTGCTGATTTTGTATCTTGGAATTTTGCTGAATTCGTTTATTAGTTCTGACAGGGCTTTTTTTTTGACAGAGTTTTTAGGGAGATATATATATATATATATATAATCTTGTCATTTGTGAACAGAGAAAATTTTACTTATTCCTTTCCACTTTGGACGTCTTTTAATTTTTTTCTTGCTTAATTGCTCTGGCTAGGACTTCAAGCTCTATGTTGAATAGAATACCATTTCTCTTTTATAAAGCCCTGAGGTAAATGTGGTGAAAGGAATCAGAAGACTGCAGAAGAATTTTTAAATTACCTGCTAAGTGTTATTCAAAAAAAGTGTTATGTGGAAGAACAGGTTTTCAAAGCTGTAGAGACTGGCTTGTTTTACAAGGATGCTGGCAAATGAACCCATATATCACAAATGGCATTTTAATTGATGAAAATGTTGTGACCAGAGGCTTACAGAAACCTAACCCTGTACTTCCCCTAAAAGCAATAGTTCAATATTCAGTAACTCAGTGTTCACAGCAAATTTAAAGAATATAACTTCCATGAATAATGAGACTTGATTGTGCGCTCCACTATTACTGCCATATGACTTCAGTTCCAGTGAACTATTTGTGATTGCCTGAAAATGCTTTCCCTGGTTTACCCTCTCCTCTTCATTTAGCTACTTAGATTCATCTACTAAACTGCAGCCCCCGTGTGAAATTTTATGTATACAAAATTTATGTCTCTGCCCCTGGTTCCTAGTACAAAGCTCCTAGAACCCTTGTAATTTCCTAACTAAGAGCACTAAGAGCATTTGTTCTCATATTTGGTCTTTGACTCTGGTTCCCCTAAATCCCTTGGCATTTTCTGGGTGATAGGAGTGTCTTTCATTCTAATGAAGCAATGCTTGGTGGGCTCCTGGATGAGGGCTGGTCACAAGAAAGACCAAGTCATGATTAGAAGCTTGGAACTTTCAGCTCCATCCTCTATCCTCCAGGAAAGGGAGAGAGGCTAGAAGCTGACTTAATGATTGATCATACCTAAGTGATGAAGCCTCCATAAAAATCGCAAAGTTATGGAATTCAGGGATCTTCTGGATTGGTGAGCACATCTATATGCTGGGAAGGTGGCAGTACCCCAACTTCATGGAGACAGGTACTCCTGTGTTCGGTACCCTTCCAGACCTTGTTCTATATACCTCTTCATCTGTTTGTTCATTGACATCCTTTATCAGAACCTTTATTGTATAAGAAACCGGTAAATGTAAGTGTTTCCCTGAGTTCTATGAGCTGTTCTAGGAAGTAAATGAATCCAAGGGAGGGGGGAGTCATAGGGATCCCCAGTTTGTAGCCAAGTTGGACAGAAGTTGTGAGTAACCTGGGGTCCTACGACTTGCGATTGGATCTGAAGTAGGGGAGGCAGTCTTTTGGGACTGAACCCTTAACCTGCGGGGTCTGTGCTAACCCCACTTAATGTCAGACTTGAATTGAATTGTAGGACAACCAGCTGGTGTTGCAGAGAATTTCTTGGTGTGTGAATAAAAAGAGCCACACATCTGGTGTCAGAAGTGCTGTGAGTGTGATAGTAGGGTATTGAGAGTAGGGAAGAAACACACAGGAGGAGGAGTATAATTTTTTTCCTATACACCCTGTCATCCCCAGAAAATCTTTCTGGACCTCAACCTCTATGGTACCTTAGATGCTTCTCTTTTATGCTTGTTAACCCACTGTGTGTATACCTGTATCTTGGCATTTATCACACCGATGTATTTTTTAATTTGTCTTCTCTGTTAGTCTCTAAGCTGCTGAATGGCAAGGTCTATTATGTGTGTGTGTGTGTGTGTGTGTGTGTGTGTGTGTGTGTGTGTGTATGTGTGTGTGTGTGTGTATTAGCACAGTGCCTAGGCCACAGAGAGAATCAGTAGGTATTTTGGGGAAAAAAAGGTAATGGTAAACAATATTCATTCATTCTACCTAATTGAAGTTCCTTGGGTCATATCTTTTTAGTAAACAGATAAAATAGTTTTAAATTAATATATTAAATTAACCGCTTGTCTCCTTAAATATTTTAAACAATTCCTTTACCCACTTTCTTTATAATTTGAGCTATCCATAGTAAAATTTTTCTGAGCAAAAATAAACTTCAGCTTTGTCCAAATGAGATAATTAGAAATGTGGAAGAAGTGATCTGGATTAATGAGTTTTTACTGTGCTCAGCAAAATTCTAGAATATTTGAGCCAGAGAAGAGCTTCATTTACTTACACATATGTTAATTAGGCTCTTCCAGGTTAGCTAAGGAGACAGGAGGGGAAACAACAGAAATAGCCCTCACCAGGCCATCTGGGGCCTGAACATAAGGTCATTTGATGGCAGCACCATGTCCAGATTCTGACAGCATCTCTGTGACTGAACAACTCCTAGCATTTACTCCTGGGTCAGGGGCTGCTGCTCCAGCTGAGGCTTGTTCATGGCTTGTCCTGACTCCTTCTTTCTACCACTACTCTCTCTGCCTGATTTATGCTTCTGCTTAGACTGGCAAGGGCTGATGCTCTCTGCAGGTCACAAATTCAAACCAAACTCAAATTCAAAGGATCTGGTTGCTTCAGATAGTCACTCTCCTTCCTGCTGAATGGAGATCTTGTACTTGTCCATCTCCTAAGACCCTGGCCACCCTCTGAATTAGCTGTTCATCAGGCAAGCACTTTCTCCTCGTGTGAGATGGCGAGAAGTCATGGCCCACCTTCTTAGAAGGTGTGTGGGCACGGCATGAACTTGAATTACACCCCTGGGAGCCCCTCCCAGATTCAACAGAGGCAGAAACTGAAGCCTAAAGTCACCACTCTGTTCTAACAATAAATAAAAAAACTGAACAAACTGAAAAATCAATAACTCTTCTTAGATCCATAAGAGGATTAATGTCATAGGGCAAACTTCTGCCCCCCCGCAAATTCAAGAGACAGACTGTGTAAAAAACACAGTTTGAAGAGAAAGAAGCATCAGACCCAGACATGGCAGGGATGTTGGAATTATCAGGTAATTTAAAACAACTATAATTAATGTGCTAAGGGCGCTAGCAGATAAAGTAGACAGCATGCAAGAATAGATGGGCAATGCAAGCTGAGAGATGGAAATTCTAAGAAAAAATTTAAAAGAAATGCCATTGATTAAAACACTAAACAGAGGGCTTCCCTGGTGGCACAGTGGTTAAGAATCTGCCTGCCAATGCAGGAGACATGGGTTCGATCCCTGGTCTGGGAAGATCCCACATGCCTCAGAGCAACTAAGCCTGTGCAACTACTGAGCCTGCGTGCCTAGAGCCAGTGCTCCACAACAAGAGAAGCCACCGCAGTGAGAAGCCCCTGCACCGCAGCGAAGAGTAGCTCCCTCTCGCCACAACTAGAGAAAGCCCTGTGTGCGGCAGCAAAGACCCAACACAGCCAAAAAAAAAAAAAAAAAAAATATATATATATATATATATATATATATATATATAAACACTAAACAGAAATGAAGATCGCCTTTGGTGAACTTACAGATAGAGTGGACACACGGAGGAAAGACTCTGAGCTTGAGCGTATAGCAGTAGAAACCTCCAAAAGTGAAAAGCAAAGAGAACAAAAATTGAAACAAACAGGACAGATTATCCAAGAGCTGTGGGACAACTACAAAAGGTATGATGTGTTGGATTGGCCAAAAAGTTCATTCGGTTTGGAGTAAAAATAAAAGACATTTTTCATTTTCACGAAGAACTTTACTGAACAACAGAACTGCTAACTGAATGAACTTTTTGGCCAATCCAATATATGTAATGGGACTACCAGAAGGAGAAGAACGAGAGAAAGGAAAAGACGAAATATTTGGAATAATAATGACTGAGAATTTCCCCAAATTAACTAGACTATGTCTAGAACAGTGCCTGGCACATAATAGCGCTCAATAAATAGTATTTTTTTTTCTCTGATCCTGAAAGGGAGTTTTAAAAAAAAAGAACGACAGGGAAGTTTTAGAAGAGGGAGAGACCATCATGTAGAGCTGCGGTGAGGATCAGAGATGTTTTGTAGATGAGGCTGATAAGAACTGAAAAGTGGTTCCACTGGTTCATTTGGCAGATGCTCAATATCGCTTATATGTGGAATCTAAAAAATGTGATACAGATGAACTTATTCACAAAGCAGAAACAGATCCACAGACATAGCAAACAAACTATGGTTACCAAAGGGAAGGGGGGCATAAATTAGGAGTTTGGGACGAACATATACACACTACTATATATAAAATAGATAAACAACAAAGACCTACTGTATAGCACAGGGAACTATATTCACTATTTGTAATAACCTCTAAGGGAAAAGAATCTGAAATATATATATGGATATATCTATATATGGAATGAGAATATAATGGTGACAAAAAACAAACCCAAGAGTTTACAATCTGGTGAGGCAAACAAATGTTCATCAAATAATCACATAAATAAATATAAATTTACATGACAAGCGAGCTAAATGCCCAAAAGGAAAATGGTGAAATAAATACATTTTTTTATTTATCTTATGTAGCTACTGAAATTGTTTCAAATAATTGTAAAATGATTACAAGAACACTGGATATTTTAAAAAGTGGGATATCAAAGTATAGAGTATAATCCCTATTTTATAAAAGCAAATGCGTATTTGCCTACATGTCGGAAACTTGACTGTGTACCACATGGAACAGTGGTTACCCCTGGTGATGAGATTTTGAAGCACAGGGCATGTTCTCATTAAAGAGTAATGTTTTTGCCAGTAGGCAAGTAGATTTGTTTTTCCATTGTTTGAATCTACAGTTAGAGCCTCTGTATGCTTTTAAATGAGGAACTAAAGTTTTAACATGTATTCTTTCTCTTGCTTTTGGTTGTTTCTTTTTCGGTTTGATGGGGTGCAGAGTAAAGAGAAGGTCCTTGAGAGAATAAACTTTTAAGTTTTAAATAAAACATGTTTCCAGTGTAATAACATATTGATAACTTATTACCTTGTATTTAGTCTGAGAGAACCAAAGAGTGCTTGATTTTGCCCTTGAAAGAAACCCAGCTTTAAGGAAATTCTATCTTGGTGATTTGTTTTTCTTTTAAACCTGAATGAACGTGACAGATATTACTACTGTTGCCTGATATGTGGTTCCATCCTCCTTCTGGGGCACAGGCAGGGGAACTGTGCTCTCCTGACTGCTCGTAGTTAGGGCTGCCCATGGGACCAGTTCTGGCCAATGGGGAGGATCCTTTCCAGTTGAGATTTTACAAAATGCCAATAAGAGACCCTCCAGCTCTGTTCCTCCTCCCTGTGAGGCAAACGCAGAAGTATGTGCTGACGTGGAGACTCCTTCAACTTGGGGCCCTGCGTGACTACGGAGTGGACACCCTCCAACCCCCCCACGTCCCCCCAACTACCACCCCAGACCCACATTGGACCTGTAGCGTAAGTGAAAAGTAAACTTTTGTTGTTTAAGCCACAGAAATCGGAAGCATTTGGGGTTACCACGGCTGGCCTGTCCCGAATGACACGAGGGGCAGCTTCGCCTCCTGAGTGGCACCAGCTTTCCTCAGAGATCAAAAGAGCCTCCTAAATATCCAAGTTCTCAATGTGACAGATGTGCTAGCTGCTGCCACTTTCGAGGGACAGTGGAACTTTCTTTTAGAACAGAAAGACCACATTGTAGGCGGATTACACGAAATGCCTGGAGAATGAGTTCCTTCTGTGGTTTCTAAAGGCTGTGTGTATTTAGTGCCAAATACCCGATGACGATTGAAAACTTCAACCAAAGGTCTATGTGTTCTCAAATAGCATCTGGATGCTTGATATCAGACAAAATATCTGGTCGGCTGCTGGACTTGCAAAGTTTTTCATTGGATAGTTAATATTGTCCATAAATAGGCCTAAAGTCAATGATTTGGTCTCTGTTTGGGCACAGAAATCCTCTGTTTGGTCAAGTGGACTGGAGATTGACTTATGCAGAAGCAGACCAGATGTTTTGTTAAAGGCTTTGTAGCTTTAGAATTGGGAGAAGAGCCCTCCCTCCCACCAAAGATACCCCTCCAAAATCCACTGTTAGTAATAGACCATATATTTTTTTGAAATACAAATTTCCTCTTTTAAAATGCAAACACAGCTGAGGTGATCACAGCACTTGGTGATATATATACTTGAAAATCACTGAAGAAATGATGTTAGGTGTTTGGGTAAGTAAGAGCGGGCTGTGAACAAGGAAATGGGATAATTAGAAAGAAACAGGAGGAGAGAAGAGGCAGTTTCAGGGAGTGGCAAAGAGCTCCTCAAATTAAGTGACACAGATTTCCCAAAGCTCTTTTCTTCTGCATGCAAATGAAAACTTACTTTTTTCTCCTAAAGAGGGATTTTAGTAAAAAATGCACAAATAGATTCTGGAATTCCTGAGACACACACACACACACACACACACACACACGAACAAAGAGAGAAGAGAGCTTTTTCCTGATCAAAGACTCAGTATGTAAACGATGAATAAGAAAGTTGATCAACATTTCTTTTGAAAAAAACATTGATTTTCATATGTTTATTTGGGCCACTTATTCATATTAAACAATATTATAGTGCCAGCCAATGACTTCCACCTTTCAATGTTCTGTCTTCCATAAATTGATAGTGGAGAGAGACAGGGGCTGTAATCATGGATACAGATCTCCTCTCTAAAACAAGGAGTCCTGGTCTGCTTCATAACCGTCTGTCAGTCTCGTGTAGGCCTGATGTCAACTACTTTCGTCTGGGAAATGTTGCTGCTTCATTGCTGTGGGCCTCAAAATAGGATCACAAAATCCTTCAAGGTCACATGCAGTGTCCTCTGAAACCAAGTGGAGGAAACCCCATTTCCTGCTAGAATCAGCGGAGCTTCTGGAACAAAAGGTCACTATTGGCTACAATCTCTTGTGTGGCTCTGGACCTCACTGAGGGAACGGGGCCAGACAGACATGGGTGTGGAGCAGGAATTGGCCTCATGCTGCTGAGCAATGATGACTTACATGTCAGATTTTTATCTAACGGGAGCATAAGGGGTTTAAAATCCCCATCCTCCCATCAACCACTACGCAGCTAATTGCAACTTAAAACACAGGCATTGTTCCCATTGTTTCTATTGTCACTAAGGAGGGATATATAATAGAAAATATAGCGAAATGTCTGGATGAAGATAACATTTCAACTCACTTGATTATAATCAGATTCCTGCATCTAACACCCCTTCCTTCAAATCGTTGAGGATGTATGTTCAGAATGATATTTTTACATTGGATCTCTTGATGTGGTTAGTCCAATCTCAACTAATAAGTACAGTATTAAAACTCCAGAAGACCCATTCCTCCTCTTCCTCCCTGTTTTTTTTTTTTTTTTCCTTATAAGCAACCCACTGTTGCCTATAGAGGTAAGCTGGTAATAAACATGTTACAGTAACCAGCAATTTTTTTGTAGCCAATGTCATCATCAGTTCCCCTAAGTCATGAGGGTCCTCTTACTTCTGATCTCCAGATGTCAGTGGTGCTGTCATACTGATCATTTGACCTTCTGCTTCTGTTGAGAAAGACAGTCTTACTTGGGCTTCTCGAGTTCCTATATGTCTTGTTGGGCATGCTGAGACTGCAAGGCCCTGTTACCCGGGCACAGGCTCTGGACGTGCAGGCTCAGCGGCCATGGCTCACGGGCCCAGCCGCTCTGCGGCATGTGGGATCTTCCCGGACGTGGGCACGAACCCGTGTCCCCTGCATCGGCAGGCGGACTCTCAACCACTGCGCCGCCAGGGAAGCCACCATTTTTCATGTTTGTTTATGCAGCTGGTAACCTGTGAGATGAGGTAAGGTATCCGCCTTGGACAGTGAGCAGGCTAGCTTGCCTCTGGCTGGAAAAGCAGTGGGTTCCCCAAGGTCTACTGATGCTTACTCTGCTGTGAATAACAAAGTCCTTTGTTTCTGACTCAGGATCTCGAGTCGTCTTCTAAGCACCCAGGAAACTGTTTGTAGCTTATAAGTGGGATACAATGAAATCCAGACCTGACAGTCTAGAAAACTGGATTGCTTTTATCTATGTGCCCTTTCCCCCAAATAGAAAGCCCATAGCAATCAAGAATGAGTACTCTTCGCATTCTCCTTGGTAAACTTATAATGAATATTCAGTAAGCATTCACCGGCCATGTTGATATCAGCTTATACCATGATGAGGTGAAGTGTTGATATCAAGACAATGAGGAAATCACTGTGATAACTTGTACCACCACCATAGAACAGCACCCCTGTTCACCTCTTACCCTAACTCATGAAGTAGATGATGCTACATTGTGGAGAGGGTTCCCCATAGGAAACAGACATGAAGAATTAAACTGTAATGATGAGATGCTGAGAATGTGGCAGACATGGTAACTCCACCCTTCTGTTCCCACCCTAGTGACAAACAGCTTCAGGCAGAGCAAACATTCGCCAAGAGGAAAAGCTCACTTCAGGAAAAAAAAAAGAACAGAGCTGCTACTTTTTTTAAAAATGTGATTTGTTTTAATTTTTAAAAATTGGAGTATAGTTGACTTACAATATTATATTAGTTGCAGGTATATAACATAGTAATGTGATATTTTTATAGATTATACTCCATGCAAAGTTATTATAAAATATTGACTATATCCTTAGTGCTGTACATTACATCCTTGTAACTTATTTCTTTTATGCCTAGTAGTTTGTACCTCTGAATCCCCTTCACCTATTTTGCCCCTCTCCCATATATATGTGTATATATACATATATATATGGACCTAAAGGGTATTACCTAAGTGAAATTAGTCAGATTAGAGAAAGACAAATACTGCACAATTTCACTTATGCGGGCAATGTAACAAACAAAACAAATGAACAAAGCAAACCAAGTCCTAGCTACAGAGAGCCAACAGGTGGTTGCCAGAGGAGAGGAGAGTGGGGGGAGGAGTGAAATAAGAGAGGGAAAGTAAGAGGTACGAACTTCCAGTTAAAAAATAAAGGAGCCATGGGGATTAAATGAAGGTAGGAAAAGTAGTTAATAATAATGTAGTGTCTTTGTATGATGACCGATGGTAACCAGACTTATCATGGTGATCATTTTGTAATGTATAGAAATAATAAATCACTATGTTGCACACCAGGAACCACCATAGTGTTGCAGGTCAATTATACTTCAAAGCAAACAAACAAACAAACTCATAGAGAAATAGATCATTTTGTAGTTGCCAGAGGCGGGGTGGGAGGGGCAAGGGGGAGTTAGTTGAAGGTGGTTAAAAGGTACAACCTTCCAGTTATAAGACAAACAAGTACTAGGGATGTAATGTACAGCATGATTAATGCAATAAACATTGCTGTATATTATATATGAAAGGTGTTAAGGGAATAAATCCTGAGTCCTTACATTAAAAATATTTTTTCTTTTATTTTGTACATACGTGAGATGCTGAATGTTTCCTAAACTTGTAATCATTTCATGATGTATGTGAGTCAAATCATTATGCTGTACACCTTAAACTTATATACTTGCTGTATGTAAATTATGTGTGAATAAAACTGGAAGAAAAAAAGACAAACAATAAAGATTTAAGACCAGTCAACTGAGTCTTTAAATTTGAAATTATAACTACTTTCTATGAGCACAGAGGCAGATCTCACCTCTTTGACTCTTTTCTGAGCTTTCTTCCAAAGGGGACACTCAACTTCACATTCCATTCTCCTCCTCAATGTGTCGCAGCATTTTCTACATTATCTCAACATACTCCCCCTCTTACTGGACTTGTTAAGATCCATCAGAATGATTTACGTTTTCGTGGAGAAAAATCACCTTTTACTCCCCTGGAATTCACATCAATTTCCCCTGTCTTCAAAAGCCTTCTGCTAAAGGCATGAGCATGTTAAAGATTTAATGCCTGGACGGCTTTGAAGTGAGAGCAGAGACCAGGATCCTCCTTTCATCTTGACAGCGATAAAGCTATGATGTGAAGAGGGAGACTTCGGGCCATGTCCAATTTTTTGTTAGCCTTCAGTCCTCCACTCTGCCTGCATTTATGTGTCAGATCGCACTGGAGATGCAGAAACTGATGAGAGAATTTATTTGCATACAACAGTGTCTCAAATGGTCCTTTTATGGCTTTGTGAAAGCATCATCTGAAAACATTGGTGTTCTTTTAAAATATCATGAGACAACCCTGTATAAATGCATTCAACTGTATTTAGTCACCAGCTGCCGTAGAATAATTTAAATTGGCTAATCTTCCAAATTAGAGAGTAGTGAAGTTTGGTGAGATCTTCCAGACACAAGGTGAGGCATGGTGAAGATAATATTCACCTGTGTCTTCTCTCTTCCTGAAAAATGTAATAGTTCTCTGTAGGTTGTATAAAATTTTATAAGACATAATTGAACTTAATTTTAAAGTCATTGTAATAGTAACTCTGTATTCTTAGGGTGATGCACGATGTTTCACGTCAGAAGGTTGGCAGCTCCCCATGCCCTGTGGGAGGGAGGCTCAGCCAATATTGTCGGAGGTTCCTCTCTGGCCCATACGTCTGTATAAATGGTACACTAGGTAGCCATCTCCTGTACTGTTTTTCATCATGAGGACGCAAGAAACTTTCAGTGGGTCTTGTAGCCTCCATGAGTAGCCAGGTAGGAAGCATAATATTCTTCCTTCTGCTTTCAGATCCCCCAAATATAGGATTTTATCTCTGTCTCTTGCTAGGAATCAGCCTGGAAGTGAGCAAAGATTTCCTTTCTCTGGGGCCTTCCCTAATCTAAAATCTCCTCTCTGACTTCTTCTCTTCAGCTCGAAGCATTTTATCAAGCATGGGGAAATGGTGTACTGTGGATGACAGGGAATGTAAGTTTTATCTAATTGAAACGCTGATTTTTTTTTTCTTCTTCTACATCTGAATCTAGTCTTCGGCCTAAAAGCCAGAATTATTGTTAACTTTAACTCTGTTTCCTTTATTACTGTCCCCAGTTTAGAGCAATCATGGACGCACCACTAAATAGAGATGAATTTGTGTATCTGGGGGGTTCCTATAATAATCTATGTGTTGCCCTTCCTGTGTCAAGATAGAATCTTCAAAAACAAATAGGTAGCTCACACTGTATGCAAAAATTACCTCAAATGGACAAACAATATAAATATGACAGCTTAAACCATAAAACTCTTAGAAGAAAACATAGTGATAAATCTTCATGACCTTAGATTTTGGGAATGGATTCTTAGATCTGACACCCCAAAGCATAAACAATAAAAGAAAAAAATAGATAAATTGAACTTCATCAAAATTAAAAACTTCTGTTCATCAACAGATGTTATAAAAAAGGTGAAAGACAACCTACAAAACGGGAGAAAGTATTTGTAAATCGTTTTTCTGATAAAGGTTTACTATCCAAAATATATAAGAACTCCCAAAACTCAACGCTAAAAGAAAACAACCCAATTAAAAAATGAGCAAAGACTTGAAGAGATAGCAAATGGGCAATAATTAGAGATGTTCAACATCTCTAATCATTAGGGAAGTGCAAATCAAAACCATCATGAGATACCACTTTACACTTACAGGATGGCTTTCATTTTTAAAAATAGAAAATAACAAGTGTCAGTGAGCATGTAGGGAAATTACAGCCTCATCCATTGCTAGTGGGGATTTAGAATGGTTGAGCTCCTTTGAAAGAGTCTGTGGTTCCTCAAAAAGACAAATATAGAAGTATCATAAGACCCAGAAATTACAGTCCTCGGAATATACCCCACATTACTAAAAACAGGGGCTCAAATGGTTACCTGTATGCTGATGTTCATTGGAACATTATTCACAATAGCTGAGAGGTGGAAACAATCCAAGTGTCTGTCAACAGATGAATGGATAAACAAAATATGATACAATATTATTAAGCCATAAAAAGGAATGAAGTTCTGATATGTGATACAACATGAATGAACCTTAAAAATATTATGCTTAGTTAAATAAGGCAGATACAAAAGGACAAATATTGTATGATTCTACTCATATGAAATATCTAGAATAGGCAAATTCATAGACAGAAAGTGGAGTAGAGCTTACCAGGAGCTGGAGGGAGAGGAGAATGGGGAGTTATTATTTAATGATTACAGAATCTCTGTTAGGCATGATGAAGAAGCTTTGGAAATAGATAGCGGTGATGGTCGTACAGCATTGTGAAGATAACACCACTGGACTGTACACTTAAAAACCGGCAAAATGACAGCAACTAAATAAGTAGGTGGATTCATTTCCCTGTGCCAAGTAGACGAGCAGATTTTGAAACATGGGTGTAAACATTAGCTTAAGGCTAGTGAAAATGGATATTTCTTCCCAGGAAGATAAGTTAGGAGCAATACTAAAGGGTGAAATGGAAAGAGCATTGTCTCATAAGAACCATGAGAAGAAATAAGTATTTCATCCTTTGTCCAGTAGGCTTCTGTTTCTAGAAGAGAATTCTCTGAAAAAAGCACGGAAGTTCCACTTGAGCTCTGTTGTCATCAACAGTGATTAAGACATCCCACACCAGAGGATATTTGGGTTGGTGGAACTTCATGTGAGTTTTTCTATAGGAACTTAAAAATGTTTCTTAAAAATTTTTATATATGCTTGTCTTAGATATTATATCTTATCTTCTTTGTCAATATCAACAAAACATAATAGTTCTGAAGAGGCAGAAGTCTTTGGTCAATTTTTCTCCCTTTCTTTGCTGTGTGAAGTTAGTAATAGGACCCATTAATACTTTAAAATAATTACCTTATAGGGGCTTGGATGACCACTTGGATTAGAACTCAAACTTCGTAACCATGTAAGAGTTTCCTTCAGGAAAATTTGAAATCCTTGGACTAATTTCTGTTGCAGTTTGTCTTGTAGTCTTAACAATTTTGGAGAATAAAAACAGTGATGAAAGTAGGGAGAAATAGTTAAAAACAGCCAATAGCTAACATTTCTATCCACTTACACAGCAACTGACCAACACATTGAAAAAATTTTCAGGATTGTGCCTCTCGACGCTAAGAAAGTCTTACTGTGATCTTCAATAAAGTTTTTTTGTTGGAAGTAAATTATTTGTAAGCACTTGTCTGTGTAATCATAAAAAGGCTTCATAAATACAGAGTGACACACTAGAGAGAAAAGTATACACAGAGAAATAAACACAGGCACCTCACAGTCCCAGACAGTCTCTCAGGATTATACTCCTGTTGTAGTCTTCGAAAGGGATGACGGAAGCCTGAGACACGAGGAGGAGGGAGACACATGTTAAGTAAGGCGAAGTGTTTATCATGTCAGAAATTGGGTGAGGATAAATAGGGTAGAGTGACTTTGATTAGCACCAGGAAGAAAACAGCTAGGGTGAGCATAAAAGAAGGATGAGTAAAGAAAGATGAGTACCAAAAAATGGGGATTCTTGGAAGATCCATGTAAAATGAATGGGAGGGAGGCACTGGTGCCTTTGTCTCATGTTTTCAAGTGTCTGGAGTGTGGTAGCGCTCCATTACCTCGGTCTTTGGCTTTTCAAGACTGTTTCTTCACTCTGCCACTTCCATAAATTCAGGAGCCTTCTCACCCTCCAGAATCTATAAGCATTCATGTTCTTGTTGCTCTAGTTTCTGCTGCAAAATTGTTGAAAACCAGTATGAGGGCTCCAGTCTAAGAAGTTGAAAACGCCTCCGATACACAAGGATAAATAGCCTTTGTAGCAAGTTAACATTTTGGAAGCCATTTGAACTGTTGCAGTCAAAACAGCTGCTTCACCAGAAGCAACTGACCAATTTGACCACTGCTTCAAATCATCTTCTAATAAGGCTGTTATAGGAATAGTTGTTTTGTCATTGATCTCTCCATTCACTGATACAAGTACATGCTTTGTGATGTGCGATGACCTACCTCCCTTGAAGAGTGCTTCGTTAATGACTTTTCAATATATCTTGAAAAGTTGTTATTACTTTTCAGACACTGGTTCTTTGTTCCCCTCAGAATCACAAGATTTTCACTGTAAAACACACTGAATAAAAATGCAATACGAAGTGCTATTTCAACAGTGTGATTTCAGGCAAAGAAATGCTTTTTACCAATTCACTCAAAACAAGTTTTTAGTCAGGGAACAGTGCGTGGAACAAATTTAAATTGCACACTGGGAAGGATGCACCCAAAACGTTTTCCTTTGTGGACATAAGACAAGCAAAGGGATGAAAGGCAGCTGTCTTCAGCTAGAGATGCACGTGGGCTCTTTTGAAGCGTTTTGAAGTGTTCTCATGGTTATTTAGTCTTTATTTTGCCCTAAAGCTATGTTTCTGTGCTGTAATTTCAAGTGTAGATTTGAGTTCTGGGCAACCATGAGCCTCGAAATGGTTGAAAAATTGGCAAAGAGAATGACATAGAAAGAACCCATCTTCCAAAGAATATCTTTCTCACATCTTTCCTCTACCACCCACCATCCACTGTGTCTTTTATTGTATTACAGTACATTTTAAATGTAAACTATCTATTTACTTTAATCTGTTTATTAATGACAAGACATTGTTTTTATTGTTCAACTCATATTTTTCTAAGAAGAGTTTTTGGGTATCTTGGGGTTTGGTCTCTGATAAAAGCATCATACTTCTTCCTATTACACTTAATGAACTTTAACCTCAATCGTATTACTAAACTCACTTATTTGAGCCTTCCTTTCCTCATCATAAAGTGATGCTAATAAAATCTGCCCTTGGGGGTGGTGTGAAGTTTTAAAAATAAATAAAAGTAAAGATAATAAACGCTATGAGTAAATAGTTTCAAGCACTTTAGTGGCATTTATTTATATACTGGTAAATGTCATGTTAATAATAAATCATTCTTACTTATGCATTAAATCAGTTCTTAAATATATGTGGTATTAAAACTTGATTATTTGAGAACAAAAAAAAACATAATGGATTTTTTTTCCATTTAATGGCTCTTCTCTTAGTGGCAGCATTTCACAAATGAATCAAAGTCATTAAGCAGAAGAATACATTTGGTGGAAAAAAGAGATGAGTAAATTATAATCCCAGCCTTGAAGAAATTTGCAATCTTTTAAAGAAGATGAATAGATTTGTATTTAAGAGTATGCAGTATGTAAATACTCATGCAAACCATGAAGAAACAGGACCGTATCTGGACTTATATGCCCAAACTAGTATTGTCTCCTTTAAAAAGTTTCCCTAGAAAATATACACAGTCATTTCTCAAAAGCTGACTGGATTAAAAAATGAGTTGTGATGATAAAGTAATGGAAATGGTGTCGCGGAGAGGCGCTGGGATGTGAAATGCCCAGAATATAGATAATTGGTGTCTCTCAAGGGGTGACAACCCTCAAGGAATACTTTCCATGATCTACTTAAAGGAGAATATCCTCCCTTCAACATTTTCTACATAAAACAAGAACAAGATTCAGAATAGCTGATATAAAAGGAACATTTGATTGCTAAAGTCCTGTTCAGGAGGTTAGGTCAAGCCCAGATCCCACACTGTGGACATTTTTTTGCGATAAGAGACAACCACACACCAAAGCAAGTGACTTTGAATAATGAGTTGAGAAGACTCATTCTAGAAGATATTCCTTTCCTGCTTAGAACTGTTGGGGGGGGGTGGTGGTGGAAGTGAGGGGTAGTCGAATGCCTTCCTATTCAGCAGAAGAGAGCATTTGCAGAGGATATCATGGGCATTCAAGAGCATTCAAAGGGAGTTAGATGACAAGAGGAAGTAAGGGTGATCAACTCTGTGTGATCAACCAGAAGCACTGCTACAAGTAAATGGACACCCTCTCTGGAGCGGGTTGAGATTCAAAATAAATTAGATTGAGAATAACACTGAACCAGGACACAGAAAGGTTCCAGAAAGGCACTCTACTAGTCCTCTGACCAAGCTCTTCAGCATATGCCATGATGGTGCATTGGTAGTTAGCATCATTGCCATGTATAGACATTCTCATAGGTTACCTGTGTC
The DNA here is from genome assembly GCF_059928025.1 of Delphinapterus leucas. Lineage (NCBI taxonomy): Eukaryota > Metazoa > Chordata > Mammalia > Artiodactyla > Monodontidae > Delphinapterus > Delphinapterus leucas. The sequence goes on along the minus strand of NC_143145.1, from coordinate 72,994,003 downwards.
TTTTGGTATGTTTATTCCATAACATGAGTTCATTTCTATACAACTAATTTTTTTTTTGTCCCAAGTTTTTTTTTTTTAAAAACCTATAGGTTTTGTTAAGGGGAGATTCTTGAATTGGATGGACATTGTGAATGGATAGTGTATTTCTGATCCTAATGAACATTGTATATTTTTCCATCCTGATTTGTTGATAAGCAGATATAATATTGGTCCCTTTATAGAGTGAACGGGCCCATTAAGTTAACATTCTTATATCAATCAAGTATTATTTCACCAGGATTGTGGTTAATGCTTAAAAATTTTCCCCCCAAAATAGATATATAGAGATTTCTTTAGCACTGTACTGGCACATACCTCTATTTCAACATAACCTCAGGCCTAAATTGATCACGGCAGGGGAACTAAGATTTCTGTATGTCCCTGCTGGGGCTGGTTATTGTGTGTATGCCTCTCCTGACACATTGTTTGCTCTTCTCCATCCTGCTCCAAGCCCCAGGAAGCTGACCTGGGAAGACTGCATTATCCAGGCTCATCTGCACTCTGGTTTTTAGTTGGTTTGACAAATGCAATGCAGCAGGTTAGAGAGGGAGAGGAGGAAGAGGTCAGCGTACTTATTCCTGCCGCTCCCTGCCTGGGGTGGCAGTGTCCGCATCCCTTTACCTGTGGCCTCAGCAATTATCAGGTGGCTTCCCTCCCAGGGTTACAGCTCTTACAGGGTTACAGCTCTGGTACAGCTCCTTTCCTTGCTCCTTCAGGTCTAGGAGTCTAACAGGACTTCCTGCTGTGGCCTCAGCATCCTTTGTTGGTTCCTTAATCCTCCACAATCAGTCCCCACATCAAACACTTTTCAGTTTTTCCATTTGAATGAGCCATAGGTTTCCTGCCTGAAATACGTACACCTCCCATGCATTCTTTTCTCATCCATTATTTTATTTAATTCCCATAACACCACAGAGTTATCACTCCAAAGGTCCCAAACCAGGATCATACTACTAAAAAATTGTAACACATTATAGATTTAAATCTAGATTTGACTGACTCCAAGCCCTTGCTCCTTTCACTATGTATAATTTCCTTCTAGGTTTGTTGGTACTTAGCACCATCCTCTATAAACTTACTATTATGTTCCCATTCGGCAAATCAAAAGCATCTCTTCCCAATCCTGCCCCCCTCACGCACACACAAATACATTTTACTGTTTACATTGTCATGATTTTACTCTGTCACTGTCTTCATCACAATGTCACAACTGTTGCAGGAAATTTTTGTCCAGAGAGATAAAACTTAAAAATAACTTGTGTTCCTTTCAGGGACTTCCTGAAAAATCCATTTTTAGTGAACATAAGACTGTTTGGCTTTTCAATAGATAGCATCAAACAAGCCTTTGCTTTCTAAGACTCTTCCATAACCTTGCCTCAAAGCCTTCCTCTTGCTGTACCCACGAGTCCTAAAGTGTTCGATTGTGATCTTACCTAATCCTAGGCAAGCCCTGACCTTCGCTACTGCTACACTGCTCACCCCACTCTGCCCATGCACTTGTGCTCCCATCGGTTGAATTGTAGGCTTCCCTAGACCCAGTTGTGTTTGATTCCAAACCTTGTCATTGTAATAGTAGAACAACTACGTGTTCCACAGCTTGGCAACTACTTATTACGCAAAATGACAAGTTTTAAAATAAAAATGCTGTTGCTGTGAAAAGTAAGTTAAATACTTCACAAAGCAAATGGCTTTTTTGAAATGAGATCAGATCAAATAACTATAAAGAATTAGGAGAAAAACTTTAATGGTCTAGAGCAATTTTTGCTCTTAGATTTAAGTTCTGTTTTTTACTTAAGGCAACGCACATTGGAAGAAGATGAATTATGGGTATAGTTTTGTGAGAAAGACCAGATTCACTCAAAGAAAATGCTTTGTGTCTACTATAAAAGATAAGTAAATGGATATGTATTTATGTTTGGTGTAAAATTAAAATTTCCATTTCTCTATGTATTTCTTTTATGATTGTCTAATATGACTGACATTTTTTGATTAACCAAGTGTGATGGTTAATTTTATATGTCAACTTGACTAGGGTATGGGCTGCCCAGATATATGGTCAAACATTACTCTGGGTGTACCTGTGAGGATCTTTTTGGATGAGATTAACATCTGATTAGGTAGATTGAATAAAGCAGATTGCCCTCCCTAATGTGGGTGAGCCTTATCCTATCAGTAGAAGGCCTGAATAGAACAAAAAGCCTGACTCTCCAATGAGTATTGACTACCTGAACTGGAATATCAGTCTTTTCCTACCTTTAGACTCAAACTGAAACATCAGCTCTCTTGTGCCTTAAGCTTGCCAGCTTTCAGACTAGAACTTACAGCATGAGCTCTCCTGGTTCTCAGGCCTTTGGGCTCTGACTTGAACTACACCATCGACTCTCCTAGGTCTCCAGTTTGTTGACTGCATATCTAGGGACTTGTACTTAAACCTTTAGGAGATGGCCAAAACAGGAAGAGGAAGCAAAGAAAACTGAAGACTAGATGGTAAAGAGAAAAACCAGGAGAATGTGATATCATTCAACCCCCAAAAGAGAATTTCAAGGAGTGGCCAGCTGTATTCAATGCCAGAAGATCAAGGAGGATTAGGTCAAGGTAATTCCCAACGTATACAGCAATACAGAGGTTGGATGTGACATTCACATGAGTAACTTCACTGGAGTGGTAAGAATGGGAGACAGATTATAAGGATTGAAGAGAGAACTGTAATTCTGGTTAACAAGGGATACTGGACACAAGTGGTTACTTCTGCCCTTTTATTTCTAACATCATTGAAACATAGCAAAAAAAATGATGAACCCAGAAGACCTCAAGAACTACATGGAAGACAATAACAGATAAGATACTTCAACAGCTTTTGAAAGATGGAAAATGGACAGACCAGGGGTAACTGACATAATCTAGAAAAAGGTCAAAGTGAATGTAGTAGTGTGAGGGGCAGGTAGACAAAGAGCAAGATGGTTCATGACCCGGAACTCTGGAAGAACTTGGAAATTTGTGGTATTAGGGACCTTTTAAAGATCCGTTGAAAATTTGACTATGAAATAGGTCCTCACATCCTCTCCTTCAGTCTTCAGCCGATGGATGTCTTGTCCTCATACCAGCAGAAGACTGGAACATCACTCTCTGAACAGGTTGACTCTTCCCCCAAACAATAATGAGAATTCTCGCAGCCTCATTTACACACACCAGGTAGGAGAACAGAGAATTTCCTTCAGAGAAAACGGACTGGCCTTTGGTAGAAACCACAGAGACACTGATGTTTGTGTGCCCTTCATTGAAAAAGCCAGCTTAGGGTCAAGTGCTGTCCACCACTGACAAATTCTGCTCATGCAAATAGAGTTCCTAACATGAAATACAGAAGGAAAATATAAGGCAAACAAACAGAAAAAAGAGAGAGAAAATAGAAAATGCAGGAAGAATCAAGAAACTTCAAAACTATTTTAATAGTATCTTCAAAGAGTTACAAGATGGTGTTGCAGTCACAAAGCAAGGCCAGAGTGTTGTAAAAAGTGAATTATCAAAGTACAAGAATGGGTTTAGGGGTATTAAAAATATATGAGAACTTAACAAATCAATAGAAGGTTATGTCAAGAAAATCTTTCTGAAAATGAATGAAAAAGAAGTGGATAATAGGAAGCTGAGTCACTTTGCTGTATAGCAGAGATTGACACAGCATTGCAAATCAACTCTACTTCAATTTTTAAAAAATTGAAAACATAAGACGTAGATAATAGGAGAAGAAAGTTAAAACAAATTTAGAAGATCTGTGTAGAAGGACCAATATCTGAATACTAAGAGTTCTCCAAAGAAAAGAGAGGGAAAATATGAGAATTCCTGAAACTGAAAAAAATCCTAGAACTGAAAGACATGAATTTCTAGATTAAAATGACCCATTGAATGTCCAGCCGTATACATAAAGAGTCAAATAAAGACAAGAAGATTCTAGAGAGAAAAAAATCAGGTCTTATACAGAAGTTAGATTTTGAATGTCATTCATAGGGATTCTGAACAACATTAGGAAACCTTGGGATGTAGGGAAGAGCATATCCAATACGGGGGAAAGCTGAAGAGAATTCCCAGGTGGCAAGGAAATCCCTGCATGACAGCTGTGTAGCAAAGAAAGGGAAGATGTGGAACAAGTCAGGAGTCTTGAGTGCTGGGAAACAAGGGGGTAAACAGGATTGAAAGGCATGAAAACCTCACTACCAGCCGGAAGGTGGGCAATCAGCCTGGTCCTGACTTAGCCCTTGGTGTGGGGCCTTGGCTAGCTGCCTACTGATGCAGGCAGATGAGGGCTGTAAGCTGGTGGGAGTGTGTGCTGCGGTTACCCAACGAAAGTTATCCCCACCCACAAAGTACAATCTTCTCTCAAGTCATTTATTTTTTGGAAAGCTTTCTTGTATGTGACCTCCAATTTCAATGAGAATTTCCTAAAGTGGAAAAATTCCCTTAGAGGCACTACCTATTCTCCAACAGACTTTACTCTCAACAATTGCAGGCTACATTGAATATTGCTATCATGTTACCTGAGCTTTTCAAGCGGTTGGTGATTTTCCTCTGAGACAAAGCCACTCATTTGAAGTACACATTTCATTTAGGTACTGGATTCATTTTCTTAACAATTGGCACCAGAATGCCTTTTGGGGAAGAAACTACCTTTGAGGAAACGCCTTGATTAGCTACTGGGTAGAAGATGGGGCCCTGTAGGGTGTGGTGTTTAACAAGTCAAAGCCACAAAAGAAGCTGGTTAAATTGCTCTTATGAGAATTAGAGAGGAATTACTTTTGTTTCTCAGAGGGTGAGGTGGGGAAGAGAGGGAAGCAAAGAAGAGAGGGAAGAGAGCAGAGACTAGGAAGAGGAAATTATGGTACACACTGAATGATGGGAGGTAGAGCAGCTGGTGGAAGCAGCAGGGTGGCTGGAGGATTTTCTGTGAAAAGGATTGTTGAGGCCTCAATAAAAACTCTCTGCATTTCTACAACCCAACACGCAATCTTCTGCGGGCCCATCCCATACCAAATCTTAAAGTACCCCACACTCATAAACGCACATGCAAATTGGCTTGAGGATGCAGGTGGTTTTTATGCCTCAGTCAGCTCGATGTTAGAGACAGCAGGCCCCAGAAGTATGAACCCAGAAACAGATTTGACCTTAAGGTTTGCCCTTCAGGAATGGGAAGGCTTTGGATTTCCACACTGTGCAAAATGAGAGTTCAAGCCAGGACCCGTTTAGATCTCAAAAGAGTAGGAGGCTCCAGCTGATATGTAGATTGTACTTCTAGCAACACCTCACCAACCCAAGTCTTAAGTGTGCCTTTTTTTTTTTTTAATGGCTGATTACCTCTATTATTTTAACCTAAAGCATGTTCAGTGCAAGCCACGTCTTGGTTCTCATTTAGTTACTTTCAGAAAACTGTGTGAAATTAATTACATCTAATGAATGGTATGCTTTTTTGTGAGTTTCCATGCTTCAAACATGAGGCCAGTTCCATATTAAATAAGGCTTTTGAAAAATCTGATTCCATTACGCACAGGGTGCATTGTTTCCCTTATCTTGTGATTTTTAGTCTCACTTAAAAAAAAAAACCGTAACTATGTTACGCATATATGCCAGATTTGCTCTCTGTCCACTCTATCTGTCTGTCTGTCTGTCTATACATCCATCCATCCATTATGTATCTATCCATATATCTATATATCCATCCAACCATCATCTATCTATCCATCCATTATCCATCCATTTTCTATCTTTCTATCTATCCATCCATCCATTTTCTATCTATCTATCATCTATCTGATTTTTCCTGTTACCTGTCTATTATCCAGTTTTTCTTCTTCATAGCTAGAAATTTCATTTCTTGGCAGTGAGCCCTCATAACATGGAAGTGAATTTAGAGCTTAACTCATCTTCCATTTCCTTTTCCTATGTCTTGTTCTTCACTGTCATTATTTTACCAATTTTCTTTTCTGCTGACTCTCACAGATTAATTTAAAAGGCTCCTCTGTGTTAGTTCAAAGATTTTCCATAGTTAACCTTGATTCCCTGTGCTTCTGATCAAATCTGTCTCCATAATGAATTCATCTCTGTTAAGATGAACTGATTTAAAAAAAAAAATACCAGAAAGCATCATTTTACTTTTCTTTATCTCCAATATTGGGGCCTGTTCTTTTTTTTTTTTTTTCGTACGCGGGCCTCTCACTGTTGTGGCCTCTCCCGTTGCGGAGCGCAGGCTCAGCGGCCATGGCTCACGGACCCAGGCGCTCCGCGGCATGTGGGATCTTCTCGGACCGGGACACGAACCCGCGTCCCCTGCATCGGCAGGCAGACACTCAACCACTGCGCCACCAGGGAAGCCCCAAAAAGGCTAATTCTTACATTGGATCATTGCTTATTTCACCCCAAGGAGGGGACATATTTCTAGGCTTTAGATAATCTGACTTATTTTTATTACCAGGATACTTGATAACCATTTTCCTTTTTTTCAGACATTACTTAATCAAGATTAGCTCTCTACACAGGGAGATCAGCTCAGTGCTTTGTGACCACCTAGAGGGATGGGATAGGGAAGGTGGGAGGGAGATGCAAGAGGGAGGAGATACTGGGATATATGTATATGTATAGCTGATTCACTTTGTTATAAAGCAGAAACTAACACACCATTGTAAAGCAATTATACTCCAATAAAGATGTTAAAAAAAACAGGTTAGCTCTCTGTTGGAAGAACCATTTAGAATATTTACACTAGAAAATTCCTTAAAACTTTTTAGTGCAATGTAATATTTTGTAGTTGAATGGACTAGACAGATGGTACGGTTACTTCAATCACGTCAGAAAACTTTACGTAAGAATGTTTCTTAGGACCCTGTGTGTTTGAATGTTTGAGAAATGCCAGTGGTGTGAAGGAGTCCTTCTTTAATGAGGACTGTTTGCTGCTGAATTAATCAGGCTGAAAGTCCTAGTTTTATGATGTGCTAACTATATATCTTATTTGTTCCTTGATGTGAGATTTCTTTAAGGAATTTTGACTTCTTCAATTAATCAGTTTAAAATCTCCCACTATAATGAGCAATTATGTAGAACAGTAGAAAGGCGTGTGCTTTGGAACGAGGCCAATCTGTGTTCCAGTGGTGACTCAGCCACTTGTTAACTGTGATATTTATTAGGAGATGATTTAACTTTCCTGATCCTCACCTCACTTTATCACCTGTTTATTAGTTTTTTGGGTTTTTTTTTTAAAAGATTTTTCTTTGAGCAGTTGTAGGTTTAACACAAAACTGTGAGGAAGGTATAAAGATTCCTATATACTCCCTGCCCACAAACAGGCCTAGCCTCCTCCATTATCAACATCGTGAATGGTACATCAAAACGGTACATTTTACCGAGGCTGAACCTACACATCGTCATCACCCAAAGTCCCTGAGGGCTTACTCTTGGTGTTGCATCTTCTGTGGGTTTGGACAATCGTACAATGACATATATCCATCGTTACAGTATCCTACAGAGTATTTTTACTGCTCTAAAAACCCTCTGTGCTCTGCCTGTTCATCTCCCCACCTCCGCCAACGCTGGAGACCACTAATCTTTTACTGTCTCCGTGGTTTTGCTTTTTCAGAATGTCATATAATTGGAATCACACAGTATGTATGAAACCTTTTAAGACTGGCTTCTTTCACTTAATAATATGCATTTAAGGTTCTTTTATTAATTTCCCCCCCCAGTGGCTTAATAGCACATTTCTTTTTAGTGCTGAATAATATTCCATTGTCTAGATATAGCACTGTTTATCCATTCACTTACTGAAGGACTTGGTTGCTTCCAAGTTTTGGCAGTTATGAACAAAGCTGCTATAATCATCTATGTACACGTTTTTCATAAATACCAAGAAATGTGATTGATGGACATATAGTAAGAGTATGTTTAGTTTTGTAAGAACCCACCAAACTGTCTTCCAAAGTGGCTGTACCATTTTGCATTCCCAACAGCAATGTATGAGAATTCTGGTTGCTCACCAGCATTTGGTATTGTCAGTGTTCTGGATTTTGGCCATTCTAATGAATATATAGTGATATCTCACAGTTAATTTAATTTCCATTTCACTGGTGACATATGATATGGAGCATCTTTTCATATACTTCTTTGCCACCTGTGTATCTACTTTGGTGAACTGTCTATTAGGGTCTTTGGCTCATTTTTTAAGTGGTAGTTTGTTTTCTTACTGTTGAGTTTTAAGTGTTTTCCCTACATTTTATGTGAGTCCTCTATCAGAGGTATCTTTTGTTAATATTTCTTCCCAGTAAATGGCTTCTCTTCTAACTCTCTTGAAATTTTCTTTCACAAAGAAGAAGCTTTTAATGTTAACGAAGTCCAATTTATCAATTATTTCTTTCATGATCATGTCTTTGATGTTGTATCTAAAAAGGCACCAATATACTAAACATCATCTAGGTTTTCTTCTAGGAATTTTTTTAGTTTTGCATTTTACATTTAGATCTATAATACATTTTGAGCTAATTTTTGTGAAGGGTGTAAGGTCTGTGTCTAGGTACATTTTTTTGCATGTGGATGTCCAGTTGTTCTAGCTTTATTTGTTGAAGGAACTATCTTTGCTCTATTGCCTTTGCTCCTTTGTCAAAGATCAGTTGATTATATTATTTATGTGGGTAAATTTCTGGGCTCTCTATTCTGTTCCATTGATCTATCTGCCTATTTTTTTCCCCACCAATATCACATTGTCTTGATTACTATAGCTTTATAATAAATCTTGAAGTTGGATAGCATCAGTCCTCCAACTTTGTTTTTCTCCTTTAATATTGTATTGCATATTCTGTATCTTTTGCCTCTTCAAATACATTTTAGGATTAATTTGTTGATGTCCACAAAATAATTTGCTGGGATTTTGAATGAGATTGCATAGAATCTGTAGATCAAGTTGGGAAGAACTGACATCTTGACAGTTCTTCCTTTTTCATGAACATGGAATATCTCTTCATTTTAGTTCTTCTTTAATTTTATTAGAAATTTGTCATTTTCCTCATGTAGACTTTGTACATACTTTGTTAGCTTTATACCTAAGCGTTTTATTTTCTTGAGTGCTAATGTAAATGGTGTTGTGTTTTTAATTTTAAATTCCACTTGTTCATTTTTGGCTTACATAAAATCAGTTGACTTTTGTATATTAAACTTGTATCCTGCAACCTTGCTATTAGTTCCAGGAATTTTTAAAATCAATTCTTTTGGATTTTCTATATTGACAGTCACGTCATCTGTGAACAACAATGGTTTTGTGTCTTTCTTCCCAACCTGTATAGCTTCTATTTCCTTTTCTTGCCTTATTATATTAGTGAGGGTTTCCAGTACAATGTTGAAAAGGAGTGGTGAGAAGGAATATCCTTGCTCTGTACCTGATCTTAGTGGGAAAGCTTCTAATTTCTAACCATTAAGTTTTTTGTAGCTAGTCTTTATCAGGTTGAAAAAGTTCTCTATCCCTAATTAACTGAGAGTTTTTATCATGAGTGGGTAATTGGATTTTGTTATATTCTTTTCCTTCATCTATTGATATGATCATGTGATTTTTCTTTTTTAGTCTGTTGATGTGATGTATTACATTAATTAATTTTCAAATGCTCAACCAGCCTTGCATACCTGGGATAAATTCCACTTGGTCATGGTATATAACTTTTCTTACACGTTTTTAGATTTGATTCGCTAAATTCTTCTGAGGGTATTTCATCTATGTTCATGAGAGATATTGGTCTGTAGTTTTATTTTCTTGCAGTGTCTTTGTGTGGCTTTGTTATTAAGGTAAGGCTGGCCTCATAGAATAAGTTAGGAAGCATTCCTTCTGCTTCTATCTTCTGAAAAAGATTATAGAGATTTGGTATAATTTCTTCCTTAACTGTTTGGTAGCATCCACAAGTGAAGCCACCTGGTTCTGATGCTTTTTGCTTTGGATAAATTGGTTTTAATTATGCTTATGTCATAGGGTTATTTTGATCATTAGGTGAAATAATGAATGGAAAATACCTGGTAGTGGAAGTAATAATAATACTGAAATCCCAAGTCAGATTCAAAAGCTTCCTCTAGATAGTTATGTGTTTCTGAAATGGATGTATTTCCAGTTAGACATAGTAATAATTTAAATGTGTACAGGATTTTGCAACTCTTTTTACATATTCTATGTAGTTTTATCCTTGCAGGACTTGTCCCTATTTTGCATGAGAAGGTAAAGTGTGGGAATTGCTATCCTTTTCAAGCTCACCGAGCTAGCTTAGTGTCCAAGCCAGATGGTGAGATCAGAGTGTCTCATTACCTTATAGTGTATTCATTGAGTCAGGTCTGTGTAGGTTGAAACGAGTCTTAGATCAATTATAATAATATTCAGCATGATGCTTTACACAAAATAAATTTTTCATGGTTGTCAAATGAATGGGTCCACTTAAGATATTACTAAGTGTGGCAAAACCTAATAATTCTTTTACTTTTTTATTTATGATAGGCAAAGTAATTAAATATTAAACCTATTTGTAGTACAAACTGAAGGAAAGCTGGAAGATACTTATAGCACTAAATCATTTTTAATAGAGTTGGAAATAACTTCTTTTAAGATAGCAAAGGGAATTTTAGATGATCTCTCATGTGATAAATATATGTGCTCAATATAATTTAGCTGTTCTGATACTTCAGATGGAGTGTTTTAGAATGTTGACCATTGCAATATGCCAATTTCAGATCCTATTCCTGTGTTAGTATTGTTAATATCTAGTGTGTAATCAATTTCTTTTTCCTTTTACCCCCAACACACGCATGCACACACATACACACACCCCTTCAGAGTTTAGTTTCTCATCCACCTACTTAATGGAGCTTTAAACTTTCTGTATAGCACATAGACAATATGAGAACATAACTGAAATTAAAAGCTTTTTGGTAAATTAGACAGTTTATTGTTTTTAACTAGACTACTACTGCAGTCTGAAGAAAATAACACACGTAGAAAAAAATGGATCTGATTAGTTTCAGTTGCTGTAATCTGGAATTATTTTAAAAATATAGTGTTCTGTTAGAGAATAATTTTTTCAAAAGGTAAAGTCATGACTCATACGAATATAAAATGAGCATATGTCAGAGATTTTACTTATCTCATTAATTAAATGAGGAAACAAAAAGATGTTACAAGTGGTCAAAGATGTCAAAAAACAGAGACTTTACAGATCAAAAATATTGAATAAATGTGCAAATGGATGCAGCACAGCCCCCCCCCCCACCATCTTCTCTGGGAGTGGGGGAGTGGGGAGGGGCTTCCCTCCACTGGAGAGTATTTATTTGTATATCTATAGACAAGCATTATTGCACCGCTATTAGTGTTCTGCAATTTACAGGGTGGTCAAATAGCCCAAAGATGATGAAGATTACAGAGCCCCCATGGAATCAGAGTCTGTTAACCCTGAAGGCTGTGCTTTGAAACTTTAAACAACAGTTTTCCACTGAAGCACACATTTTGCCCTACACTTGGAAAATAATGATAGGACCTTACACTCTATGAAACATTGTGATCAGGTTGTGAATATTCACTGTGTTCGTTTTAATGTAGCTTAAGACAGAAACACTTGTTTAGTATTTAGAGCAAATCTGAACATCAAAAGAAGCCAGGGAGATTACATATTGGCATGAGAGAACGGGCATGGGGATAATTCCTAAACTTGCATGTTTTAACAAAGGCATGGAAAAGTTAAATAAGCAATGTGGACCTTTGGAAGATCGTTCTCTTCTGAATCCATCGTCCTAAGAATCTCTTGCAATGAAATAACTCCTTTGCACCCCGACCCAGCTCAAAACTACTGAATCAGAGTTTTTGCAAGATGAGTGAGAGTTTTCTTGAACTGGGCACTTTTCTAGCCTTGGAAAGGGAAATGAGCTCCTGAAGAACTTGTTTTCATTTGCACATTGCTCCCTGATGTTCACAAACTTGATGTAGAATCTCATCTTGAAGCTCAGTGAGGGAACACGACTCCGATTTTAACAAGTGTCAGTGACAGGACCTGGTAATGGGTGACCAGAGCCATCTCAACACCAGGGACCTCTCGCTGCTGGTGAAAGAGCCTCCTTAGCAGCCCTTGCTTGCGGCTGCGGGTCAGGAGGAAAGCGAACAAACATGAAAAGGAGAGAAAAAGGAAAACACGGAGATGTGTTATTTTGGGGGCGCCCCTGTTATGTTATTTGAGGAATATTGGTGTCTTCATTTTTGAGGGCTTTTAAAATTGTTCTGTTTGTACGATGATCAGTGTGTTTGGATAGCTTATCTTATAACATTTGATGGAGTCTATATTTTTCTCTTGTTGAGAATGCCATTCTCATTAGCATTAATGACAATTCCACGTTGTTCTTCTCCCAATTTGCCAACTGTCTTTTTTCCTTTTGGAAAATGGATATTTTCTTTCTGCCACTCCTAAAACTTCTCCAGCCTTATGCATTTAGGTGGATTTAAAATGTACTTTAAAGCTTACGCCTCTCTTTATAGCTTCCAAGTATTTGCAGGTTTTATCTTGGTGCAAGTTACTTAGTGCCCATACAGGAGTAGATAAGTGATGAGAAAATGTATTAAATTAAGAATTCAATTTCTTTAGTGGCTTAATCCATCCTCATCAAGAAAAAATACGTACTTGCAACAAACTCCTTTATTGTGTGTGTGGGGTGTGTGTGTGTCTGTGTGTGTGTTCCTGCATCTGTTGTAGACTCATAAGATTATTTTTGTCTAAACTGTCATTTGTCCTTTTATGGAAATCAATACAGAATAACAAGGGCATATTTCCTCTAGATAATAGTAATTCTTTAAAAGGAAAGTACCTTGGGCCATTGTTTCGTTTTTGGAGGTTTGGATTATTTTAGCATGATTAATGAGAACAGCAGTCCCTTGACATTCTTAACAACTATGTCCTGTTAGTTCAAGACCTCCCTTTGCCCAATTTTTGGTTAAATGCTCTAATTACAGTTAGATGTAACACAAATAGTTCTCGCTTTTGACCGTGACAGAACTTGGCAACTGTAGTTTTGACCAAACCCGTATCCTCCCAGAGATCAGAGAGAGTAAACACAGCACTAGTCTAGCCACCTTGTCACCTTGCTGTAGTTTCAGTTTCTTTGACTATCTGGGGTTGTTTTACAGTTTATTTGGAACTCAGAGAAGCCTACCATACAAATCAATAATTGAAAGAGTCTTGAAATGCTCCAAAGCTACTAATTTCCTTAAGGGAAACACCTTACCAGCTTTTATTCCCTTCATCCTTGGTCTTCTTGACATGGCTGACCGCTCTGAGGAGGAAAAGAAGGAGCCTGTTCAGGTCATGGCCAGGACCTTTGTGCCCTCTGACCTTGCCTGTCTCCATGGCCCTTATACTCGAAGAGCCTTAGTTTGGTGATGCATTTAGACTTCCCCCCTCTGGCCTCCTGGACTCAATTTGGCATATTGTTCTGACTCTGGTTTCCCCCCAAATTTCGAATCACAGGTTCTCTGTCCTTCTACAATGACCCGCATATTTCCTCTGAATTACTATACAAGCCAAAAGTTACCTTCAGTCTGGCAGTTCTCCATTCTTTTCAGTGCATGCAGAATAATCTCTCTCTTTTTTTGTTTGTTTAACAGGCTAGGATTTTTTATAATAATCAATTTTATAAGGTACTTGCACAAATGCCACACAGTGGGCTGTTTAATATGAACTCGTTCAGCTATCACATGTTTGTAACAAAATCCTGGTGAGCTGTGTAAGCTTCTTTTTTTTTTTTTTTCACACACACATACCGTATTTTATCTTTACAAGAGATAAATAAACTGACACCAAGCATTGGAAATGGATGACCACAACAAAAGCAACAATGATTGCAATTACCAAACACGAAACACACTCACACGATGTCATAATATTGACATTCAGTCCAGGAATCCTCCACGGTAACCGCTCCTTTACTTTGCAGTGAAAATTGATTTGTATATATTTTGCCTCTGAGTCCTTGTGGGATTTTGTTTTTATTCAAACAGAAAGTCACAAAAATTATAATCATTCTCATCAGTTCACTCGGTCTCATGTCATTAATTTTTTTTCATCTTGATCTTTTGTTGGCACTTTTATGAGTTCATCAGTTTTCCATTAGAGTTCTGAAAATGCTTATTCATTCAGTTCAGCAGTATAGTCAGTTACCAGAAACCTGTACTTGTCTGAGTCTTTTCCATGAATTCCTTGAAGATGAAACCCTTTTATAGGAACATTTTTGCAAAAGCATCAGAGTGCACCCAGAACTGTCTGTAAATGACAAGAGACTTAAAAATGACCATGGTTAAAGATTTGATGCAAGTTCAAAATAATGCAATTGACAAGGAAATTTAGTTATTTCTGAGACATACATTTTAAAGTAATAACTAGAATTATGACTTATAACATTATACCAGGACATATAGGATTTTTAGAAATTTCATGTAATGTCTGAAACATTTATATTAACATATTCCCATACACATAACCCAAAGAAAGTTTAGTATTCGTTGTTGTTTTTTGTTTGTTTGTTTGTTTGTTTATACTGCAGGTTCTTATTAGTCATCAATTATATACACATCAGTGAATACATGTCAATCCCAATCGCCCAATTCAGCACACCACCATCCCCACCCCACTGCGGTTTTCCCCCCTCAGAATAATCTTTCTTAAAGCCCAAATTTCAACAGGTCCTTCTCTGCCATCAAGACTTCAGTGGTATCTTTCCACTCAGCTCCTTTGGGAAGGGACAGAAGCCCAGTTGACGGCTCTGGCCACAGCTCATGCCGTGACTCGCTGCACACACTGTGCTCTCGTCTGGGGATGTCGGAGTGGCATCCTCTGGCCAGCGGCATCAGTATCACCTGGGAACCTGTTAGACAAGCAGATTCCTCAGGGTTCCACTCCAGACCCACTGAACTAGAAACACCGGGAGGGAGCCCAACAATCTGTGCTTTAACAAGCCCTCTAGGGGATTCTGAGGCAGGCTCAGGTTTGAGAACCTTCGTCGTCATCACAAACACTTGGAATCCTAAAGCATCTTTTTTCTTTCTCACTTCCAGAATTGATTCTTGCACCCCCCTCCTCTCCCCAGTTCCTACCATTCCACCCACATCATCTTCACTGGGCTACATCCTGTTTGTTCTTCAGTACAAGACATAACCTCCCGTGAGTGTTCTGCAAATCCCGAAACTAGGTCTCACATCCCTTCTTTGTGACCCCATGCTACCTTTACACCAGCCCTTCACCTAACAGCCTGATATTCCTCGGTCATGTTCCCTCCAACCCCCAAGTACTGGAAAAGTAGGGCAGTGAGTGATAGCTCACTAAATCCCTTTTTTCTTAGCTAAGCCCAATGCCTGGAGCACAATAGGCCAGTAAGTGTAAAAACAAATGTCTACTGAATGAATATGTTCCCTATTTGCTTTACATCAGCTTCGAATTGTCATTTAGAATGACTGATCCACGGTCATGATGTTTCCTCAGTTTGACTCTAAGACTGAAAAAAATCCTCGAGGGTAGGGAACATTTTTTTGGCACGTCTCCCCTCTTTCGACAATACTAAAGCAACATCTTTTGCCCATGGGTTTTCATTTCAAAGCATTACTTGAAATGGCACACCAGTAAATGCTTAGCATCACTGATTTTCTTCAGGAGGAGGATGACGGTGCGGGTAGGATGATGTTTGTAACTAGACTAATTTTGAATGAGCCTCTTCATTATTCGTTTTGCTTCATGCGTGTGCTGGTGAATAGTACACAGAGTCTTCTGGAGTTGGCCTGGAAGACTGGCCTCGTTTATTTATTTGGATATTGAAAGTATGTTCTCCCGTTGCCAAACCTGTTGTCTTTTCATGTAATGAAAAGCATTTATTCCAGAAAAAAAACGTTGACAGATAATCAAAAGCTAGTGAATTCCTTCAAATCATTGAATGATTTCTAACAAAGAAACTCTACCCTGAATAGCACCCTCATGGGTAACTGAAAGAGTAAACAGAGAAGCCTTTAAGGTATATCTTAATAGTTTCCTGGTTCACACTTATTAAAGTCAGTGGATGAGTTGAGTCAGGGTCGCATCTTAAAGAATAGCTTCTGAGACTCTAGAGATGGTTGGTGAGGATAATCTAAACTGATTTCAAATACAGAATTGCTGGTAATGCCCATAATGCCAAATATCACTATTTACTTCACTTCTGTCATAAAGCAAATAAGAAGTAAATATTGAAACACATCCTTATGTGGTGCAGTTCCAGTCTTTGGAATATAGTGTTCAGTGTATGAGAGAACAAACATGTAAGAACAAGGAGATTTTAATAGGGCTGAAAGGTCTTACTCCTTTCTGAAAAGAATTGTCTCCTTGCTGGTATTTGTGGGCTACTTTTGAAGTTCATATGGCGTACTATAAAGCCAACTCACTGAAATACTTTCTGGAGAGACACGTGGCTATTTCTAATTGGAAATGGAGGCTTTGCTGTGGGTCAGATGACGAGTTATTCGTCTTCAAGGATGGTATTGTTTTATAACAGGTGCAGCAGGTCCTAAAGATGGTCTAGATGATGAGACCTTAGGATTGTGAAATTGGACCATTGTCCTTCATACCTAAAATGAGAGTGTGGAACATGGTGATCTCCAAGGATCCTTGCTATTTTTCTAAAGTGGAGGGTTGCCTGGTAAAAAGAAAATAGGCTTTGTAGTCCGTCAGCCCTGGAGTTATCATCTACTGGGTGTGATCCTGGAAAGTTATTTGGTCTCTGAGTCTCACTTTGCACACCTGCAAATCGAGGACACTAATGACATATCATCAAGTTACAGTACAATTTCATTCATTGTTCCTGACCCTAAAGTACATGGGATGGCGGCTAGCGTGGTGAAGGTGCTCATTTGTGAGAGGCATTGTGAATTAGATATGAACCTCCGCCAACAATTGTGTAACTTTAGGAAAGCCGATTAAACTGAAGTTGCTATCACCACTCAAACCTGCACGGTCTAACGGTAACCGCAGTCGTGAGGCTCTCAACAAATGTGAAGTGCCTTTGCGTGAGAATATCAACGATTGCCAGGCTGAGCTCTTCCCAGGCTGAGCTCTTCCCATGGGGAAAAAATATCGCATGGTCATTTTTTGCGGGGTGAGGGGGGGATTTACTATTTAAAAATAGGTTGCCTTGGGAGACAGGGGAAATGCTGAAAGGATGCATTTTCACAAAATTTGGAAAACAGTTCCACACCTCTCCATACATATTCCCTAAAGCAGTTGCTAAAAAGGGTGCTTAGCGTTGTATCCCTTGGCTCAGAGCCTTCAACTTGCTAGGGGCACATTGAAAATAATACAGGAAATGCCTCATTCAGGAGAAGTTGGTGTGTCCTTTCTTCAGGCAGCCTCATCTCTGCCAAATCCAAACCACTCTTGAAGCTCTTTGGTTGCATTTTAAATGAAAAGAAATATATTTCTTTGTGTTGGGCTCCAGAACACAAGCGTTTGCAGTTGAATCAACTGTAAAACTAAATTCAGGTCCTGCCATCCCACTGCTCAAAATCTCCAATAGCATCCCATCTCACACAAATCCTCACTCTGGTCTACACAACCCTGCACGACTACTGGCCCTCTTTTCCCTCTGACTTCATCTACTACTGCATTCTCCCCACCCTTCAGCTTCAGTCACATCAGGCTCCCCAGACAAACTCCTATCGTAGGACCTTGACACTTGCTCCATCTCTGCCTAGAAGGTTCTTTGCCCAGACATCTATCTATCTTCATACTTCCTTCCCTCATGTCCTTAAGGCCTTCTGGCATTGGCATTGTCTCATTGTGGCTACCTTTTCTGTTACTGCAATCCTCCCATCCCTTCCCCCTTCCATCATCTATTCATTTCTCCTTAGTAATTATGATTAAATAATATTGCAAACATTTTATTTATTTACCTTATTAGTTGTCTCCTCCACTACCTTGTGAGTTACAGGAAAGCAGGTGTTTGTTTGTTTTCTAATTTGTTTTATTCTGTACTTATACAGTATTTAAAATAGGACCTGACCCAGGATAGGTTCTGAATCCAGTATTGAATGAATGAATAAATGAATGTTGATACCAAGAAGAGATGAGTCATCAGTTCATTGGGACATACATTCAGAGATCTTAGAGCATAAGTTCCCCAAGGAAAAGATGAGATCTGGCTAATTCTCTACTGCCTCCTTAAAGCTTTGCAAAGTTCTGGAATATAGTGGGCATGCACTAAATACTTATTTTATGATTTTATGTATGTATGTATGTACATATGTATGATTTAAGCCTCTCCTAATTGTCACAGTGTGTCCTGAAATAAAACATCACGCTTTGAGCAACTGTTTTCTTATTATAATTTGGCTATCGATTTTGTTTTAGGAGCTTAAATAAATTCCTTATTTCTGAGCCTCAGTCTTCCCATCTTTGAGCGGGAGCAATATTATTTTTAGTGTATGAATCTAAGAATTAGAATAGCTAAACCATATACAGTGTCTGGCAGATAATAATATTTTAATAAACGTCATGTTATTTTTTTTGAAAATCACTCTCACTCTAAAATGATTCTTACGATACAATTTACATTTGCATTGTTCTCTCTGAGGAAGAATTTAAAATCTCTGCCACAACGCAACCATCTGCGACAATAAAACAAATTGTAGATTCCCATTCTCAAGTTCCTCCCTACATTTCAAGCTACACCTGTGCAGGAAGCATTATATCACATAAACAAAGTCTTAATCATTGACTACCAACAAAAAAAAAGAAAAGGGGGGGAAAAGATCTACAACTTCCACAGGAAATTTCAAGCACAAATTCTCACAGTCGCTTCTATTCACTTGTTTTTACTGCTTTAACCATTGTTTTAACTACAGCTCAAAGAGAAACATTCGTTTCATGATTTTTTTTTTTTTTAATTTCTTGTTTCTGTCTGCCATTGGGACCTGCTGCTACTTTTATTTTTGGCCGTGCTGCGCGGCATGCAGGATCCTATTTCCTCAACCAGGGATTGAACCTATGCCCCTGCAGTGGAAGCGCAGAGTCCTAACCACTGGACCACCAGGGAAGTCCCTCATGATCCTTTTTCTTCCGAAAAGCCGAGTACTATCGCTGCTCTCCAACCTGGATGATGGCAGTGCTTGCGCTAGCCAGTCCTGCTGAATTAGGCTAGGGAAACTAGGAAGTCAGAGATTACATTCTGGAAGTTAAATGTAAAGTGGACAATTTTTATTTCTAGTGCCATAAAAGTGTATATAGTTCTTTCAATTGCAGCCCCAGAAATCAGTCTCTGTTGGAAGGCATGCTTCATTAACTTTCATCTATGTAGGCCCGGGGCAGACAGGAGCACCGTCTTAGAAAATCAGTAGTATTATGGCTATACTTTTTCTTCTGTTATCAGCAGTAGAAGATTTGTAGGAGGAATTGTTTTAAGGGAATCTTGATAAGGGAACTAATATAATACTTCAGAGAGATTTCTAAATGTATCCCTGTTGTGAACTTGCCCTATTTTTCTAAATTCCTGGAATTTATTTTTGTTTTGTGCCGATCAGGCTTCAACTCATTTATCTCATTAGTCTTTCTTGTTAAACTTTAATTAAGTTTTAAGAGAGGCCAGGGTCAGAAAATAGCACTAATTGTATGTGGTGTCATTTGTTGTCTGAGTTGGTAGAAATGTCTCTGTGCTGGTCATTTTTAGTCATTTTCTGTTAAAACTTTAAACAAAATTTTCTTTAAGTAAATAGGGCAAGTTCACAATTGAAATAAGTATGGAAATATCTTTAGAATATTATATATACTTTGTGGGTAATTTCCTTGAAATAATAATATTTTATTTAGATCTCATTTTAATCATGAATCTACAAAATCGGCTTTGAAAGATCCTTAAATTCAAATAGAATGGCTTCTAGGTTGCACCCAAACTAAATTTGAGCTTAATGTGGCACCGTTTTGGTGAGTTTATGTTTTGGTCGAGATAACGCAGATTCTCTCATCTCTAAACTGCTTCTTGATTCCCTTTCAAATGCAGTGGGGAAAAATAACAGCACAGTTTTTTATTTTCAAGATCCTTTTGGTTGATTTTTTTCCTCTCAGGAGCCCTTTGCCTTACATGCTTTGCTACCTAACGCTCTTAGAAGGAGGAAGATGTGGTATTTAGAGAATTATGGTTGAGGCAATATGTCTAAAATTTTCATGTATTCGCTCCACAAATGTTTACTGAGCTTCAGTATCTATTACCAAGTAACAAACCACCTCAAAACTTGGTAGCTCAGAATAACAGTCTTATCATTTTGCATGACTCTGTGTGAGGGCTAGGGCTCAGCTAGGTGGTTGTTCTGCTGGTATTGCTTGGGGTTTCTCATGAGATTGCAGTGAGATGTCAGAATCATCCAGGGTGGATTCTTCACTCACGTCCTGGGCACCTAGGGGTTCCTCCACGTGGCAGGTCTCTCCAGTGTGTTGCCTAGATTTCTTACACAGTGGCTCAGAACTCTGAGAGGCAGTTAGTGGAAGCTACCACCCTTCAGCAAGTCTCAAAGTCCCAGGACATCACTTCCACTCTATGCTACTGGTCAAAGCCAATCACAGGATAAGGTCATTTTCAAAAGATTTTTAAAGGAGGAAAATGAAGGTTTTAGCTCAGATTAGAGAGCTGGATAAAACATCTCTTCCACCTCTACAACAAGACAAAAGCAGGAAAACTACATACTAATGACATTTTGGGAGCCCTTCCAAGAACTAAGGTCACTGGATAAAACATTACTTGAAATCTGGAGAGAGATATGCACCTACAGGGAGGAATAAAATTTGAGTGTTGCTTACCTTGGACAGACACCACCAAACACCAGCTATGTTGGTAAGAGTATTCAGCTAGCAACTTTTAATGAGTTGCTAAAAGCCAAGTAAGGGCTTGAAGGAAAGTATGAAGCCCCTGAAGCAGACCTAGAGGGGATTACATCCTCTTGCAGGTTTTTCCTCTAAGAACTCCACCAGGTGCTCACAGGGAAGACCAGGGAGAATCTTGAGAAAACTTCCCTGAAGTTCTGGTTTGGGCAGGGCACAGCAGCCACTGCCATAGCTCTGCCCAGATCTATCTCCTCTGTCTCCCTTAAGGAACAAACTCTTGATCCATAGGGGAAAGGGCAACAAAAACTGTAGCATGAGGGTACTGGTGGAAACCTACTGTAACGGGCATAGGGAAACAAGAAAAGAAAAGTTCGCCCTAGTGAAGGGAAGAAATATGTGCTAGGCCCAGCTTTACATCTGAAGACGATACAGGAACACTTGTAAAGAGCATACTCCCGAGGTTCATATTGCCTGCCTAAGACTGAGACTTAAGCAGAACATCAGAAAACAGACACCCCACCCCCACCACCATCACTCTAACAAGTGTTAAGTACAAATAACAGTGGAATGTACAGTGGGAATCCAGTACAAAGGGAAGAACCCAGGGCCACACAGGGAGCAGGTGTTGAGAAAACCCATCGGCAACTAACCCATACCATAAACACAAGATATCAATAGAGGAATTTGAAGCTCTAGTGCACTGAGGGTAATCATAGCAACAACAAACTTCAAACCCAGTCCAGCTTCTGACTAGACTAACACAAAACTCTGTTCTAAAAGCCTTACAGAAGGAGAGGCAACCTCATTTCCAAACTTTAAAAATTATTTACTTCAATACCTAATATCTTATACAACATGGCCAGATTTCAACAACAACAAAAAACCCACATAAGGTATGCAAAAAAAGCAAGGGAAAATAAAAGTGTGAAAAGATATAGCAGTTATCAGAACCAGTCTCAGATATGACACAGTTGTTGGAACTATGAGACAGAGAACTTAGAATAACTATGATTGATGTATTAAAGGCTCTAATGGAAAGGAAATATATAAGACAGGCAATTTCAGCAGAGAGATGGAAACTATAAGATAGAATCAAATGGAACTGCTAGACATCAAAACCACAATAACAGAGATGAGGAATGACTTTGATGGGCTCATCAGTAGACTTGACATAGCCTAGAGAAGAATCAGTGAACTTAAAGACAGGTCAACAGAAATCACTCAATTGGAAAATGAAGAGAAAAAAAAAAAGCGAAACACTGAACAGAGCATCCAGTAGTTGTGGGATAATATAAAATGATATAGCATATGCATAATTGGAATCCCAGAGGAGAAGGAACAGAGAATGTTGTAGAAGAAATATTTGAATAAATAAATACTGGAATATTTTCAAAGTTGGCAACAGACATTAAACCATAGATCTAAGAAGCTCAAAGAATACCAAGAAAAATAAACTTTTAAAACAATCCGAAAAGCAAAACAACAAACCAAGGCACATCCTGTTTAAATGCTGAGAACTAAAAAGAAAGAGAATATCTTGAGAGGCATCAGAGAAGACCTCAACACAGGAACAAGATAGATAGTAGACTTCTTGTCAGAAACCATGCAAGAAAGATGACAGTGGAATGACATCTTTTAAGTGCTGAAGGAAAATCTATATCCAGTGGAAGTAACCTTCAAAAGGGAAAGAAAAATAAAGGCTTCCTCAAACAAAGGGAGAGGAAATAAGCTCCCCTTCTTGATTTGAGGAGTGGCATGTGCATATAGGGAGAGAAGAAATTGGTTGGAGGACACCATTGAAGGTAGTTGCAATCATTCACTGCATGCAAAGTAAAGGTTATGCTATTTGGGGAAAGTTCATGTTATCTCCTTAGACCTTTTTTTTTTTTTAGTTTATAAAATGCTGATATTGGTCGGCATGATTTCTTAAAATTGCAGTATTTACTTTTTTCATAGTAGTTGTACATTGTTCATTCCTTTATCAATCTGGGAATAGGTTTTTTGTGTGTGTGATATATAAAAAACAGTCTATTTTAATATATAGTCAATCTAAATAAATGAATATACTTATAATGTATAAATAATACTATGATATAAATATACAATATGTATTTATGATATAAATAATATTTAATAAATAATAAAATAATATACTATAAATAGATGAATATATTTAAGAAATTTTAGAATGGTTGGCTACATGTAGTGCCTATGGCTGATTACAATTAATCTATGGAGACCTAAACATCTACATGTAAGCTGATGTCTGTACATTGATAATAAGTGTCAATCAGGAGTCAAACTGATTAACAATGGTCAACAAATATAATTTCAATTTCAGAATTATTTTATCTTTTTTTTTTTTTTTTCTTGCGGTACGTGGGCCTCTCACTGTTGTGGCCTCTCCCGCTGCGGAGCACAGGCTCCAGACGCGCAGGCTCAGCGGCCATGGCTCACGGGCGCAGCTGCTCCGCGGCATGTGGGATCCTCCCAGACCGGGGCACGAACCCGCGTCCCCTGCATCGGCAGGTGGACTCTCAACCACTGCGCCACCACGGAAGCCCTATTTTATCTTTTAACTTTCTTTTTTTATCTTATGACATACTAAAAGAGAAAGACCCTGGATATTTCAATTCAGTTGTGACAAATATGTATAGAGTCAATTTCTTTGTTTTTAAAATGCTAATAAGAATTATTGGAATCAGTTTTAGATTGGGTACTCTTAAAATTATTTTACTGCCACTTATAGGGATATTTCTGATATTATGTAAATTATGATTAAGCTTCTAGATAGCTTGAATCATGCCTAATACATTTGTGCACATTTGTTAAAGAAAAAAAATATTTGTTAAAGAGAAAATATTCAGTGAAACTTGTTAAAGATGGTGAGACAGACTTTATTCAGGACATTGTGATAGGTGTAGATCTGCTACCAATACACTCTGAGAACTTCAGCCCAGTGTTTTAATCTGTAAAATGGAGGATTGATAGCTACTCTGTAGGGTTATTGCTAGAATTTTAGAATGAAGCACTTGCCCCAGTGTCTGGAACAGAGGATGTATCCAATAAATGAAAGCTGTTGATACTCTTTTGAATGTTTGATGAGGAGGAGGATATCATTGAAAGATTGTTAAGCTTTTCTCAACACATTTAATTTGTATCTTCACACATATTGAGGAAATTGAGTAAATGGTTTGACCTCTTTTTTTTTTTCAGTATGTGGGCCTCTCACTGTTGTGTCCTCTCCCATTGCGGAGCACAGGCTCCGGACGCGCAGGCTCAACGGCCATGGCTCACAGGCCCAGCCGCTCCGCGGCATGTGGGGTCTTCCCGGACCGGGGCACGAACCCGTGTCCCCTGCATTGGCAGGTGGACTCTCAACCACTGCGCCACCAGGGAAGCCCTAGTTTGACCATTTTGATCCTGATTGCATTAATAGGAAAGCTACCTTTTGAGTTGGAAGGGACTATTCCAATTGTGTCTCAAGAGGGATCCCTATTTTGCTAAACGAAAACTGATCAGTCAACCAATGTTTACTGAGTACCTTTGTCCCCAGACAAAATACCAGCATACACACTCACAGATACACATTAACTTTCAAATGGATACAAATTGGCGATTTCGGTTTTCTTCCTTTCTCTTATCATTTTGTCTCTGGACTTGGCCCTTGAGTTTGCAGGTTGTATTCCTTTGCTTTGTGCCCCCTCCCCCATGCTTCAAAGTGCACATCTTGCATCAATTGAGTACCTACAGCAAAAGCGGGCAACAGATGTGTGGGCTCTGCTGTATTTTGGTATTGTAATTTCCTATCACTGAAAAAAAATGAGAAACGTCACCAAGGAGTCCAGGGGGATTTCCTGACTAGCAGTGCCTTTGAAGTTGACGAATATATTTAAGACAGAGGTTTTTAATTGTAAAGAATCTTAATCACGTAGAGAAGTATGCCTTTGAACAGCACATTTACGAGTTCAGGAAGCTCATTTCCATGAAATGATATTCTAATTTTAATGCATTTACTTCTCTTATACTGCATGTGTCTGGCAAGCTACAATTTTGTTTCTTAGTCTTATTTATGACATTCTGCAAATTAGGCTACTTACCTTAAGCTATTCTATATAAATGTTTTTACTCCCAACACCCATTATTTTAGAGATGCAATTTTAGCCTTTAATTGGAGAAAACAATATAAAGTGGCTGAGACTGAGGTTTCCTGGGTTTATACTCCTGCCATCTCTGCAGGGGGCTATCCTCCACTTGAAATGTCTGACAATTCCCACTAATGTTAATTCTGGGTATAAACTCATCATTCTGGAGGAAAAGAGACTTTACTTCTAAATTCAACTATCCTAATTCCATTTGCTTGCAGTTTGAATAAACTGAACTCATCTTAAGATGGAGATTTTATCACGCAGAAGCTGAAGCAAGAGGATTGAAAGGCTTGTCATCTGTGTGAGACAGGAAAATGACACTGTTCAGAGCTTATGTTAAAAACACATATTGCGGGGCTTCCCTGGTGGCACAGTGGTTAAGAATTCACCTGCCAATGCAGGGCACATGGGTTCGAGCCCTGGTCCGGGAAGATCCCACACGCCATGGAGCAACAAAGCCCATGCACCACAACTACTGAGCCTGTGCTCTAGAGCCCGTGAGCCACAACTACTGAGCTCACGTGCCACAACTACTGAATCCCGCACACCGCAACAAGAGAAGCCAGCACAATGAGAAGCCCACGTACCACAACGCAGCGTAGCCCCGCTCGCCGCAACTAGAGAAAGCTCGCATGCAGCAACGAAGACCCAATGCAGCCAAAAATACATAAATAAATTTAGAACAAAACAAAACACGTATTGCCATAAACATTGCATTGTTTATCCCAATTAGAAGGCAAGATTGTTTGTGTTCACATTCCTAAGTAGTAAATATATCATAACCAGAAGCATACTTTATGTCTTTGGTTATAGTAACGCACACACACACACACACACACACACACACACACACACATCATCCAGGACCATTGAAGCCCAAACAAAATGACATTTATTAGGAAACCACACTCTTCTGAATTAATTGCATTTCTGAAATGAAATAAATATTTTTAAGTACAGTTTCTTTACTTAAAACACAATTGCTAATTGCAAATGGTTGTGTTGATATCATCAACCTAACCTGAATAAAGTAGCTATCATATTAGTAAATATATTACTAATAATTATACATATATATGCATATTAATATATCTTTGGCCCCAGGGTCTCTTAAGATTTGGGTTACAAATTTGGTTTCTAGGTTGCTTATTTTATCCAGTTTTTGTCTTTAATAGTGTCAGTATTGCCACTGATATATTTGGTTTCGATGGAGGGAGATCTGCTTTTTTTTTTGTTTTGCGGTACGCGGGCCTCTCACTGTTGTGGCCTCTCCCGTTGCGGAGCACAGGCTCCGGACGCGCAGGCTCAGCGGCCATGGCTTACGGGCCCAGCATGTGGGATCTTCCCGGACCGGGGCACGAACCCGTGTCCCCTGCATCGGCAGACGGACTCTCAACCACTGTGCCACCAGGTAAGCCCGGAGATCTGCTTCTTTTATCTTTTTCACATATGGGGTTAAAACCCCTGGATAACCAATAATAGCTCCTCATCACAGAGGAAGTGTGAGGTAAGGAAAACTCTAGCAGGTAATGCAAGTCAGGTGAAGTGTCTTAAGAAGACCACAGTGGCAGCCTTACCTTTGGGTAAAGGAAAGCTTGCAGAACCAGATAGGGTGGGAAAACTTGGGGACCTGCTGGAAGCTGGGATTACACAGCACGTTACATGAAATTGAGGAAAAGTCAACTGAATGTAACAAAGAACGGGGGTGACGAGAGTATGTGTGGGCTCTGGTGGGTGTGGTTGTTGGATGGTAGAGATTACGGTTATGGTAAAGCTGATATAGAAAGAGGATAAGAGGTATAAGTAAAATGGCAAGTTTTAGTGTCAAGAACATAATTTTTTCCTTAATTAGGAGACTTGTGTGCTAAGCTAGTAGACTTTTAAAAAATAAGAATCATCTGAACTTCCCAAATACACCTTCATCTTTGCTTTAGTGAGAAGCCCACACAAAGGCCTAAAGCAGCTTCATACGCCATCTTCATTTTTTGTGAAAAACAAAGAAGCATATTTTAAAAAATCCCACACTTCATTCATCCAAAAATTTTCTTAGTGTCTAATAAAAAAAGTATTCCCTTTAAAAGGAAGGTTTAAAAATTCTTTTCTTCATACACGTGAGCAATAGCTCCTATGAAAATGAGCTTGCTGAAAACTTCTGATTAAAATTACAGACAACTTTTACATGACATCTAATTTGACTGTATTTTCCTCATTTTTTTTTCAAAAAAAAAAGCTTGAAAAGAAAGGCAAACTTGTACTAAGTATTAACTTTCTCTCAAAGACATCTCAGAAGGCACTATCAGATATATTCTCTAATGCCTACAAATGTTTCAAGACCATGTAAATCATATCAAAAATAGTGTTTTTCTTTTTAGCAGATTATTTTGAATTTCAGAAAAGAAATAGAAAGTGAAAAAAAAATTCCTCTATTCATAAAGATTAAGGATTAATGTCGGGGCTTCCTTGGTGGTGCAGTAGTTAAGAATCCGCCTGCCAATGCAGGGGACATGGGCTCGAGCCCTGATCCGGGAGGATCCCACATGCCGTGGAGCAACTAAGCCCGTGTGCCACAACTACTGAGCCTGAGCTCTAGAGCCTGTGAGCCACAACTACTGAGCCCACGTGCCACAACTACTGAAGCCTGCGCACCTAGAGCCCATGCTCCGCAACAAGAGAAGCCACCGCAATGAGAAGCCTGCACACTGCAACGAAGAGTAGCCCCCGCTCGCCGCAACTAGAGAAAGCCCATGCGCAGCAACGAAGACCAAACACAGCCAAAAATAAATTAATTAAATAAATAAATTTTAAAAAAAGAAATTGTAAAAAAAGGAGTAACGTCAACATTAATACATAAGCATCTTGCTTGTGACAACAGTTAAGGCATATTTTGATATTAAGGCACTATATGAACATTTTACTTAAAAATAGGGCAATTTTTGATTGCAAAGTCTGTGATACCAGCTGCGTGTCCTACAATTCAACTCAATTCTGACACTACCTACTGGAGCTAGTTTCAGATCCCACAGGTTAAGGGCTCAGTCCTACAAAACTGAATTATTGACTTGGAAATTAAGAAACACACTTCTAAATCATTGTTGGATCAAAGAAGAAGTCAAAATTGAAGTTACAAACTGTTAAGGAAGCAGTGTAAAGAAGTGTTAAAATTATCAAGATGCATTTTAAAAAACTGTACAGAGGAAGATATAAAGCCTTAAGTGGCTTCATAATTAAAGAAAAATTACTGATTATACAGGTTTTTAGTACCTAGAAAATTAGAAAAACAGCAGCAAGGAAAACGAGAAGAAAACAGGAAAAAGAAATTAATAAAGATAAGAGGCAAAAATAATTAAAGAGAAAAAAATTATAAAGACCAAAAATCCCAAAAGTTAGTTGTAGGCACAGACCAATAAAACAGAAAACCCCTTCATAAACCTGGTTAAGAAGAACAGGACACAGAGCAAATATATAAAATATTAGAAATAAAGATGACATAACACTGATGTGGAATAAAAATATGATATTATTGCATACAATTACATGACAACAAATTGAAAAACTAGGAAGAAATAAAAGATTACTGAGCAAAATGTGAACTACCAAAATTTTTACAAGAGAAGAAAGAAAATGTAAATGGAAGTTGCAATTTAGGTTAATCTCTACTGTTGAAAAAATACCAGGAGTAGTTGGATGGTTTTATAACTAACTTCTAGCTCACCTTTATTTTTCATTTTTTTAAACACCTTTATTGGAGTATAATTTCTTTACAATGGTGTGTTAGTTTCTGCTATATAACAAAGTGAATCAGCTGTATGTATACATATATCCCCATATCCCCTCCCTCTTGCATCTCCGTCCCACCCTCCCTATCCCATCCCTCTAGGTGGTCACAAAGCACTGAGCTGATCTCCCTGTGCTACGCGGCTGCTTCCCACTAGCTATCTATTTTACATTTGGTAGTGTATATATGTCCACGCCACTCTCTCACTTCGTCCCAGCTTACCCTTCCGCCTCCCATGTCCTCAAGTCCATTCTCTACATCTGCGTCTTCATTCCTGACCTGCCCCTAAGTTCTTCAGAACCATTTTTATTTTTAGATTCCATATATATGTATTAGCATACGGTATTTGTTTTTCTCTTTCTGACTTACTTCACTCTGTATGACAGCCTCTAGGTCCATCCACCTCACTACAAATAACTCAGTTTTGTTTCTTTTTATGGCTGAGTAATATTCCATTGTATGCATGTGCCATATCTTCTTTATCCATTCATCTGTCAATGGACACCTAGGTTGCTTCCATGCCCTGGCTATTGTAAATAGAGCTGCAATGAAAATTGTGGTACATGTCTCTTTTTGAATTATGGTTTTCTCAGGGTATATGCCAAGTACTGGGATTGCTAGGTCGTATGGTAGTTCTATTTTTAGTTTTTTAAGGAATCTCCATACTGTTTTCCATAGTGGCTGTATCAATTTATATTCCCACCAACAGTGCAAGAGGGTTCCCTTTTCTCCACACCCTCTCCAGTATTTACTGTTTGTAGATTTTTTCATGATGGCCATTCTGACTGGTGTCAGATGATACCTCATTGTAGTTTTGATTTGCATTTCTCTAATGATTAGTAATGTTGAGCATCTTTTCAGGTGTTTGTATATCTTCTTTGGAGAAATGTCTGTTTAGGTCTTCTGCCCATTTTTGGATTGGGTTGTTTGTTTTTTTGATATTGAGCTGCACAAGTTGCTTGTATATTTTGGAGATTACTCCTTTGTCAGTTGCTTCATTTGCAAATATTTTCTCCCATTCTGAGGGTTGTCTTGTTTACTGTTTCCTTTGCTGTGCAAAAGCTTTTAAGTTTCATTAGGTCCCATTTTTTTGTTTGTTTGTTTTTATTTCCATTTCTCTGGGATGTGGGTCAAAAAGGATCTTGCTGTGATTGATGTCATAGAGTGTTCTGTCTATGTTTTCCTCTAAGAGTTTTATATAGCTCACCTTTATAAACATCATTTCATAGAAGATGCAATCTATTATATACAGAATCATTAAACAACAAGGTCCTACTGTGTAGCACAGGGAACTAGATTCAATAGCCTGTGATAAACTATAATGGAAAAGAAATTAATAAGAATATATATATATATCTGAATCACTTTGCTGTGCAGGAGAAATGAACACAATGTTGTAAATCAACTATACGTCAATAAAATAAAATTTAAAAAATCCCCAGATCCTTTCAATGTTATTTAAACTATTTCAGACCCTAGATTTTTTGAGTTGTCTCCTCACTTATGTAAAAAATGCAGCTTAGCTACTACACTTGTTAAAGAGAACACAAAAAGAGAATTGCACATCCAGTGCTCTTATGACTATGGATGCAAATTCCTATAACATTAAATAATACCAAGTAGAGTGGATTACGTTGGCACCGTATTTTAAAGAAGAAAAGATGACTTGAACACATACTAGTGTGTGAGGCAAGAATGTAAGAGATGAGAGAAACCTGCCCTAAATCTGCACTGTTGCCAGTTGTTTATGGGGAGCATTTCCCTCCTCTTTTCCTTTTTCACTCCCCTCCCGCATCCTTGGACTCTTACAGTCCACATGTGAACCTGAGCTGGTTTACGAGCCATTTTGCACATTGGCTGAAGCCACACCTAAGAAGCTGGAACATACACAGCCTCCTAGGGCTTAGCCATTGTTCAAGTGAGAAAATTCCTCTGGCAGCTGGAAGTTAGGGAATGAGATCCCAGAGGTGAAGAGCCCCTCTTCAGAGACCACAGGGTGTCACAAGCAAGGCGGGCTCCCAGATCGTTCTGGGTGACAGAGGTGGCCAGTGTCCAGGAGCTCAGAAGACTTCCTAAAACCCTGGCTCCTCCACAGTGCACCAAGGTTTCTCTCCTTTCTCGCTGATTCTGCAGTCAGAATATCGTGTGTTGTATAACCCATCGCCAAGTATCATCTTTTTAAAAGTCTGTAGATTTTTCCGTCTAGTACACACCAGTTTTCATAACTTCCCCTTCAGAACTGGCTTTCTGTTATGCCACATCTCTGTGTTTGTATACTTAGTTAAGTGTATATTCACATGTCTGTTAATCAAGGTATGAAGACACTACAAGTCCTTTCTTTTTGGATATCATCAACCTTTTTATTTAAATGCTCTACTGGCAGCTTTGTTATATCAAATGTGAAACTTCTAGTTAAATGTGAAACTTCTAGTTAAAGGTGGTTCAAGATAGTGGCATGAGGAGGTTTTCCCTTAATCTCTTCAAACTCTCCCCTGTACCCCCACCATTAGGTAGTTAGAGAAAACACCTACTGCCATGAAGAGAATGAAAGAGAGACATGAATAGGAGAAAAATTTCAACAAACTTCTGAAAGATAAAAAGAGAACGGAAGTTTTCTGACGAGGGAAAGAGATTGAGGCTTTGGCAGAGCAGAGTCAGTGGCGGTAAAGGCGTCGGGACTGAGGACAGTGGCTTAATTGAGAAGCCTGTCTGCACAGCAACATAATGCTTTCTTCCTGCCAAGTCCATTTCTTTGCTTTCCTTATCTGTGTTCTCATAGCTCAGTGTAGGAATCAAGCATCAATCTCAGTCTAAAAATACCTAAGGATTCTTCTCTAATCAGATATAAGTATCTACACAGGCGGAATTAGAACTTTTGGTGTCAGCCCCCCAGAGTGAAGTTCTCCCATTTTGACCACTGGAACCTCCACAGCTAAAGACCTGCTACCTGCCTGTTCCCTTTGAAGGCTTCATTTCATTTAGACAAGTCCTGAACACATCCATAAAGTTTCCAGTCAGTGTTCCTATTAGTGAGAGAGACCAAGTAAGAAAACAGACCCACATACAACCACAGAGGAAACGCACCCCTGCTACAGGCAGAAATTATTCCATTCTCCTGTCTTAAATAGAATGAATACCCAAGGACCGTCAACATCATGAAAGGACAGGCTAAAAGGCAAGGCAAGGTAAAGAAAGAATAAGATGAAAAAAACCAAAAACCCAAAACAAAACCCAGAAAACCTGTCTAGAAGAAACAAAGAAACTTCAGAGAAAGATTTGAGAAGGTAGTACCCTCAGAGTAGAGGAATAGAATGCTAGGTGAAAAGAACAATCAGGGAACAAATTAGAACATTTATTACATGTATAATCATATGCCAAATGAAAAATCTAAAGAAGGATTAGAATAAAAGGAAGTCTCTTACAACATAGAGAACAAAACAAGGAGAGTGAACAAAACAAAGAGACAACAATAACAAAAACAAAACAAAGAGATTGAATACTTGAGATAGATAAGATATACAGAGAATAATTTTAACAAAGCCAACTCACCTGATAGGAATTCCAGAAAAATAGGGAAACAATTACCAAGTGGAAGGAATTTTAAAGAAATAATGCAAAAAACTGTCCCAGAGATCAGAAGAGACTACTTTTCTGTTTGAGTCTATCAAGTTCCTCCCAAATAATTGAAAGAAGACCCACCTGTAAACATGGTCCTGAATTTTTTTTGTCAGAACACAAAAGAAAGAGAAGATTCCTAAAAACTTCCAGATAGATAAAATAGGTCCTCTGCAGAGGATAGAGAGTCAAATAACATGGAGCTTTCAATCACCAACAGAAATGGTAGGAGAAGAAGGAGCAATGCGTTCAAAATTCTAATGGGCAATAATTCTAAACCTAGCATTCTTACACAAACTCTCCATTAAGCAGCATGGCAAAACAGATACATTTTAGGCACACCAGGACTCAGGAAACTTATATCCCATGCACCCTTTCTAAGGAAGTCATTTCAGATATAATTCAGCAAAATGAGTGTAAATATGAAGTGTTGTCACTTGAATTGTGGGCCTGTCCCCCAGTTTTGTAGTTCTATCCCCCAGTACCTATGAATGTGACCTTATTAGGAAATAAGGTCTTTGCAGTGACCAAGCTAAGATAAGGTCATTAGGGTGGACTCTAATTCTATTACTGTGTCCTTCTAAAATAGGAAAATTTGAACACAGAGACAGACAGGCATAGAGGGAAGATGATGTGAAGACACAAGGAGAACACTATCTACAAGCTAAGGAATGTCTAAGTATGCTTGATGATAGGTGAGAGGCATGAACAGACTTTCATGCCTTTGTGACTTTCATGACTTTCCCTCACAAATCTCAGAAGGAGCCAACCTTGCCAACACCTTGGTCTTGGACTCCCAGCCTCCAGAACTATAAGATATTAATACCTTGTTATGGCAGCCCTAGAAAACTAATATACCAAGACAAAAGATTTTTGATAGACACGATGGTGGAATTCACGTGGAGGCCTTGGAATAAGTATTCTAGAATGACAGTTTTCAAGCAGGTCCTTAAACAACCAGTCCATATTGGGAATGAAATCAGAGGGCTCCAAGAAGAATGAAGAACAGAACAGAAACAAAACAAAATAACAGGTAGCACCCAAGGGGCTAGATAATGTTAGTGACTTGTGAAGAAAGAGTATATTTCTTCTTTTCACAAAAAATTAGGATCTCCACCAAAAATGGAAAACAAATCAAAAAACTAACAGACTGTGTAACAAAATCATGCAGACATGAAGGAAACCAAGAAATATCATGAGTGTCTTTCAGCAGTTGATGGTGTTATGAAACAGAAATCATTGAACCTAGAAGTGGTCCCTGGAGTGTCATGAGGGTTATGAATTTGGACCTAGAGAAAATGAAATGTAATTTTATCACACTCCTTGTTTCTGCAGTGAGGATTATTAAAGTAGTCATATTATATATGCTCTGTTTCTTGATTTTAAGCTTTTAGAAAGAGACTTAAGTGTGGTCACAGAACATAAGATAAATGTTATCAATCCTAACAATACAAAACTAAAGATACTGCTCAACAGGTAGAAGGTGGAAGGTGGTGAGAAGGAGAAAGAAGGGCAGAACTGTTAATAGTCTCATAATATAGTGGGTAGTCAGGAGACATTGCCTAAATTTTCTAAAATAAGAAGGAGTAATTTAATTGTATTATTTATTTGTGCAAAAGTTATCAAAAATAACTAAAATTATAACTATCAAAAATGGATCAAATTGATAAAGAACATCTGTGGAAAACCTACAGCTAACATCATACTTAATGATGAGCAACTAGATGTTTCCTCACTAAAATCAGGAATAAGACAAGAATATCGGCTATCACCACTACTATTCTACACTGTATTGGAAGTCTTAGCTAATGCAACAAGACAAGAGAAAGAAATAAAAGATATACAGACTAGGAAAGAAGAAATAAAACTTTGTTCACAGACGACATGATTGTTTATATAGAAATCGCAAAACAATAACAACAAAAACTCCTGGAACTAATAAGTGATTACAGCAAGATGGCAGGTTACTAGGTTAATATATAAAAGTCAATTTCTTTCTGCTATACCACAAATGAATGATTGGAATTTGAAATAAAGAACACAAGACCATGTACATTAGCAACAAACAAACAAAGTAAAAGGTGTAAATGTAACAAAGTACCTATAATATCTATATGAGAAAAAATTTAAAAATCTGTTGAAAGAAATCAATGAAGATCTAAATAAATAGGGAGATATTCCATGTATACGGGTAGAAACACTCAATACTGTCAAGATGTCCGTTCTTCTCAACTTGATCTATAAATTCAACATAATTCCAGTCAAAATCTCAGCAAGATAATTTGTGGGCATTGAAAACCGATTCTAAAGTGGATCTGGAGAGATAAAAACCCAGAATAGCGAACTCAATATTGAAGGAGAAGAACAAAGTTGGAGAACTGATATAATGCCTGACATTAAGGCTTAGTATAAATCTAGAGTAATCAATACAGCGTGGTCTGGTGAAAGAATAGACAAATAGATCAAGGTAACAGAATAAAGAGTTCAGAAATAGAGCAACACAAATATAATCAGCTGATATTTGAAAAAGGAGCAAAGACAGTTTAATGGAGAAAGGACAATGTGTTAAACAAATTGCACTGGAACACCTGGACATCTACATGCAAAAAAAAAAAAATCTAGACACAGACCTTTCACTTTTCACACAGATTAACCCATGGATCATAGACCTAAAAGTAAAATGAAAAACTATATAAACCTCTGAGAAGATAACATAGGAAAAATCTAGGTGACTTTAGGTTTGGTGATGATAAATACAAAAATGTTTAGATACAACACCAAAAGTATGATCCATGAAAGAAAAAGTTGACAAGTTGCACTTTATTAAAGTTAAAATCTTCTGCTCTGCAAAAGGACCATGTCAAGAGGTTCAGAAGACAAGCCACAGACTGGGAGAAAATACTTACAAAAGACACATCTGATGAGGAACTACTATAGAAGATATACAAAGAACTCAAAACTCTATGCATACTCTTAACATATGATTCGGTAATCACATTCCTTTGTATTTACCCAAATGAGTTGAAAACTTATGTCCACACGAAAACCTGCATGTGAATGTTTTTAGCAGCTTTATTTATAATTGTAAAAACTTGGAAGCATCCAAGATGTCCTTCCACAGGTAAATGGATAAAAAGACTGGTATATCCAGACAACGAAATTTTATTCAGTGACAAAATGGAATGAGCCATCAAGCCACGAAAAGACGTGGAGGAACCTTAAATGCATATTCTGAGTTAAAGAAGGCAATCTGAAAAGACTACGTACTGTATAATTTCAACTATATGACATTATGTAAAAGGTAAAATTATGGAGACAGGTACAAGATCAGTGATTACCAGGGTCTTTTGGGGAGGGAGGGAGGGGGATGAACAGGTAGAGTACAGGGGATTTTTAGGGTGGTGAATCTATTCTGTATGATACTGTAATGGTGGATATAATGTCATACGTTTATTAAAACTTACAGAATGTGCAGCACAGGGATGAACCTTAAAGTAAACCATGGACTTTCATTAATAATAAAATATACATATTGGCTAATTAGCTGTAACAAATGTGTCACACTAATGCAAAATGTTAACAATAGGGGAAACTGGTGGGGGGGTTGGGTAGAGTATAAGAGGATTCATGGGAATTCTCGGTACATTCCGCTTAATTTTCTTATAAACTTAAAACCACTTAAAAATATTAAAAGCCCAATAATTTTTAAAAATAGTTACAAGAAGCTATTTTACAATGTTCTATTTTTATATTTATGTGAGTCCAGAAGTATTCCAGCAAAAATGAAATTCTTCTCCACCACTAAGAGTAGCCTAATACATTCTATATGAGTTTTCAGTTAACTGGCTTTCCTGCTTTGGTAGTTATCACGTATTTCTTTCCCTGCTTTCTGTGATTGGTTTGGGAAGAGTATTAGATGGATTTGATTATGTGGTTGGGACATTTCAGGTGAGATGAATGATACTTGTTCTTTGAAAATACAAAAAATAAATTTAATATTTGTAGTTTTTTCTTATCCTCCAAAGGCTCACAATCTGTAGTGAGGCTCCTTTACATACAGAAAATTTTTCTCTGAGGAATTAAAAGTGTATCTATGTTGGCTTCTCCTATTGAAGAAAAGTTACAGGAGAAACAAAAAGCCGAGTCAGACTTGTCTTTGTTTAGAAATAGAATGATTAAGCTCTGGGAGACCAACAGAGTTTCAATGCATTATATTCCTCCATTCAATAATTCATATATTCAATCAGCAAATATTCATTTAACTACACTTACTTGCCAGATTTTGAAGAGGCTCTGGGGCTACATTGGTGACATGGTCTTATTCTTCAAGACACTGTGGTCTGGTACAGAATTCCATTAATTGATTTGTCAGTTTTGATAAAGTCTAATCAGTGACATGATAGAGAGGAAGAAGTGTACTCTGGAGCTTGGCACTGTAAGAATACTGAAAGTAATCTAGTGTGGCTTGGGTGCATTTTGTAAAGGTGGGTGTGGCAGGGAAATGAAGCCAGAGAGGCTGAGCCCTAAATGACATTTGCCTTTATCCAAATTTGAAGCAGGATCAGACCCCTCTTCAGTTCCAAGAAAAACTCTCTTGACCTCTTCTGTTATTCCTGATGACCATGGAAGCAGTTCCTCAAGGGCTTAGACCAACCTCATACAGGAACACTCTAGGACTGCCTCACCCTTCTTGTTTCCTGACTCGAATCTTCTCTGTGAAAACCTCTAGGCACTCATGCATGGGCAGCTGGGAAGTACAGGGACCAATCAATGCCCAGTGGGGCAATCCTTGACTAACTGGGAATAAGCTCTGATGAATAAATGCTTCCCTCTTTCTCTCCTCAGGTGGACAGTTCTGAGATGTATTTCACAAGCCTTCACAGTAGGTCCTGTAGGATAAAACATCCGGTTTCCCACAGGGATGGCCAAGTCTATTATGCCTCCCTGTGTTGGTTTTCCCTCCTTCTCTCTTCTTTCCACTCACTTGTGCTCCCTAGGAATACATTGCCATATATATTATTTTTATATTAGCTTTTGTCGCACTCTCTGCCTTCTGAGGAAACCAGGTTAAGACAAGCAGGGAATGATATATTTTAGGTATTGTGTCTACACACACACACACACCCTAGTGATAACCCGGGAGAACATAGTAGAGAGTGTTAATATGGGAGATAAGGCAACCAAGTAGAAGACTGAAGTAGTGATATGGGTGAGATATGAGAGTGGCTTGAACTTGGGTAGTGACAGTGGCGCTGAAGAGAAGTGGGAAGATTTGAGAGAAGTTTTAGAGATAGAATAGCAGCTAATAAGATTTAGGGGGTAAGACAGAAGAGTCAAGAATGATTCCTAGGTAATTGTTGGTACCCTTTATTGAGTTAGAGTGTAGAGAAGAGAGAACAGGGTTGGTGGGAGAAATAATGATTTCTATTTTAGACATGTTCTGTTTTAGATTTTTATGGTATAGTCAAGAGGAAATAGCCCTGGTGGTTGATAATGAGCTTCTGAAACCCAGAAGAGAGAACTGAGGTGGAGGAAAAGATGTAGCTGTCATGAGCGTGCAAATAGCCTTTTGAAGCCATGAGCCAGGGAAAGTGAGTATGAAGAAGACCTAGGATCAAACTCTAAAGAACGCCAACTTTTAGAAATGGGTCAAGAAAGAGAACTTGGCAAGGAAAGGAGAGAGGGATAAAAGAAAAACTAGAACAATGGTATCAGAGAAGGCAAAGAGAGAGAGAGCTTTCCTAGGATGAGAGATAGTCAATGCAATGCTACAGGAAGGTCAAATAAGACAAGAAATGAAAAACACCCACTGGAATTAGAAACATAAAGACATTGGTGATGTTTTCTAGATCAGTTTCACTGCAGGAATGGGAAAGTAGTCATATTAAAGGGGTTTGAGAAAAGACTGCGAGATAAAGAAATAGGACAACATGTTAGTTTTTTATTGCTATGGTAACAGATTACCATAAACCTAGTGGCTTAAAACTAAACAAAATGATTATCTTATAGTTCTGTGGGTTATGTGAGCAATATGCATCTTACTGGGTTAAAATCAAGGTCTCAACAGGACTGTGTTCCTTGTGGCGGGCTCCAGAGATTCAGCTTCTTTGAGTTTTTCAGCTTCTAGTGGCTGCCCACATTCCTTGGCTTGTGGCCCCCTTTCTCCATCTTCAAAATCAGCAGTGTTTCAACTCTCTGACCATTCTTCCTTAATCACATCTCCCTCTGTGTTCAACCCTGGAAAGATTCTCTGCTTTTAAGGATTCAAGTGATTAGACTGTGCCTGCCTGGATAATCCAGGAGACTCTCTCCATCGCAAGGTCCTTTGCTTAATCATATCTGCATGAGATTACCTTTTGCTATGTAAAGTAGCATATTCATAATTTTGTGGATTAGAACATGGGTATTTTGAGGGGGGCATTATTCTGCCTACCACAGGCAATGAGTAGAACTCTTTAGAAATTTTTATAGGGAGCAGGGAAATAGGGTGTGCTTGAGGTATGTAAGGTTGGGGAGGATTTTTAAAGGAAGTGACAGGAACGGAAGCAGGCAGATGGTACACTCCAAGGATGACATCCTTCCGAGACCAGTCACAGTCAAAAACTGGCTGTTTGTTTTACTGGGTTACCTGTAGGTTAAGTTTCTGTCATGGGAAAGTGATTATGCATTACATGTTAGATTATGGCCATGAGGATGATTTGGGGTTAATCAAGATAGTATTGAGGGGCTTCCCCGGTGGCGCAGTGGTTGACAGTCCGCCTGTGGATGCAGGGGACGCGGGTTCGTGCCCCAGTCCGGGAAGATCCCACATGCCACGCAGCGGCTGGGCCCGTGAGCCATGGCCGCTGAGCCTGCGCGTCCGGAGCCTGTGCTCCGCAACGGGAGAGGCCACAACAGTGAGAGGCCTGCGTACCGCAAAAAAAAAAACAACAAAAAAAACAAAAAGATAGTATTGAAATGAACTTTAAGAACTTTAGAGTCTTGCTAAAGTAATCCTAGCCAAACATTTATTTAGTTTGCTATGCCATAAACGTTGTTTCTAAAATTAAAATATGGCTTATGAAAACTGTATTTTGTCCTTTTAGGCAATACATATTCTAAAATCTTTTATTGAATGATAGAATTCATTACATGCTCCAGTATACCCTGTACTTCTGATGACTAAATTACCACCAAAATTAAGTGGAAGTAACTGAGGGATTAAGCATGAAGTATAAACTAAATTAAGAAATATTTTTAGACTTCTTGTCCAGGACTCTTAATTGTACATTATTATAGCTCTAATGTGTCCATGATATTTTTTTATGCTAGTGTGCTCTATAGTCTATCAGAAGCCAGAGTGGACAAGGAAATGCCAGAATCAATTTTACTTGCAAACAAAGAACAGTCTGATGCGTAGAGTTCTCAGTTTAACAAGATTGCCATGATATCAATCAATCTTTCCAATTTTTTTCAGTGTTGCTATCTTTTAATGAACTTCAGCATCAAATTTGACCTATTACTTTACCTGGGCCAACACTAGCATTGAAAGGGCAAGGAGGCTACAATGACCTCTATCTGAAATATGACCCTCTTCCTGCAAAGAGATGGCCTCAGATTTTCTTTCAGTGCAGGAGTTGTCCTGCTCTGGGCCTGACCAAAGGAGAGCTACTGTGTACTGTGCTTTGGCTCTTTGAACCGTGTGATACTAGATTCTAACCATACCACTGCATGCATATGAAATAAATTTAATGGCAGAGCTAGTTTAACACTCAGCCTTGTTTCTCTATCTTTTCTTCTAGCATTTCCTTTTTATGGGATGCTTCAACCTCATTAGTATTTCAGGAAAAAACTGGACCCTGTCCATCATTTTGGTTGTTGCTTTCCTTTTCCTGGCAGACGGAGCCTAAAGTTTCAATAGAGGAAGCAGGGAGGGATACAACACATTCAGAGTTTATGAAAGATCTTACTTACCATCAAAGTGAAGGTTTCCAGATACTCCCACTCTGTTTTCTTATGATCTTAAGTCTTTGATGAGGAATTAAGGACTGCAGCCAGGGCTACAGAAGACAGGGAGAGGTGCGTGGCAGAAGGCACTACACAGTGTCCTGAAGCTGTTCATTAATTATAAATGATGTTGCGGACTGAGCAGAAACTATTAATATCTTAATAATTTCTACGTGAGCACTTCTGAGAGAAATCTGAATCTGTACACTTAAATGAATATTTTCCTGCTAGCTTCCATTGCCTTTTTTTTGTGTGTGTGAAGCATTCTCTAGTGGGTTGTGTATAGACTTTTTTTTTGATGGAAGAAAATTGCATAAACAGTTCTTCAACTTGGGACAGTCGGTAAGAGAGAAATATTATTTTATCTAGAAGAACTCCTGATGGAAAACATGATTTATTTACTTAACTTTTTACGTTAGAGAAGGCTGCAGACTAGGGGGGAGGAAATGTATTCATTCCTTGCTGCCTGTAGTACATGGTGAAAAGGTTCAGTCCTGTCTCATTTTCCCCTTCATTACTGGGTGTGTGTTTCCTAAGTCTTCTGTTGGTTTCTTTTGTTTACTGTTTACTAGGTGCTGTGAGGTCTGCTCTTTAATGTGCCTCGTCCTGTTCTTCTGCCACAGGGTGTGAAGACATTTACCGATTTGTCCTCTGCTCATGCTACCTCTAA
Organism: Delphinapterus leucas; assembly: GCF_059928025.1. Lineage (NCBI taxonomy): Eukaryota > Metazoa > Chordata > Mammalia > Artiodactyla > Monodontidae > Delphinapterus > Delphinapterus leucas. Next base: position 72,952,906 of record NC_143145.1, on the reverse strand, counting down.
ACAGCCATGCGCAAAAGAAAGAGGAAAATTGCATCTTGTTCGTCAGCTCCTCACACATCATTCAAAAACTGTGCCCTTAATATAAGAAAAGTACAGTCCCTCTTTATTTCATTACAGAGAGGTATAGCAATTCATCACAAACCGTGCTCAGAAAAGACATCATCTGGAAACCTGATAATTATTTTGATGTGAATAACGGGGAAAGCATCTTAATTTATTTGTCTTGTTAATGCTTCTAACGGCACAAATGAACATGCCACTTTCTGCATCATAACCTCACTCTTCCATGTATTTAAATGTCACTAGGGTGAACTTTCCTACTTAAAGTTGTTCTAAGTAGGAAAAAATGACTCTGAAAGATATACATGGTTAATATCAAGGCAAAGATATATATGGATTGTTTTGCTTGCTTGTTAAATTAATTGGGAATATTCAGTGCTCATTAGGTCCTGGCTCTGTTTCCAAGTCAGAAAAGGCAATCAACAGAAACATTAAAATCAGGACACGCTCTGTGTTACCATTTTCAAATCCTAAGACTCTACATCTATATCTACATCTATGTATTTGTATCTATACCTGCATCTATATATCTTTTGATGAGCGTTCAGTAGCAGCTTTGCCTTTTCAATTAGTGACACTGTCTTAAATCCTAGCAGCTCAGAAACAAAACCGGCGCAAATATTCTTGCCTCTGGTTGAATTTACATTCTATCCTGATGTTGAAAACAAGTTACAGAAATGCAAAACCTCTCCCTCCAAAACAGCACTGTGCAAGGATGATGCTTATTGTATCTGGAGTTTATTGTATGGGCCAGGCTGTCCCTTTCCCATAGTGCCTTCATTTATTATGCTAATTACTTTCCAAGTGCAGGCAGGAGGGTATCCGCCTTGTGAAATATTCTCAGCTGGCGGGGGGTGGGGTGTGTGTGCGGGGGGGTTAGAAGCAAACCTGTTTTGTGCCTGAATAAAACCAAAAATCAGTGTGCTTCTTTTCAAAGACGGGAGGGTCAATACCATGGTTGTTTTTGTTCCCATGAGTTATGTAACCGTGGAGATTTGTTTCTTTGCTTTCGGGATTTGTACAGAACACATGAAAGCTAAACAATAGGCGGGAGTCACAGGAGCAACCCTCGAGCTGTGTCTTGGAGTCTGTCCTCCTAGGTTTGGGAATCTCCAATTCCATCTCCAGCGCTGCCTGTGCGTGTGCATGTGTGTGCGTGTGCGTGTGTGTGTTTAGTTAGCTGGCACGCAACACACTTCCCCAGGGTTGTGCTTCCTTTTTCCTGAGATTTGGCGAAGGGTAAAGGGTCGGAGTCACATGGATACAAAGCATTTGATTAACGTCCAAGTCACCGCTGGGGCTGCCGGAGCCGCCTCCCCTCCAGCCCCGGCAGTGCGAGGCCAGAGCCGCGGGGCGCGGTGCGCAGGTCCCGGGCGGGAGCCCCATCCCCCGGGAGGGCGTGGCCTCGGCACAGCCCCCAGTCTCCCGCGCCCGACTCCCGGCGGGCGCCCCCTCCTCCGCCCCCGCCCCGGCCTCTACCCGGCACGTAAAGTCGCCCGGCCCACCTCAGACCCGGCGGAGGCGGCAACTTTCCCTGCCGGCCGCGCGGGGCCGGGGCAGCGGCGGGCGCGCGGGGCAGCGGCGGGCTGTACGGCGCCCACCATGAGCGACGAGAGCCGCGGGGACGGCCGCGCCGAGAGCGCCCGGGACCTGGAGAAGCAGCTCCGCCTGCGCGTGTGCGTGCTCAGCGAGCTGCAGAAGACCGAGCGCGACTACGTGGGCACGCTGGAGTTCCTGGTGTCGGTGAGGGGCTCTCGGCGACACGGGGCGCGGGCGGCTCGCGCGGCATTGTTAGCTCGGGGACCGGGGACCCGTCCGGGCATCGCGGGCACCCGAATCCGCGCGCCGACGCTGGGTCCCCGGGGGCGGGGGTCGTTTTTAATGCCTGGAGACGCGCCGAGTGGCCGGGGCGAAAAGTTAGCTCGCGTGGGAGAAGGCTGTGTTTCAGGGAATCCCTGCTGCCCCGTCTCTCCTCACTCTTCTCTACCCCCCTCCCTGGTCTGCTCGAGTGCGTTGTGTAATTTTTTTTATTTTTATTTTTTCCCTTGTCTTCCTTCCCGGGGATTTTGTTTGAAGACTCTTGCAGGGTGGTTAAAGTCTGTCTGCTACATTCAGGTACCTAGAGGTAAAAAAAAAAATCCTGTGTCTTCTGGAGCTTGAGTTCATAATTCAGATTACATGGCAGTGAAGTCCCTTTAGTTATAATAATCTTTGGAGCATAGGATTCTGGTGAGGGGTACGGAGGGCAGCGGGGCTATGATGTCCAGCAGCTGTTGGATATGAAAGCCACGTGTAGTGCTCACCGCATCCTCGTCCTACTGTCTGCTCCCTCCACCCCAACCCCGGGGTTTAAATCTGCTGTTTAAATCCCCCGCCCCCGTGGGTTCAGCTCCCGGGTCCCGTGTTCACACTGAGCCCAGGAAAGCGGCAGAATAAAACTCCCATCCAGCAACTTCAAGCTTTCGTAGAACTCGCAGGAACTTTGTTTCAGAGTTTCAGCTTGACTCACTGGAAGTCTGCATTGAAAATGTTTCATTCATGTGAGGGCCAGGAGGGGCAAAACTGAGTGAAGGAAACTTCTTAGACGTCACTCAAAAGTTGAATTCTTTTCTGTTCGCCACTGCAAAGACAGAATCTGAGGGTTGGTTCCTCTCTGCCCAGATGCGCAGGAGAGCATCATTCAGAGACTGAGGACCTTTAGCCTTTGCTAAAATCTCCCTCAAATCTTCTGACTTCCTCTTTCCACCACCCTATTCCATACCCCCTTGGTCTGAAGGGGAATGTCTCAAAGGCCAGACTTCCTGCTCAGCTTTGTAAAAGAGGTAAGCTGTCTGCTGAAACTCATGAAATTCCCTCCTTGGCTCAGGCAAGAAGGAAAGAACACTGTCTCAAGTGATGTGAGATGCACAGGTTGGCTTCTGGTTGACGTCTCAGATTAAAATCAATATACTTGAGCCCCCAGGGGCCACATTCTTTGGAAGGGTATGGGTGTTTGAGAATATACTGGTAATTGGTGATAAATAGAATTGTTGTACACTTCCATGCAGCAATGTCAAAAAAGCATGTTTTTAAGGAAATTTGACTTTTCATAGCTTCAGATTTGGCTTTCATGAAACTTTGTTGGTGACCAAGTCCTTTGGCTTTTGAAGAATCTGGGTGACTCTTCAAGTTGCATTAGTTACTCCTTTCAGGAGGTGTATGAAAAAATACTGAGGAAAAAAAGTCCTAATTTACAGAAATAGACAGCTAATCTAACCTACCTTAAAAACCAATTTATTGATCTTTATCTAAAACATCAGTTTTTCCTCTGATCTTAACATCTGATTATTAAAATTGATAATGTAATTCTGTATAGAGTTAAGTCAAAAATTATAGGAGGTATAAAATAAATTGCATTTTACTCTTTACAAGAAGATCATTTTATGATTTCATTCTTATCTCATTCAGAAATTATGGACTCTTCCACTTTTCCTTTTCTTTATTTGCTATTTTTTGTGTACACGTTCACACACACACAAACACTAATTGGCCTGAAAGTCTTCCGAAACAAGGGTTAACCCTGACTTCCTTTTAGTCTTATAAACGTTCAGAGTCTAAGATCTACTTATAATACATTATATCTTTTTTGGGGTATTATTTATAGCAACATTTCATTCTCACCTATTTTATGTGGTTACCTTCAGTGGATAGAGTCAATGTAGTTTTAATTTTATCCTGAACTGATATGCACCAAGAGCTTTAAAAATATTCAAACCCTTTTGCCTGGTAATTCCTTTCCTAGGAATCTATCCTAAGGGAATGGTCAGAAATGCAGACAAACAAAAGAAGTTATTTTTAAAAAAAAATACCTGTAGTATTAAATAAGTGCTGTGGTAAATTTGCTGCAAAAATTGGATAATGAATTCCTAAGTCAAATTTAAATATTTGTTAGATTAGTCATTGTTTTTGATTTCTGCCAGTGCTTCAAGTCGTCAGTATGGGTGAAGGTAATTCTCATCTTTATTACAGAGATGAAAAAAAATATTTTTGGTTTTACCAAGAACATATTTTTACTTACAGGCCCATAAAGAAGCAAACAATTTGTATTATTGCTCTTGATTAAATGATCATATGGCCTGAGGGGAAAACTGTTTTTTTAATAAGATGCTTTCTCTTCTCATTTCCAACCTTTGGCCTTTTAAAGAGAGAGCACCTCCCCGCTCATCCCCCGACCCCCAGATAGTCCGTGAACATTGCCTTTTTCCTCCCCCAGATGTATCAATATGTATGATCTATATGCACCTTCTCTCTAGTCACCACCCAGGCACACACTTCTAGATTGAACAAGGCTCTGACCTTGAAGCTGCTGTCATTTAGAGTGGCGCACTTTTCCCATGTGCCAGGATTTCTCAGGCCTCTTGTGCGGTATGCAGGATCTTAATTCTCCAACCAGGGATCAAATCCGTGTCCCCTGCATTGGAAGCTTGGAGTCTTAACCACTGGACCTCCAGGGAAGTCCCTCAGGCCTCTTCTTCTGCTCCTCTGTAGCACTTAGCAACCTGCTGGATTCCTACTGGCATTTCAAGGCTCTTCATCTCCTTCAGTAGAACTTTCATGATCCCGTCCTCCCTCCTGCCCAGGCTGGAGTGCTCACTGCTTGGTACCCACTCTTCCCTGTAGTCACTGCTTCCATGGCACCAAAGCAGGCGTAGGCAGGATTTGTCTACTTTTGTCTCATTCTTCTAGAATGGAAGCTTCTTGAGGACAGGGCCACATTTTACTCGTCTGTGTTTCCCTGGACTTTTGTGTAGTCCTTGTGACACTGTAAGTACTCAAGAAATGCTTACTGAATGAAGGAATGGAGGAATCAGTGAATTCATCCATCTTCTAAACCTCCCACCCATTTTTAAGGACAGTTCCTCAATGATCCATAAATTTCTGATTTTGTTTTTTTTCCATTGGGTCTGTATAGGTAGTGGAAGTTACTTAAGTTTCACTCAGGCACATATGTATTATGTAATAAGAAGCTTTAAATTAAACATGTAGTACCTGCATAGAGCCTGTGCTCCGCAACAAGAGAAGCCACCGCAGTGAGAAGCCCACGTACCGCACCGAAGAGTAGCCCCCGTTCGCTGCAACTAGAGAAAAGCCCGCACGCAGCAGCGAAGACCCAGTGCAGCCAAAAATGAATAAATAAAATAAATAAATTTATTTAAAAAAAAGAGAAACATGATTTAAATCTGGCATCTAGGTATTAAAGGCTTTGTAACACACTATTATTTCAGTTCATTGTAGTCTAAATTTTCATTTGGGACCATGGACGTTATCTGGATTCATTATTTTTAGGTTGTAGATAAAATGGTAGAGAGTGATGGAATTTGTTTGAGTTTATGTTCTTGTTTTGCTTGGGAAATGAAATTCTTCATTAGAGTACTCGAAAACATTTTTTTTCAAAAAAATGATTTTATGGACCTAATTTCCAGTATTTGATGTCCAGAGTCTGGACAGTCGTAGGTGGTAACTGGTTTTCTGGAGAAAAGACCAACCAGGGCCGATTTCAAGGATGCATCTTATACAGTCGCACAGGGCTACCCACTCTGAAGGACCTCAAGCTTAGTTTGATGCTCTGCCATCACTGTCCTGAAATTCTTGCTAATTTTATCTTTGAACTTGGACTTTGCAAGTGAACTCCAGTGGGACAACAGGGTGTGAGCAGAGCAGATACACAAAAGAAAAAAACCCAGCTTTACACCTTAGTACCTTTAATAGCACTTTTTGTCTTGCCTTTTGAATAAAAGGTCTCACGTTTGAATTTTGCACCAGGCCTGGAAAATTGTGTAGACACATTTCACTGTGGCAAGTGGCGTTGAGGCAGGGTGATCGTATCATTTTTGTTTAAACTGGGACACTTCTGAGGGTGCAAGGGTGTGCTATTAATAACTACACAGGGAAACAGATGTAAACTGGGATTGTTCCTGGCAAATCAGAAAGCATGGTTATTCCCCGTTATGGGCACATTAAGACAAAAACTTTGAGCTATGTGTCTTGTAAGCAAAAAATTTAGAAATTTGTTAGCTGTCTGAGCTTTGACCTCAGATACCCCAGAATCTTGAGTCCTGTCTCTAATTGCTATACAGAGCCACAGATGTTGGCCATGCCGAGTGTCTGATTTTTGTCTCTATTATATTCTCCTCTGCCCTTTTTCTGTGTCTCTGAGTCTCTGCTTCTTCTCTGTGTGTTTCCCTTTGGTCAGTTTGGCCCTTCCCATGGTAATCTTGGCTTCAAGACAGTGACAGCAGGTTGCATTCTATGTGACGACAGCCAGAGTTAGTACGGTGCTTTACAGTGTACACTGAGCAACTGCATATTTCTTATCTGACTTGGCTTCATGTATGTGCATCTCTTAGCTCTTTCAGATGGTACTCCTGAGAGCTTCTGGGTTCTGGGGTTTGGCTTCAGGGGTCCTCACGAAAGGTCGGAGGAGCTGAACTGTGTGACTTCAGGCTCTCCACCCTGGCATCTCCTAGCACAGCCCCACCTTCTGATTTGTGTTATTGTTAAAACAGTTAGAAAAACCCCTCCTCTGTATGGTAAACTCTGAGAGAACAGGGATGCATTTACTTCCTCTGTACGCTTTTCTTGGCCTCATCACGGTGCTTTGTAAATAGCAGGTGCTCAAGAAAACAAACGGACAAAGAAAGCAGGAGCAAACAAAGGGGTTTGAATGAATCCAAAAACAGCTTCTTTCAGTCATGATCCGGACGTTTCTAGGGAAAGATAGATAGATTCAACACGTTATGCTTAGGCTTATGTTATGGGTTGATCTGTATCCCCCTCAAAGTCATACATTGCAGTGCGAACCTTCAGTCTCCAAATAAGCACAATGCCGTGTGGGAGGTGAAATGATAGAGTAATAAGCAAAGTGTCAGGGAGGCATCAAGGGACGCCCTCAGCCTGGGGTCGAGGGAAGTTTGGGGAAGAGGTGATAATAGAGCTGGCTCCTGAGGGATGAGGAGGAATGTGCCAGACTTGGAAGAGAATGATCCATCCTGAGAGAGTAACCACGTTGAGGGTGACCATGGTACGGCAGCCCGGGGGTGCTGGCATGCCCTGACATGCTCCAGATGCTGAAACATTCTTCATTAATGGGGATAAACACTTCTGTATGCTTTTTGGTTCTTGGTAGGAGATAAGGTAAGTTCAGGCCAGTTTGAGAAGAGTTCCATTCTTAAGAATTCTGACTTCAACCAAAGCCAATGGGAAATCAGTTGTGAGGGGACGCTTGCTCTCTTATTAATAATAAACAAGTCTGAGGGCTTCCTTGGTGGTGTAGTGGTTGAGAATCCGCTTGCCTATGCAGGGGACACGGGTTCAAGCCCTGGTCTGGGAAGATCCCACATGCCGCGGAGCAACCAAGCCCGTGCACCACAACTACTGAGCCTGCGCTCTAGAGCCGCGAGCTGCAACTACTGAGCCCGCAAGCCACAACTCCTGAAGCCCGCGTGCCTAGAGCCCACGCTCAACAAGAGAAGCCACTGCAATGAAAAGCCCGCGCACCGCAACGAAGAGTCGCCCCCGCTCGCCGCAACCAGAGAGGAGCCTACTTGCAGCAACAAAGACCCAATGCAGCCAAAAAATAAAAAAATAAGTAATAATAATAAACAAGTCTGAGACCTCCAAGGTTGGCACTGGGAAGGGGGTCTCTCATGGGAAGAAGTTGCCAGGCCAAGATTCCCTGAATCTGTGTCTTTGCATTTGGCCTTGGGATTCCTTCTGCTCGTTCTCTATTTCCGCCACCTCCCTGGCCCTCAGCCTACACTGCCTATTTGGTCATCCACATGCTCATCTTAATCTGGGACAGGTTATAACCTTCAAAAAGTTGTTACTGTTTACTAAAGGGGAGTACAGACCAGTAATCCCGGAGACGACACAAAACACAAACATCGTCTAGTTGTGTAACACAGACTTCTGCTCCTAGCAAAGTGATCTTGCTCTCAGGGTCTGCAGACCCTGCCCTGTTTTTATCCTAAGCCTTAAGACAGCTCCTGTTTGATCCCCCTGACTGGGCACTACTCCTGGGCTGACTTGACTGGGTTCTGTTTTTCTAGTCGTTAGCCTGAATGTGTATTCATGAGGGTGGTGTCAGGAAGCAGCCCTTAAGATGCCTTGACTCTTGTAGTAAACATACCGTGAATTAAATGGGGCTCTTGGCATAATTCTGATGTTTGGAGTGTTAATCATGTGGCTAGAACTGACTCTCTGTACAGAGGGATGTGTCTTTAGTCTTAAGGTTTCATCTGCGCAATTATACTGTGTTATAATTTGATGACATTAAAATGAGTAGTCTTTATTGAGATTAGTTACGTTTCTTGGCAAGAGAATTCTGTCAGCAGGGTTGAGGAGCAAAAGTTGAAGTCTGGTTACCCATTAGGAGTTTCTGCCGTTTCACTGGTCCGGGTAAGAACTGTGGAATGTTTGATCTAAGGTAGAAACGATGATGAAGATAAAGAACTAAACCCAAAGAAAACGCAAACAAAATCAAACCAAACCACAAAACGTCAAACACCCAACAGCCATGAGACATTTCTTGGGTAGCACCTTTAGCATTTACGTTCACTCAGAAGTGGAGGTTTAGGTAGAATGGAGAACATTAGGGTGGCCTCTAGTTTGAAGGTAGGATGGGGTGTGTCATTCATTCAGAAATGGAGTGCAAGGGACAGAACAGTGTGGAGAGGAGGAGAAGAGTGAATTTGGTTTTCAACTTGCTGAGCCACAAATTCTGCTGTGATTTTTGAAGATAATAATTTGGAACTTAGGCAAGAATTTAGAGATCTACAAAGTATTGATAGCTAATCATATATATTGAAGCCATCAGGTAGATGAGATGGCACAAGGGGAGCAATTCAGGGAAGAAAACATGCTAACCGAGAGTAGGATGTAGGGAGCTGATATTTAAAGTTTAGGGAAAGAGGAGAGTGCCCTGGTGACTTGAACTGAGCTGTCGAAGGTTGAAGCAAAGAACCAGGAGAGAGTGATCTCCTGAAAGCCAAGGAAGGATCTGGTTGCCAGAGGAAAGGTTTCTTTCAACTCTCAGAGTTTTACAGAAGTAGGTACTGTGAAGACTGAAGAGGCCACTGGATTTGGCAATTAGAACATCATTAGGGTTTTGGCTTCAGGAGCATGTGTGAGCAGAAGCCTAAGAATGAGCTGGAAGACATGACATGAGTGGAAGCTGAGGAGATGAAGACGAATGGAAAAGCTATTCAAGGAGGTTGGTGATAAATGCAAGGGGAGAGATAGGTTATTAACATAAAGGGATAATTTTTGTCTAGGGATGTTTGAGGGAGATGAGTATAGCCAAGGAGAAGGAGACGATAGATAAAAACAGGGAACTAAAGCAGCTGTAGCAGAGCATTGTGGAAGTCAAATGAATCTTCTGGTAAATCAAGAGTCCCCGTGACACTGGGAGGCAAGGAAGGCACTTGGTATGTTCCGTGGTATGCCAAGGAACATACCCACAGCAAAATGTCATGACAGAGCCTAAGAACAAGCAAGCTGTCTCTCGTATATTTTTAAAATTCCGCTTCTTCTTTAGTCTAGAGCTTTCGGAGACTACTGGGGTGGCCTTTGCATCTCCCTGTGACAGCTCACCAGCAGTTCTCTCTCCTGCATTGGGACAGTGGGGTGAAGAGCACGGTATAGAGCACGGGTTTAGGTTAGGGGGCCTGATGACCCAGGGTTGAAGGCTTGGCACTGAAATTTACAAACAGTGTAGCTTTGGGCGCCTCACCTAGCCTCTTTATGCCTCCTTGCATATTTGGAAAACACATTCGATACTATCTCACAGGGCTGGCCTAAAATTAAATCAGCTTCTGTAGGTGAACTGTGAAGTGTGAAATGTGACTTTTTAAAATGCAACATACAAATTTAGAAGTCAGGAGAGGGAAGTAAGTTCCCCTGATTTATTATTACATCTGTTATGACTAGGTTCAAATCTTGGAAATAATGACATAATCATTTTTTAAAATCATGACACAAATTGTGTAAAATTTATGCATTACATTTAATGCACATAGCAAGCATTGTGCACACTTTTAAACAAGAAACACTGGTTTATCTGACAACATTTTAGTCTGATTACATTTTTTCTTAGTACTTGTCTTTTGAGTGTTCTTTTACTCCATACCTGGCATTATATTTTAATACCAAATAAGATTGTTATGCTTGAGTTTTGGGTATAACCTATTTGACCTAAAAATAGTTGTTCTTGTTTTTATTAATTCTTTAAAAATCTTATTTATAATATTTACTTTTCATAACAGATGCATTTTTATTATTCTCAACTTAGTAAATGTTTCTTTGCTTGAAAGTGTGGTTGGGTCACTTTTCCAATGGTTTTGAGTGAAATCATTCAAATCCTGACACATCTAATAAAAACATTTTTTTCCTAATTTTTTCCCCATTCTCATGAACTATTGCATTTGATCCATGAGTTCAGTGATTGTGATTTTAAGAAAATTGATACGTTGAGGTTCTGATATTTAAACACTTCTGATCAGTATAGATGATTTCAGACTTTGAATCTGTGAATAATTTGTTTTTTAATTCTAGCCTTGCCGTATAGCTAAGTATAGTGTACAAAAAAGGACCTATCTCATTGGAGAATATCTAAGCCCAAGGACATTATGTTCTGTCATTAATGCTAAATGCATATTTTCCATGAAAAGGCAAGCCCTTCATTTGAAAAGGTTAAATGGTATAATACTTAAGAAATGACTCCAGCTGGTTAAATTTAGAATACTGATATGAAACTATTTTCTGAGTTTATAGGAAAAATCTAGCAATATAGAATATGAATGGGTAAGCATTTTTATTCAGTTTAAAGCTTCATTTCTCTGAGAAGGTCAGATGAGGGTTGATATCTATGTTTGACTTTGCTTTGCCACTTTTGTGAATTTAATTATCTATTTAACTTGTCTTCTTGCCAGGAGGAGAGGCTTTATAGATGGTGACACATTTTCAGTGGTTATGCAAGAAACATTGATGTTTTCCTTCAGTGCCTTGTAATGCCTCCACTTGGCCTTAGTTTCTTGCTCCCTTGGATTCTCGTTTTTTTCTTATTTGAGACTATTGCCCCAAAGAAAGAAATCTTAGGATTCCAAAAATGACATCTCACATTCCAAAGTTTTATTTCTGTCAGTAACACTAGGGGAAGAGCTATGGAAAGACATTATTTTCACCTAAACGTTAGTCCCACACCCACACATTCCAAGATTATTTTAATAACTCATTATTTTCTCAGAGGTGAAATTATGAGTAAAGGGGACTTCCATTTTATATACTGTATATCTATGTCATGTTTGACTACTTTGTATAACTTTAATATATATAGAAATATTTTTTATTTATATATTTTACATTTCACACATTTTCTGGAATATTCTAGATATACCTTTATCTCAATTTTTCTTGTCCCTCTTAATAATGAGATCTCTGGCAGAGACTTCTAATTACCTCCAATATCCGTTATTTTTTTCTTCTGTAGTAATAAAAGTTTTAGCATGATTGTCCATCTTAAGGCTACATTTCCCAGCCTCCCTTGCAGTTAAGTGTGGGCATGTGTCCTGGTTCTGGTTCTGGACAGCGGATTGTGAGCAGAAGCAGCATGGGTAACTTCTAAGGTATTCTTTTATAACAAAAGACTATGCACTCTCCCCCTTCTCCCTGGCTGGTATGAGGTGTTGATGGCAGGTGATGGGGCAGCCATTTTGGACCATGAAATAGAAGTCACATGTTGAGGATGACAGAGGAACAAAAAAGGAGTCGTTTCTTTATTAAAGAAATCTAACCTGTAGCGTATCAAAAATGGGCCTATAAGATAAATCAGTATTTATTGTATCTAACTCTGTCCTAGTCATTTTTTTGAAACTTCACATTTTGCTTCCAAATTCTTATTGATTTATGCAAATTATTAACAAATTGGCAAACTTTAATATATTTTTTGCCTTTGTCTTGTCAAACAGAGTAATCTTAATATTTAAAATTTATTTGTAGTTTTTCTTTAATGAATCTTCTCTAGCTCAGCAATGATTTCCCAGGATTATGCTAAAACTCTGCTCTCTTCTTTTCTACTGGTATATTTTAGTTTTTTTCTTTGGAAAAAGAACAGTTTTTTTTTTTAAGGCTGTACTTAATAATTCTTTTTCCGGAAGGCCAGAATTTTTGTGTTTATTATATATATTTATAAGGATGTTTGTTCAGCTGCTTTCTCTGAGGCCAAACAACAGTAGTTTAAACAACACAGAAGGATGATTTGTGCATATGGAAGTGGTATGTAATCAACATGCCTTTCTTGCATCCTCTCTTGGCGCTCTGGTTATTTAATTTTTCAATACTGTTGCCCAGCAGTGTCCAGGGGAGTGAGCAGCTCAGCTCCATCAAGTCATTCAGAGACCTCTCTGGTCCTTCTATCTTATTGCTCCACCGTCCCCTAGGACCGACTAAATCAGAGTCTGTAGGACAGAGAGCCAGTATCCATATGGTTGAAGTTGGCTTGCCAGAACCGCTTTCATGTTCCAGCCCCAGAGGGACTTGATGGTGGGAGACACATTCCACACATCACTTGCACTGTCATCCCCTTGGCCAGAACATGACACGGCTGAATCAGCTGCAAGGGAGGCCGGGAAATGTAGTGTCTAGTTGGGCAGCCATGTGTACAGCTGAGATGTGGGGAGTTTTATACTAAAATTAAGAAGTGGAGAATTCATACTGAGAGACAAAGAGTAGCCTCTGCCACCTTTTCGGAGTCAGTGATACTTTAGGCTCATTCCTCAGAAAATCACTTATATTAATTCTTGGATTCCTTTACTGTAAGAACGTATTGTACTAAAATACCATTTGGATTATTTTACCCTAAAATGATATATTCTTGCCCATATAGAAGTCCGTTTCATATTTTATATATGTATCTCTTTACATATGTTTGTAAGGGTTCCCTAAGGGTTCTCCCCCTCCCCCATTGGCTTTGACTACAGGAAGAATTTGAGAGATTTGGAGATTTTGTGTGATTTAAAAATTTTTTGGAAGTCTCCCCGTGACAAAAAAAAAGTCCCAGGATAATCTGGAAATCATTATTCTGTGTTTGTTTCGTGTCAGGCACTGCATATTCCTGTGTAACTCACAACTCCCTTCAAGGCTTATATCCTTGTAACTCACACCTGAGGACACCCTGATGAGCTCCTAAGTGGGAGAGTGGGGATTCTGAGCAGATCCATTGTGTTGCTGGTGATTCGCTGGCCTGGGCATTTCTAGATGGTGGGAGCAGTGTGATTAATCAGGACTAGGAAAACCAAGGCAGGTGTTGGGACCGGGACACAGAACTTGTTGACTCCGGAGGTACACAGAGGCTAAAAGACAGGAAGGAACAGTAGTTTGTTTCAGGCAAACCTTCAAGAGCAAGCGAGCAGCAGAAGCTCACTGTCAACCCAAGACAGGGGTCAGAGCCAGGCAAGCACTCAGGAGCCAGAGATTACCCACAAGTCAGGAGTTTCCCTCACAGAAGTGAGGAAATGCAATGACCTTCAAAAAATAGACAGCTCTAGCTCTCGCATTGGTAACATACATTAATCCTGAGACTAGTTTCAGTTTAATTGAATTCCTTTTGGGTCAGTCGGGATCTCTATGTGCTTATTTACTTAGTACTTCACAGCAGGTTTGAAGCAGTTAAATATAAATAGCGTTAAATATAGCTCATGTTTTATTCCATATATGATTAAATCATAAAATATTTGAGACAAGTGTCAATTTTACACATGCACACACACCCCTTCTAGTCTCCAAAATGTATGTACTGCTTGGCATTCAATGGATATTGTATAGATCACATTGGTAGAAAGCATTAATGTAATTTAAATACAAATGAAGTGAATCCCCAGAGTTAAATGATCATTATTCCTGGAGTGTTTTGTTTGCCAAGCCTACTTCTTTTGATGGGTTGGATGAGGGAAGGTAACTGGCCTTCAGGTAGTCACAGAATGAAGTTTGATAGATAGGCCCTGTTATTTAGATAGGGGCATTTTCCTTAGTTTCTACCAAGGACAATTAGTACAACCGTATAATTGTATAATCTTAGAGTCCAAAAGGGAATCATGCTATGGATGGATGAGTATAGTTTTCTACTGAAATATGAGAAGTTGACATTTCTCCTGTACATTTTTCAGTGAGCTAATAATCCTCACATATAAATTGTACCTTCTCTGTATGGTGAAATTTTTTGAGAGTAGCAAATATTCTTTGGGAT